>NC_056764.1:18870000-19471250 GCF_018687715.1 Carya illinoinensis
TCCACCACATTTCAATACAAGGAAAGTCATTCCAACGTCCAGGTCACTGCCAATCGGCACCTAGGTGCCCTCGATGTGCATTGCAGCTAATCAGAGTCTACCCTACGCCGTTTACACCATTTTCTTAAGTAAAATAGTACCCAATGCATCTCAGCTTAACCGTCGAAACGTAATTCTTGCAATGGACGAATTGACTCAAAGAAACCCTTTTTGTCCTTTGTTCTTCCAATTGTAAACCACAGCTGCCATACGATCGGTTTCCCTCAAGCTCAAGACGTGCCATACTCCCTTATCTTGCTTTGGTTAAGCTTGTAACCGGAATTCAGGTCATTAATCAACTTACAAGTGATTATTCATCTCTAAACCATGTTTATAGATTGATTTCCTTCTTAAGTCGTTCCCACCATTTTAATATGGACGTTAATACTTTTATTGTTGTTTCCCATTATTCTTACGGCGCAATAAAAATTGGACTCGGATCCGCCACATTTCAATACCAGGAAAGTCATTCCAACGCAAAAGTCACCGCCAATCGCGAAGTAGAGGCACCCCTTTGCGCATTGCAACGAATCGGACTATAGGCTGTGCTGTTTACACCATTTTCCCATGGGAAATCTCATCAAATACATCGCACATTTGCCGTCGTAACTCAGTTCTAGCATTGGATCAATTAACTCTAAGAAACCTGTCTTTTCTTTCATTCTTAGAATTTTAGCCCACAGATGCCATACCATTGGTTTCCCTCACGGCCAAGATGTGCCATACACCCCTTATGTAGCCTTGGTTAAGCTCATAACTGGAGTTAAGGGCATTCATCAACTTACAAGTGGTTAATCATCTTTAAACCATCTTCCAAACTAAATTTCAAGTTTAATTCTCTCTCTCCTTTTTTATATAGGCTTTATTACTCTTATTGTTTTGTTTTGCATCATTTTTTGAGTGAATTAGACGATTAGACTTGATACACCCCATTTCAACACAAGGAAATTCATTCCAAAACCCAGGTCACTGCCAATCGCCACCTAGGTGCCCCTCGATGTGCATTGCAGCTAGTCGGACTATATCCTAGGCCGTTTATACCATTTTCTTAAGTAAAATAGTAGTAAATGCATCCCACCTTAACCGTCGAAACGCAATTCTTGCAATGGACGAATTGCCTCAAAGAAACCATTTTTGTCCTTCATTCCAGCAATTGTAAACCACAGCTGCCATACGATCGGTTTCCCTCAAGCCCAAGACGTGCCATACTCCCCTTATCTTGCTTTGGTTAAGCTTGTAACCGGAATTCAAGTCATTAATCAACCTACAAGTGATTAGTCATCTACAAACTATGTTTATAGATTGATTTGCTTCTTAATTCTTTCCCACCGTTTTTATATGGGCGTTAATACTTTTATTGTTGTTTCCAATCATTCTTAGAGTGGAATAGAATATTGGACTTGGATCCACCACATTTCAATACAAGGAAAGTCATTCCAACACCAAAGTCAACGCCAATCGCGAACTAGTGGAACCCCCTTGCGAATTGCAACGAATTGGACTATAGCCTATGCCGTTTACACCGTTTTCCCACCGGAAATCTCAACAAATACATCCCCCCTTTACTGTCGTAACTCTGTTCTAGCGTTGGACTAATTGACTCTAAGAAACCTGTCTTTTCTTTCATTCTCAACGGAAATCTGAGCAAATGCATCCCACCATAACCGTCGAAATTCAGTTCTAGCATTGGATGAATTGACTCAAACAAAGCCTTCTTTTCCTTCATTCTTCCCAATTGTAATCGACAGATGCCATACGATCGACTTTCCTCAAGCCCAAGATGTGCCATACTCCCCTTATCTTGCTTTTGTTAAGCTTGTAACCGAAGTTAAGGTCATTAATCAACTTACAAGCGAGTAGTCATCTCTCAACCATGTTTATAGATTGATTTCCTTTTTAATTCTTTCCCACCGTTTTTATATGGACATTAAAACTTTTATTGTTGCTTCTCTTCATTCTTAGAGCGGAATAGAATATTGCACATGGATCTACCACATTTCAATACAAGGAAAGTCATTCCAACGCCAAAGTCAAAGCCAATCGTGAACTAGGTGCACCCCTTTGCAGATTGCAACGAATCAGACTATAGCCTATGCCGTTTACACCGTTTTCCCACGGGAAATCTCATCAAATACATCCCGCATTTACCGTCGTAACTCAGTTCTAGCATTAGATCAATTGACTCTAAGAAACCTGTCTTTTCTTTCATTCTTAGAATTTTAGCCCACAGATGCCATACCATTGGTTTCCCTCATGGCCAAGATGTGCCATACGCCCCTTATGTAGCCTGGGTTAAGCTCGTAAATGGAGTTAAGGCCATTCATCGACTTACAAGTGGTTAATCATCTTTAAACCATCTTCCAAACTAAATTTCAATTTCAATTCTTTATCTCCCTTTTTATATGGGCGTTATTACTCTTATTGTTTTGTTTTGCATCGTTCTTTGAGTGAATTAGATGATTAGACTTAATAAACTACATTTCAATACAAGGAAAGTCATTCTAACGCCGAGATCACTGCCAATTGCCACCTAGGTGCCCCTCGATGTGCATTGCAACTAATCGGAATGTATCATATAGCATTTACACCATTTTCTCAACGGAAATCTCAGCAAATGCATCCCACCATAACCGTCGAAATTCAATTATAGCATTGGATGAATTGACTCAAACAAAGCCTTCTTTTCCTTCATTCTTCCCAGCTGTAATCCACAGATGCCATATGATCGGTTTACGTCAAGTGCAAGAGGTGCCATACTCCCCTTATCTTGCTTTGGTTAAGCTTGTAACCGAAGTTAAGGTGATTAATCAACTTACAAGCGATTAGTCATCTCTCAGCCATGTTTATAGATTGATTTCCTATTTAATTCTTTCCCACCATTTTTATATGGACATTAATACTTTTGTTGTTGTTTCTGATCTTTCTTAGAGTGGAATAGAATATTGGACTTGGATCCACCACATTTCAATACAAGGAAAGTCATTCCAACGCCAAAGTCAAAGCCAATCGCGAACTAGGTGCACCCCTTTGCGCATGTCAAAGCCAATCGGACTATAGCCTATGCCGTTTACACCGTTTTCTCACGGGAAATCTCATCAAATACATCCCGCATTTACCATCGTAACTCAGTTCTAGCATTGGATCAATTGACTCTAAGAAACCTGTCTTTTCTTTCATTCTTAGAATTTTAGCCCCCAGATGCCATACCATTGGTTTCCCTCATGGCCAAGATGTGCCATACGCCCCTTATGTTGCCTTGGTTAAGGTCGTAACTGGAGTTAAGGGCATTCATCGACTTACAAGTGGTTAATCATCTTTAAACCATCCTCCAAACTAAATTTCAATTTCATTCTGTATCTCCCTTTTTATATGGGCGTTATTACTCTTATTGTTTTGTTTTGCATCGTTCTTTGAGAGAATTAGACGATTAGACTTGATACACTACATTTCAATATAAGGAAAGTCATTCCAACGTCCAGGTCACTCACTGCCAATCGCCACCTAGGTGCCCTCGATTTGCATTGCAGCTAATCAGACTCCCACCTAAACCGTCGAAATGCAATTCTTGCAATGGACGAATTGACTCAAAGAAACCCTTCTTTTCCTTCATTCTTCCAAATTGTAATCCACAGATGCCATACGATCGGTTTCCCTCAAGCCCAAGACCTGCCATACTCCCCTTATCTTGCTTTGGTTAAGCTTGTAACCGGAATTCAGGTCATTAATGAACTTACAAGTGATTAGTCATCTCTAAACCATGGTTATAGATTGATTTCTTTCTTAAGTCGTTCCCACCATTTTAATATGGACGTTAATACTTTTATTGCTGTTTACCATTATTCTTACGGCGCAATAGAAAATTGGACTTGGATCCACCACATTTCAATACCAGGAAAGTCATTCCAACGCCAAAGGCACCGCCAATCGCAAACTAGTGGCACCCCTTTGCGCATTGCAACGAATCGGACTATAGGCTGTGCCGTTTACACCGTTTTCCCTCGGGAAATCTCATCAAATACATCCCACAATTACCGTCCTAACTCGATTCTAGCATTGGATCAATTAACTCTAGGAAACCTATCTTTTCTTTCATTCTTAGAATTTTAGCCCACAGATGCCATACCATTGGTTTCCCTCACGGCCAAGATGTGCCATACACCCCTTATGTAGCCTTGGTTAAGCTCGTAACTGGAGTTAAGGGCATTCATCAACTTACAAGTGGTTAGTCATCTTTAAACCATCTTCCAAACTAAATTTATAATTTTAATTCTTTCTCTCCTTTTTTATATGGGCTTTATTACTCTTATTGTTTTGTTTTGCATCATTGTTTGACTGAATTAGACGATTAGACTTGATACACCACATTTCAATACAAGGAAATTCATTCCAACGCCTAGGTCACTGCCAATCGCCACCTAGGTGCCCCTCGATGTGCATTGCAGCTAATCGGACACGATCCTATGCCATTTACACCATTTTATTAAGTAAAATAGTAGCAAATGCATCCCACCTTAACTGTCGAAACGCAATTCTTGCAATGGACGAATTGACTCAAAGAAACCCTTTTTGTCCTTCATTCCTCCAATTGTAAACCACAGCTGCCATACGATCGGTTTCCCTCAAGCCCAAGACATGCCATACTCCCCTTATCTTGCTTTGGTTAAGCTTGTAACCGGAATTCAAGTCATTAATCAACTTACAGGTGATTAGTCATCTCTAAAACATGTTTATAGATTGATTTCCGTCTTAATTCTTTTCCACCATTTTTATATCGACGTTAATACTTTTATTGTTGTTTCCAATCATTCTTAGAGCGGAATAGAATATTGGACTTGGATCCACCACATTTCAATACAAGGAAAGTCATTCCAACACCAAAGTCACCACCAATCGCGAACTAGAGGCAGCCCTTTGCGCATTGCAACGAATCGGACGATAGCCTATGCCGTTTACACCGTTTTCTCACGGGAAATCTCATCAAATACATCGCCCCTTTACCGTCGTAACTCTGTTCTAGCGTTGGACTAATTGACTCTAAGAAACCTGTCGTTTCTTTCATTCTTCAAATTTCAGCCCACAGATGCCATACATTCTTTTTCCGCTTGCCGAAGTCCATACGCCCCTTATCCAGCCTTGGTTAAGCTCGCAACTGGAGTTAAGGGCATTCATCAACTTAAAAGTGGTTAATCATCTTTAAACCATCTTCCAAACTAAATTTCAAGTTTAATTCTTTCTCCCCTTTTTTATATAGGCCTTATTACTCTTATTGTTTTGTTTTGCATCGTTCTTTGAGTGAATTAGATGATTAGACTTGATACACCACATTTCAATACAAGGAAAGTCATTCCAACGCCGAAATCACTGCCAATCGCCACCTAGGTGCCCCTCGATGTGCATTGCAACTAATCTGAATGTACCCTATAGCGTTTACACCATTTTCTCAACGGAAATCTCAGCAAAAGCATCCCACCATAACCGTCGAAATTCAGTTCTAGCATTGGATGAATTGACTCAAACAAAGCCTTCTTTTCCTTCATTCTTCCCAATTGTAATCCACAGATGCCATACGATCGGTTTCCCTCAAGCCCAAGACATGCCATACTCCCCTTATCTTGCTTTGGTTAAGCTTGTAACCGGAATTCAGGTCATTAATGAACTTACAAGTGATTAGTCATCTCTAAACCATGTTTATAGATTGATTTCTTTCTTAAGTCGTTCCCACCATTTTAATATGGACGTTAATACTTTTATTGCTGTTTACCATTATTCTTACGGCACAATAGAAAATTGGACTTGGATCCACCACATTTCAATACCAGGAAAGTCATTCCAACGCCAAAGGCACCGCCAATCGCGAACTAGTGGCACCCCTTTGCGCATTGCAACGAATTGGACTATAGGCTGTGCCGTTTACACCGTTTTCCCACGGGAAATCTCATCAAATACATCCCACATTTACCGTCGTAACTCAGTTCTAGCATTGGATCAATTAACTCTAGGAAACCTGTCTTTTCTTTCATTCTTAGAATTTTAGCCCACAAATGCCATACCATTGGTTTCCCTCACGGCCAAGATGTGCCATACACCCCTTATGTAGCCTTGGTTAAGCTCGTAACTGGAGTTAAGGGCATTCATCAACTTACAAGTGGTTAATCATCTTTAAACCATCTTCGAAACTAAATTTTTAATTTTAATTCTTTCTCTCCTTTTTTATATGGGCTTTATTACTCTTATTGTTTTGTTTTGCATCGTTGTTTGACTGAATTAGACGATTAGACTTGATACACCACATTTCAATACAAGGAAATTCATTCCAACGCCTAGGTCACTGCCAATCGCCACCTAGGTGCCCCTCGATGTGCATTGCAGCTAATCGGACACGATCCTATGCCGTTTACACCATTTTCTTAAGTAAAATAGTAGCAAATGCATCCCACCTTAACTGTCGAAACTCAATTCTTGCAATGGACGAATTGACTCAAAGAAACCCTTTTTGTCCTTCATTCCTCCAATTGTAAACCACAGCTGCCATATGATCGGTTTCCCTCAAGCCCAAGACGTGCCATACTCCCCTTATCTTGCTTTGGTTAAGCTTGTAATCGGAATTCAAGTCATTAATCAACTTACAAGTGATTAGTCATCTCTAAAACATGTTTATAGATTGATTTCCTTCTTAATTCTTTTCCGCCGTTTTTATATCGACATTAATACTCTTATTGTCGTTTCCAATCATTCTTAGAGCGGAATAGAATATTGGACTTGGATCCGCCACATTTCAATACAAGGAAAGTCATTCCAACACCAAACTCACCGCCAATCGCGAAGTAGAGGCACCCCTTTGCGCATTGCAACGAATCGGACTATAGCCTATGCCGCTTACGCCGTTTTCTCACGGGAAATCTCATCAAATACATCCCCCCTTTACCGTCGTAACTCTATTCTAGCATTGGACTAATTGACTCTAAGAAACCTCTCTTTTCTTTCATTCTTCAAATTTCAGCCCACAGATGCCTTACGTTGTTTTTCCTCTTGCCCAAGTTGTGCCATACGCCCCTTATCTAGCCTTGGTTATGCTCGTAACTGGAGTTAAGGGCATTCATCAACTTAAAAGTGGTTAATCATCTTTAAACCATCTTCCAAACTAAATTTCAATTTTAATTCTTTCTCTCCTTTTTTATATAGGCTTTATTACTCTTATTGTTTTGTTTTGCATCGTTCTTTGAGTGAATTAGATGATTAGACTTGATACACCACATTTCAATACAAGGAAAGTGATGGGCCCCTAGGCGGACCAAGTCTTAAGGATCAATTACAAGATTAAGAGCCACGAAGATCAATGGAGCAATACAAGAATTGGTGCAATCCAATTGGGATCAAGTTAGCAAGAGCCCAACACTCATGATGGGTTTGAAAGAAGGAGAACCAGTTTTGATCCACTTGATCCAAGCTATGGAAGACACGACTTGGGCTTATTGTTATTGAACGCCATGGACTTATTGATTTCATTAAAAGGGCTTATTTTATTAGTCAAATGAATTAATCAAGAATAATTGGGCTTGGGGGATGTCCAGCCCACACGTCTATTTCTAATGAACTAGGGTTTGGGGAAGGCCTTGTATTTTGGCCAAGGGTTTATTTGGAAAGTTATAATTTTATGTCTTATTAGGATTTCAGAAGTTACTGTAGCGCGGCGTATGGCACTGTTCACGCTACAGTACGCCGATGCATTGTTTACTTAGGGTTTTTGGGGATTGTCTATTTAAACCAATTATAACCTCATTTGAGAGGCAAACCATATGGAATTGTGATTGAGAGTTGAGTTATCTCCTCTTGTTCTTCTTGAACTTCTGAACTTATCAAGGGTAAATCAAAACCTTTGTGGCGTTCTTCCTTTGTAATCTAGGTTCTTAAGACGGGTTCTTTAATGGGTCTAGATTTTGATATAATCTAGGTTCTTTGAACAAGTTCTCATCGGGTCTAGATTCTCCATCCATATACCTGAGTTTGACTTTCTTGGGGTTGTTTTTCCAGTATTGTTGTTGGGTCTCAAAGCGAGTCTATTGGGGTTCACATCATTTGGTATCAGAGCGAGGTTTCCAATCAGGTGTAATTCTATCTTTTATCTATTGCATCTTTAATTCTAGGGTTTCATTGTTCTAGGGTTACAAAAAAAAAAAAAAAGGTGCGGAAATTCGTTTTTTCCTAGGGTTGGCAGATTACTCTATCATTTTGGTTTCATGTTTATCAACATTGGTTGGCTAAGTTGCTTGTTTGAGGGCTGGCAAAATTTACACCATATATATAGGTTGGAAATTTCTGGAGTTTCTTGCATCTTTAAGTTTGTCAATTCCTTGGAGTGTTGTTTCATTGATTCTCTTCTATTTCCTTGCCAATTTTTATGTGTTTGAATTCAATTGTTTGATTGTTACAATTGAATATTGCTGTTTTTGATTGAAATAGTGAGAAAAAAAGGAAAAGAAAAGAAAGGAAAAGAAAAGAAAGGAAAGGAAAAGAAAGGAAAGGAAAAGAAAAGAAAAGAAAAGAAAAGAAAAGAAAAAAAAATCGAAAAAAAATTCCGAATTTTTATTTTATTTCAAAGGGGCTGCATATATCATTATATTTGGTATATTGTCTTGTGATTACTCTTTCCCTTGTATCATTTCCTTGAGTCTTGTGTCATTTTATTCTTTCAGTGTTTTCTCTTGTTCTTGTTTCTTGGACCTAATTACTAGTTGGAATAAGACAAGGTTGTATTGTCTTGATTTAGTTCAATTAGTTCTGAAAGAACTTGAGTGGGAAAACTCTTAAGGTAAAAGGCAAGAGAGTGTGAGATCATTATAGGAAAAAAAGCCAATTAAGTGTGAAACACGAGTGGAGTGCCATTATTTGAGTGTAAACACGTAAGATAGAGAGCGTGAGGTCTTTTTCCACTAACATTCTTTTTTGTGCAGCACATACAATGACTCATTAAAGTGACTCATAACCAAAGGGGATGTCAAATAATTCATTTGTGCTGCAAGCCATGCAATAACAATTTGAGCGATTGAACATGGTGTTGGGAGAAGTAAGGGATATGATGGATCAACGAGGTGCAGTGATTAGAAATCTACAAAGTGGGAAAGATAGGAGGAGACATGAGCCTAGTATTGAAAATAAGTATGATAAGAATGAAGAGTATGGCGAGTCTCTTGTTGTTAGGCATGCTCCTAATACTGAATTTAAGATGAATGATATAGAGCAACAAAGAGAGAACATTTTTCATACTAGATGCCACATCAATAACAAGGTATGTAGTATAATCATTGATGGAGGAAGTTGTACTAATGTTGCTAGCACTAATTTAGTTGAGAAATTGAATTTACCTACCTTGAAACACCCTAGACCATACAAGTTGCAGTGGTTGAATGATTGTGGGGAGGTTAGGGTAAATAAGCAAGTGCTAGTTTCTTTTTCAATTGGGAAGTACAAGGATGAGGTGCTTTGTGATGTAGTGCCTATGCATGCTGGCCATATTTTGTTGGGGAGACCGTGGCAGTGTGATAGGAGAGTGATCCATGATGGGTTTAGGAACATGTACAGTTTTGAAAATGATGGAAAAACAATCAAACTTGCTCCTTTAACTCCAACACAGGTCCATGAGGACCAAGTCAAGTTGAAAAGTGAGGTTGATCAAAAAAGAAAGAGTAAAAGTGAGGTTGGGGAAGAAAGAAATAGTGAAACCTCAAGAAAAAGAGAGAATGAGTTGAAAGACAATTGTGAGGCTGAGAGTTCAAAAAAAGATGTTGAAAAAGGGATTGAAAGAAAGGAGAGTGTAAAGGGAAAAGAGAGTGAAAGAAATGAGGGTGATGTTAAAACCACAAGAAAAAAAGAGAGTGAAAAGAAAGATAAGAGCGAAGAAAGTGAGAGAAAAACAAAGAGAGAAGTGAGCTTTTATGCTAAGCCAAATTTTAATACTAACGGACTTAACAAATCTTTGCCTAGTGTTGTTATCTCTTTGTTGCAGGGATATGAGGTCATGATTCCTAGCGGTGTGTTTAGTGGATTGCCACCTATTAGAGAGATAGAGCAATACATTGATCTTGTGCCAGGTGTGACAATCCCTAACCGACCTTTATTTGAAGAGCGTAAGTCCTTGACGCACTTGAAGGGACAAGTTAAGTTGGATAGAATGCATGTCAAGTGGGTTCAATTCATTGAGACCTTTCCTCATGTAATTCAGTACACATATGGTAAGAGAAATCTTGTATTTGAAGCATTATCAAGAAGGTATGTCCTTGTCTTCATTTTGGATGCAAAGTTATTGAGATTTCAATATGATAAGAACTTGTTTGTTAATGATGATGGCTTGACTAGTGTGTATGGAGTACGTGAGAAAGCATCATTTTCTCATTTATACAGACTAGATTGGTACTTGTTTAGAGAGAAAAGACTTTGTGTGCCTACTAGTCTTATGCGTGAGTTGCTTGTGCATGGATGTGGCCTATTGAGAAATTTTGATATAAAGAGGACTTTAGACATGTTCCATGACCATTGGTGGGAGTACTAGTTGCCATTCATTGAGTTTGCATATAGTTGGAGTGGTCACTTTGGTGTAAAGAAGAGTTTACGTGTATTACATGAAAACTTTTGGGAGTATGGTTTGCCATTCATTGAGATCACATATTGGAATGGTCATTTTGGTGTAAGGAAGACTTTAGATGTGTTTCATGAATGTTTGTGGGAGTACCATTTTCCATTTATTGAATTGTTACATGAACGTTTGTGGGAGTATCATTTTCCAATTATTGAATTGTTACACGAACGTTTGCGAGAGTATCGTTTGTCATTTATAGAGTTTGCATATAATAGGATCATGCATACTGATACTTCATATTGTCCTTTTGAAATTATTTATGGTTTTAATCCATTTATTTCTTTTGATTTAATGCATTTACCTGTTGATGACAGAAGTAGCCTGGATGGACATTTCCAAATTCTTGATAAAGTTAATGATACTTCATATCTAGTGGATCTTCCAGGTAAGTATCATGTGCTTGCTATTTTCAATGTTACTGATTTTTTTCCCTATGATCCAGGTGGAGATTCGAGGTCGAATCCTTTTGAAGAGAAGGGGAATGATGGGCCCCAAGGTGGACCAAGTCTTAAGGATCAATTATAAGATTAAGAGCCACGAAGATCAAGGGAGCAATACAAGAATTGGTGCAATCCAATTGGGATCAAGCTAGCAAGAGCCCAACACTCATGATGGGTTTGAAAGAAAGAGAACCAGTTTTGATCCACTTGATCCAAGCTATGGAAGACACGACTTGGGCTTATTGTTATTGAATGCCATGGACTTATTGATTTCATTAAAAGGGCTTATTTTATTAGTCAAATGAATTAATCAAGAATAATTGGGCTTGGGGGATGCCAGCCCACACGTCTTATTTCTAATGAACTAGGGTTTGGGGAAGGCCTTGTATTTTGGCCCAAGGTTTATTTGGAAAGTTATAATTTTATGTCTTATTAGGGTTACAGAAGTTACTATAGCGCGGCGTATGGCACTGTTCACGCTACAGTATCCCGAGGCATTGTTTACTTAGGGTTTTTGGGGATTGTCTATTTAAACCAATTATAACCTCATTTGAGAGGCAGACCATATGGAATTGCGATTGAGAGTTGAGTTATCTCCTCTTGTTCTTCTTGAACTTTTGAACTTATCAAGGGTAAATCAAAACCTTTGTGGCGTTCTTCCTTTGTAATCTAGGTTCTTGAGACGGGTTCTTCAATGGGTCTAGATTTTGATATAATCTAGGTTCTTTGAACAAGTTCTCATCGGGTCTAGATTCTCCATCCATATACCTGAGTTTGGCTTTCTTGGGGTTGTTTTTCCAGTATTGTTGTTGGGTCTCAAAGCAAGTCTATTGGGGTTCACATCAGAAAGTCATTCCAACGCCAAGATCACTGCCAATCGCCACCTAGGAGCCCCTCGATGTGCATTGCAACTAATTGGAATGTACCCTATAGCGTTTACACCATTTTCTCAACGGAAATCTCAGCAAATGCATCCCACCATAACCGTCGAAATTCAATTCTAGCATTGGATGAATTGACTCAAACAAAGCCATCTCTTTCTTCATTCTTCCAATTGTAATCCACAGATGCCATACGATCGGTTTCCCTCAAGCCCAAGACGTGCCATACTCCCCTTTTCTTGCTTTGGTTAAGCTTGTAACCGAAGTAAAGGTCAATAATCAACTTACAAGTGATTAGTCATCTCTAACCATGTTTATAGATTGATTTCCTTTTTAATTCTTTCCCACCATTTGTATATTGACATTACTACTTTTATTGTTGTTTCCCATCATTCTTAGAGCAGAATAGAATGTTGGACTTGGATCCACTACATTTCAATACAAGCAAAGTGATTCCAATGCCAAAGTCCCCGCTAATCGTGAACTAGGTGCACCCCTTTGCGCATTGCAATGAATCGGACTATAGCCTATGCCGTTTACACCGTTTTCTCACGGAAAATCTCATCAAATACATCCCACATTTACCGTTGTAACTCAGTTCTAGCATTGGACCAATTGACTCTAAGAAACCTGTCTTTTCTTTCATTCTTAGAATTTTAGGCCACAAATGCCATACCATTGGTTTCCCTCATGGCCAAGATGTGCCATACGCCCCTTATCTAGCCTTGGTTAAGCTCATAACTGGAGTTAAGGGCATTCATCGCCTTACAAGTGGTTAATCATCTTTAAACCATCTTCCAAACTAAATTTCAATTTTAATTCTTTCTCTCCTTTTTATATGGGCTTGATTAGTCTTATTGTTTTGTTTTGCATCGTTGTTTGACTGAATTAGACGATTAGACTTGATACAGCACATTTCAATACAAGGAAATTCATTCCAACGCCCAGGTCACTGCCAATCGCCAACTAGGTGCCCCTCGATGTGCATTGCAGCTAATCCGACTCGACCCTATGCCTATTACACCATTTTCTTAAGTAAAATAGTAGCAAATGCATCCCACCTTAACTGTCGAAACGCAATTCTTGCAATGGACAAATTGACTCAAAGAAACCCTTTTTGTCCCTCATTCCTCCAATTGTAAACCACAGCTGCCATACGATAGGTTTCCCTCAAGCCCAAGACGTGCCATACTCCCCTTATCTTGCTTTGGTTAAGCTTGTAACCAGAATTCAAGTCATTAAGCAACTTACAAGTGATTAGTCATCTCTAAACCATGTTTATAGATTGATTTCCTTCTTAATTCTTTCTCACCATTTTTATAAGGACGTTAATAGTTTTATTGTTGTTTCCCATCATTCTTATGGCGCAATAGAATATTGGACTTGGACCACCACATTTTAATAAAAGGAAAGTCATTCCAACACCAAAATCACCGCCAGTCACGAACTAGTGGCACCCCTTTGCGCATTGCAACGAATCAGACTATAGCCTATGCCGTTTACACCGTTTTCTCACGGGAAATCTCATCAAATACATCCCCCCTTTACCATCGTAACTCTGTTCTAGCGTTGGACTAATTGACTCTAAGAAACCTGTCTTTCCTTTCATTCTTCAAATTTTAGCCCGCAGATGCCATACCATTGGTTTCCCTCTTGCCCAAGTTATGCCATACGCCCCTTATCTAGCCTTGGTTAAGCTCGTAACTGGAGTTAAGGGCATTCATCGACTTACAAGTGGTTAATCATCTTTAAACCATCTTCCAAACTAAATTTCAATTTTAATTCTTTCTCTCCTTTTTTATGTAGGCTTTATTACTCTTATTGTCTTGTTTTGCATCGTTCTTTGAGTGAATGAGATGATTAGACTTGATACACCACATTTCAATACAAGGAAAGTCATTCCAACGCCGAGATCACTTCCAATCGCCACCTAGGTGCCCCTCGATGTGCATTGCAACCAATTGTAATGTACCCTATAGCGTTTACACCATTTTCTTAACGAAAATCTCAGCAAATGCAACCGTCGAAATTCAGTTCTAGCATTGGATGAATTGACGCAAACAAAGCCTTCTTTTTCTTCATTCTTCCAATTGTAATCCACAGATGCCATACGATCGGTTTCCCTGAAGCCCAAGACGTGCCATACTCCCCTTATCTTGCTTTGGTTAAGCTTGTAACCGAAGTTAAGGTCATTAATCAACTTACAAGCGATTAGTCATCTCTAACCATGTTTATAGATTGATTTCCTTTTTAATTCTTTCCCATCGTTTTTATATGGACATTAATACTTTTATTGTTGTTTCCCATCATTCTTAGAGCGGAATAGAATACTGGACTTGGATCCACCACATTTCAATACAAGGAAAGTCATTCCAATGCCAAAGTCCCTGCTAATCGTGAACTAGGTGCACCCCTTTGCGCATTGCAATGAATCGGACTATAGCCTATGCCGTTTACACCATTTTCTCACGGAAAATCTCATCAAATACATCCGACATTTACCGTCGTAACTCAGTTCTAGCATTGGATCAATTGACTCTAAGAAACCCGTCTTTTCTTTCATTCTTAGAATTTTAGCCCACAAATGCCTTACCATTGTTTTCGCTCATGGCCAGGATGTGCCATACGCCCCTTATCTACCCTTGGTTAAGCGCATAACTGGAGTTAAGGGCATTCATCACCTTACAAGTGGTTAATCATCTTTAAACCATCTTCCAAACTAAATTTCAATTTTAATTCTTTCTCTCCTTTTTTATATGGGCTTTATTACTCTTATTGTTTTGTTTTGCATCGTTCTTTGACTGAATTAGATGATTAGACTTGATACACCACATTTCAATACAAGGAAATTCATTCCAACGCCCAGGTCACTACCAATCGCCACCTAGGTGCCCCTCGATGTGCATTGCAGCTAATCGGACTCGACCCTATGTCGTTTACACCATTTTCTTAAGTAAAATAGTAGCAATTGCATCCTACCCTGACGTGAACCCCAATAGACTTGCTTTGAGACCCAACAAAAATAGTAGAAAAACAACCCCAAGAAAGCCAAACTCAGGTATATGGATGGAGAATCTAAACCCGATGAGAACTCGTTGAAAGAACACAGATTATATCAAAATCTAGACCTATGGAAGAACCAGTCTCAAGAACCTAGATTACAAAGGAAGAACGCCACAAAGGTTTTGATTTACCTTTGATAAGTTCAGAAGTTCAAGAAGAACAAGAGGAGATAACTCAACTCTCAATCACAATTCCATATAGTCTACCTCTCAAATGAGGTTACAAGTGGTTTAAATAGACAATCCCCAAAAACCCTAAGTAAACAATGCATCGGGTATTGTAGCGTGAACAGTGCCATACGCCGCGCTACAGTTACTTCTGAAACCCTAGTAAGACATAAAATTATAACTTTCCAAATAAACTCTTGGCCAAAAATATAAAGCCTTCCCAAAAATAACCCTAGTCCATTAGAAATAAGACATACGTGGGCCAAGCATCCTCAAGCCCACTTCTTCTAAACTAATAATAAAATACCGTTAAACAAATTGAAAGCCTTAACAACAATAGGCCCAATCTTTAAGTCATGTCTTCCATAGCTTGTATCAAGGGGATCAAAACTAGTTCTTCTTCCTTGAAGCCCATCTTGAGTGTTGGGCTCTTCCTAGCTTCATCCCAAGTGGATTGCACCAATCCTTGTATTGCTTCATTGATCTTCTTGGCTCTTGATCTTGTAATTGGTCCATCTGGAATTTGCTAGGGATCTTTAAGGATAGCTCCACCTTGGTTCCCATCATTTCCCCCTCTCCTCAAAAGGATTCGACCTCGAATCTTCACCTACATCAAAAGGAGAAAGATCAGAAACATTGAAGGTAGCAGAAACATTATATTCACTTGGAAGATCCACTTTATATGCATTGTCATTAATTTTCTCAAGAATTTGGAAAGGTCCATCTCCTCGAGGATGCAACTTAGTCCGTCTATGGGCTGGGAATCTTTCTTTGCGCATGTGAACCCAGACCCAATCTCCTGGTTCAAAGATGACACGCCGTCACCCTTTATTGGCTTGGGAAGCAAACCTTTCATTCTTTTGGACAATTTGAAGCCGTACCCTCTCATGAAGTGACTTCACCAACTCTGCATTCTTTTGTCCATCTAAGATAATCCTGCCATCAATAGGCAAAGGCATCAAATCTAAAGGAGTAAGTGGATTAAAACCATAAACAATTTCAAAAGGAGAGTATGAAGTAGTAGTATGCATGGTCCTATTATATGCAAACTCTATAAATGGCAAACAATCCTCCCAAGTCTTTAAATTCTTATGAACAACAGTGCGTAAAACCTGAGTTAAAGTCCTATTAACTACTTCAGTCTGACCATCAGTCTGTGGGTGACAAGTAGTGGAAAATAATAGTTTAGTACCTAATTTTCCCCACAACACCTTCCAAAAGTAGCTAAGAAATTTAACATCCCTATCAGAAACAATACTCTTGGGCACACCATGGAGTCGCACTATCTCTTTGAAAAACAAGTCAGCTATGCTTGTGGCATCATCTGTTTTATGGCATGGAATGAAATGTGCCATGTTGCTAAATCTATCCACAACCACAAAAATAGAATCTCTACCCCTTTTTGTCCTAGGCAGCCCCAAAACAAAGTCCATAGATATGTCTACCCATGGCTCACTAGGAACGGGTAAGGGTGTATATAACCCATGTGGCAAAACCTTAGATTTGGCCTTCCTACATGTGATGCACCTGCTACAAATGCGATTGATGTCTCTTTTCATCTTAGGCCAAAAGAAATGTTCATGCAATATGTCTAAGGTTTTCTTGACACCAAAGTGTCCCATTAATCCCCCGCCATGTGCCTCACGCACCAATAACTCACGCATAGAACAACTAGGTACACACAGTTTATCTTCTTTAAACAAGTAACCATCATGCTTGTAAAACTTATCAAATGCCGCCTTATCACATGCCATATACACATCAGAAAAGTCAACATCATCGGCATACATATCTTTCACATATTCAAACCCAAGCATTTTAGCACTCATAGAAGTAAGAAGTACATACCTCCGTGATAAAGCATCAGCAACAATATTCTCCTTAGCTTACTTGTAACGGATTCCATCCATCTAGCATGCCTCTTATTCAACTTACCTTGACCCTTGAGATGCTTCAATGATTCATGATCGGTGTGGATCACAAATTTCCTAGGCCACAAGTAGTGCTGCCAAGTCTCTAATGCATGAACAAGAGCATAAAGTTCTTTGTCATAAGTAGGGTACTTCAGGGATGCCCCACTTAGCTTCTCACTAAAGAAGGCAATCAGCCGTCTATCCTACATCAAAACGGCTCCAATCCCTATTCCTGAGGCATCACATTCAATCTTAAAAGCTTTGTTAAAATCTGGTAATGCTAACACGGGTGCAGAGCACAACCTTTTTCTAATAGTGGCAAATGCATTCTCTTGATTAGCCCCCCAATGAAACCCAACATTCTTTTTAATGACTTCAGTGAGTGGTGCATCAATGGTGCTAAAATCTTTAACAAAATGCCGATAAAAGCTAGCTAAACCATGAAAGCTTCTTACCTCAGTGACGCTCTTTGGTGTTGGCCACTCCTTGATGGCCTTGACTTTCTCTTCATCCACTTCAATACCCTTTGTACTAACAACATAACCAAGAAAAACAACTTCCTCCATACAAAATGTACATTTCTTGAAATTAGCATACAACTTTTCACATCTCAACACATTAAACACATATCTCAAATGCTCAATATGCTCATTTAAGTCCTTGCTGTACACTAGCATATCATCAAAGTATACAACCACAAACTTGCCTATGAACGCACGTAGGACATGATTCATTAATCTCATGAAAGTACTGGGCGCATTTGTAAGTCCAAATGGCATAACCAACCATTCATAAAGCCCATACTTAGTCTTAAAAGCAGTTTTCCATTCATCACCCTCTTTCATTCTAATTTGATGATACCCACTTTTAAGATCAATTTTACTAAAAATACATAAGCCATGCAATTCATATAGCATATCATCTAATCTAGGAATGGGATGTCGATACTTTACCGTGATATTATTAACCGCCCTGCAATCAATGCACATCCGCTACGTCCCATCCTTCTTAGGCACAAGAAGCACTAGTACTGCACTTGGGCTCATGCTCTCCCTCAGGTACCCCTTGCTCATCAAATCCTCAACTTGCCTCTGAAGCTCCTTTGTCTCATCTGGATTACTTCTATAAGCTGGTCGGTTTGGAATAGCAGCCCCGGGCACGAAATCAATCTGGTGCTCAATGCCTCTAATGGGTGGCAACTCATTAGGCATTTCCTCTAGGAATACATCCTCAAACTCCTGCAACAAAGAAACAGCCAAACTAGGAAGAGGTTGGTTAGTTTCATCAAGATTAAGATAAGACTCTTTTATAGACAAGAAAAATCATAGGGCGATCTGCTAAGAAAGCTCTCTTAACCTCACTCTCTCTTGCATAGAAACTCACTTTTGTCTTTCCTTTTCTCTCAGCAGACTCTTTTTCTTTTTCACTCTTTCTTTTTTGCTCAATCTCTTTTTCACCCTTTCTTTTTTTATCACTCTCATTTTCACTCTTTCTTTTTTGAGCAACCTCACTTTTCAGTTTCAGTTGGTCCTCATAGACCTGTCTTGGAATTAAAGGAGCAAGCTTGGTTGTTTTGCCCTCCTTTACAAAGCTGTACATGTTTTTTAATCCATCATGTATCACTCTCCTATCATACTGCCATGGTCTCCCCAACAATATATGGCCAGCATGCATAGGCACAACATCACAAAGCACTTCATCTTAATACTTCCCAATGGAAAAAGTAACTAACACTTGTCTATCCACCGTAACCTCCCCACAATCATTCAACCACTGCAGCTTGTATGGTCGAGAGTGTTTCAAGATAGGTAAATTCAATTTTTCAACTAATGTAGTGCTAGCAACATTAGTACAACTCCCCCCATCAATTATCATACTACATACCTTGCCATTGATGTGGCATCTAGTATGGAAAATGTTCTCCCTTTGTTGCTCTACTTCATCCATCTTAATTTGTGTGTTGAGAGCACGCCTGGCAACAAGGGACTCACCTGTTATGGGGTATTCTACTCCATCATCATCACTAGCATCCTCCAACTCAGGTATCTCATCACGATCATCCTCACTTGCAGTCATCACCTCCCCATTGTCACGCATAATCATCACACGTTTGTTTGGACATTGAGAAGCAATGTGCCCTGAACCCAAACACTTAAAGCATTTAATATCTCTATTTCTAGAAGGTTGGGATGCCAACTTGGGTTTGTTGCTAGTTCCTTCATCGTTTCCTTTAGGTGGTTCTGTCTTTGCCTTTGTTACAGCTCGATCATCTTTCTCCCACTTTGGTTTCCAAGGAGTGCTAGAAACTGAAGTGTACCTTAATGTCCCTTTCCTCTTTAATTGCCTCTCCACCTTCATAGCCATGTGCATCATGTCTTCTATTTCTACATAATGTTGCAACTCTACCACATTGGCTATCTCCCTATTCAAACCACACAAAAATCTAGCCATAGTGGCCTCCCTATCCTCCTCTACATTCGCCCGTATCATAGCCACCTCCATCTCCTTATGGTAGTCCTCCACACTCCTAGACCCTTGTGTAAGATTTTGTAATTTCTGGTAGAGGTCCCTATAGTAGTGGCTAGGTACAAATCTCTGCCTCATGAGAGCTTTCAACTCTCCCCATGTCTCGACAGACCTCTCATAATTCCTCCTCCAATTGGTCACTAATTGATCCCACCAAATAATAGCATAATTAGTGAACTCAATTACTGCCAACTTCACTTTCTTCTCCTCTGAATAGTTATGACACTCAAAGATCAACTCTATCTTCTTCTCCCACTCTAAATAAGCTTCAGGGTCAGTTCTACCTTGGAAAGATGGTATTTTCATTTTGATGCTCTCAAGGTCCCTATCTACTCCATCACGACCCCGTGGGTTTCCCCTAAATCCTCTTTCACGCCTGACTCCTCTATGCCTACCCATCCCAACTTCAGAAATTAGATCTTCCTCATCCTCACCATCTCCTTCATCTTCATACTCATGTTCTCTTCTAGGTTCACGTCTCCTCCTATCTCTCCCACCATGTAAATTTTTAATTACTTCATCTTGTTGATCCATCCTATCTCTCACTTCCCCTAACATCATGTTCAATCGTTCAAACTGTTGTGGCATAGCCTGCAACATAAAAGAGTTATCTGTCATCCCCTTTGGTGATGAGTCACTTTTATGAGACATCGTACGCACTGTACACAAAAAAACTATTAGTGGAAAAGACCTCACACGCTCCCTTACGTGTTTACACTCGAATAATAGCACTCCACTCGTGTTTCACTCTTAATTGGCTTTTTTCCGATAATGATCTCACACTGTCTTGCCTTTTACCTCAAGAGTTTTCCTACTCAAGTTCTTTCAGAACTAATTGAACTATAAATCAAGACAATACAAACCTGTCTTATTCCAACTAGTAATTAGGTCCAAGAAACTCTTAACAAGAGAAAATACGGAAAGAATAAAATGACACAAGACTCAAGGAAATGCTACGAGGGAAAGAGTACTCACAAGACAATATACCAACTATAAAGATATATGCAGCCCCTTTGATGATAAAAAATTTGGATTCCTAAACATTTTTTTTTTGAATTTTTTTTTCCTTTTCTTTTCTTTTTCTTTCCTTTCTTTTCTTTTCTATTCTATTCTTTTCTTTTCCTTTCTTTTCTTTTCTTTTCTCACCGATTCAATCACAAACAGCAATATTCAATTGTAACAATCAAACAATTGAATTCAAACACATAAAAATTGACAAGGAAATAGAAGAGAATCAATGAAACGACACTCCAAGGAATTGACAAACTTAAAGATGCAAGAAACTCCAGAAATTTCCAACCTTTATATGGTGTAAATTTTGGCAGCCCTCAAATAAGTAACTTAGCCAACCAATGTTGATAAACATGAAACCAAAATGATAGAGTAATCTGCCAACCCTAGGTTAAAAAGAATTTCTGCACTTTTTTTTTTTTTTCAGCCCTAGAATTAAAGATGCAATAGATAAAAGATAGAATTACACCTGATTGGAAACCTTGCTCTGATTACCAAATGATGTGAACCCCAATACACTTGCTTTGAGACCCAACAACAATACTGGAAAAACAACCCCAAGAAAGCCAAACTCAGGTATATGGATGGAGAATCTAGACCCGAAGAGAACTCGTTCAAAGAACCTAGATTATATCAAAATCTAGACCCATTGAAGAACCCGTCTCAAGAACCTAGATTACAAAGGAATAACACCACAAAGGTTTTGATTTACCTTTGATAAGTTCAGAAGTTCAAGAAGAACAAGAGGAGATAACTCAACTCTCAATCACAATTCCATATAGTCTACCTCTCAAATGAGGTTACAAGTGGTTTAAATAGACAATCCCCAAAAACCCTAAGTAAACAATGCATCGGGTACTGTAGCGTGAACAGTGCCATACGCTGTGCTACAGTTACTTCTAAAACCCTAGTAAGACATAAAATTATAACTTTCCAAATAAACCCTTGGCCAAAAATACAAGGCCTTCCCAAAAATAACCCTAGTCCATTAGAAATAAGACATACGTGGGCCAAGCATCCTCAAGCCCACTTCTCCTAAATTAATAATAAAATACCGTTAAACAAATTGAAAGCCTTAACAACAATAGGCCCAATCTTTAAGTCATGTCTTCCATAGCTTGTATCAAGTGGATCGAAACTGATTCTTTTTCCTTGAAGCCCATCGTGAGTGTTGGGCTCTTCCTAGCTTCATCCCAAGTGGATTGCACCAATCCTTGTATTGCTTCATTGATCTTCTTGGCTCTTGATCTTGTAATTGGCCCATCTAGAATTTGCAAGGGATCTTTAAGGATAGCTCACCTTGGTTCCCATCAGAAACCGATTGTATGGCAGCTGTGGTTTACAATTGGAAGAATGAAGGACAAAAAGGGTTTCTTTGAGTCAATTCGTCCATTGCAAGAATTGCGTTTCGACGGTTAAGGTGGGATGCATTTGCTACTATTTTAATTAAGAAAATGGTGTAAACGGCATAGGGCAGAGTCCGATTAGCTGCAATGCACATCGAGGGGCACCTAGGTGGCGATTGGCAGTGACCTGGGCGTCGGAATGAATTTCCTTGTATTGAAATGTAGTGTATCAAGTCTAATCATCTAATTCACTCAAAGAACGATGCAAAACAAAACAATAAGAGTAATAAAGCCCATATAAAAAAGGAGAGAAAGAATTAGAAGTGAAATTTAGTTTGGAAGATGGTTTGAAGATGATTTACCACTTGTAAGTCGATGAATGCCCTTAACTCCAGTTACGAGCTTCACCGAGGCTAGATTAGGGCGTATGGCACATCTTGGCCATCAGGGAAACCAATGGTATGGCATCTATGGGCAAAAATTGTAAGAATGAAAGAAAAGACAGGTTTCTTAGAGTCATTTGATCCAATGCTAGAGCTGACTTACGACGGTAAATGTGGGATGTATTTGATGAGATTTCCCGTGAGAAAACGTTGTAAACGGCATAGGCTATAGTCCGATTTGTATAATGTGCAAAGCGGTGCACCTAGTTCGCGATTGGCTGTGACTTTGGCATTGGAATGACTTTCCTTGTATTGAAATGTTGTGGATCCAAGTCCAATATTCTATTCCGCTCTAAGAATGATGGGAAACAACAATAAAATTATTAATGTCCATATAAAAACGGTGGGAAGGAATTAAAAAGCAAATCAATCTATAAACAAGGTTGAGAGATGACTAACCACTTGTAAGTTGATTAATGATTGGAATTCCGGTTACAAGCATAACCAAAGCAAGATAAGGGGAGTATGGCACGTCTTGGGCTTGACGGACACCGGTCGTATGGCAGCTGTGGTTTACAATTGGAAGAATGAAGGACAAAAATTGCTTTCTTTGAGTCAATTCGTCCATTGCAAGAATTGCATTTCGACGGTTGAGGTGGGATGCATTTGCTACTATTTTACTTGAGAAAATGGTGTAAACGGCATAGGGTAGAGTCCGATTAGCCGCAATGCACATCGAGGGGCACCTAGGTGGCGATTGGCAGTGACCTGGGCATTGGAACGACTTTCCATGTATTGAAATGTGGTGTATCAAGTCTAATCGTCTAATTCATTCAAAGAACGATGCAAAACAAAATAATTAGAGTAATAAAGCCCATATAAAAAAGGAGAGAAAGAATTAAAATTGAAATTTAGTTTGGAAGATGGTTTGAAGATGATTAACCACTTGTAAGTCGATGAATGCCCTTAACTCCAGTTACGAGCTTAACCAAGGCTAGATAAGGGGCGTATGGCACATCTTGGCCATCAGGGAAACCAATGGTATGGCATCTGTGGGCTAAAATTCTAAGAATGAAAGAAAACACGGGTTTCTTAGAGTCAATTGATCCAATGCTAGGACTGAGTTACGACGGTAAATGTGGGATGTATTTGATGAGATTCCCGTGAGAAAACGGTGTAAACGGCATAGGCTATAGTCCGATTTGTTGCAATGCGCAAAGGGGTGCACCTAGTTCCCGATTGGCGGTGACTTTGGCGTTGGAATGACTTTCCTTGTATTGAAATGTGGTGGATGCAAGTCCAATATTCTATTCCTGTAACATACGAACCTAGAAGTTAGATTAATTCAGTTAGAAATTATTTAGTTATGTTATTATTTTATTTATTCTTTTATTAATTACTTATTTATCTTTCTTCAGATGTTTATAATTATTTATTTGTTAAATAAGTTAATAAATCAGATTAAGTAGAGTTTTAAAGAGGTTTCTTTTATCTTGTATTCCTTGTTTTTATCGGATGGATTTCAAATTGTTTTCAAAAAGATTCTGAGATCAGAACGACACTCAAATCAGATCCTATCTAAACTCCTTCTGAAGACCACGTAAATAAGAAACCCTTTCTCCATAAAACCCCACATTACTCAGACTCTTCACACACAAAAAGATAGGCAGAAAACTCACACCAGCCCAACGTAACAGCTCCTACAAACCTGGAAAATCACTCTCACAGCCAACCAAAGCAGCCAACTCGCCGGAAACCGCCACAGAAAGTGCCGACCAGCCCAGTCCCGTCGAACCCACTCCCTTCCGGTAAGCCCACGCCGGAATCTTCTCTCTCTCCCTCTGTTCTGTGTTTTGGTTTAATAGATTTTCTCTCTCTCTCTCTCTCTCTCTCTCTCTCTCTCTCTCTCTCTCTCTCTCTCTCTCTCTTTCTCCCTTGGTTTGCATCACCATTCCGACAAGACTAGTGGTGTTGCCGGTCACTTCCAGTCAACCCAGAGCTGTCATCGCCTCAGCTTCCTCTCGATAAAGCATCGCACATCCACTTGCTTTTTCTTTTTCTTTCTTTGGTTCCAATGTTATGCGTGAGCCATTCCCGTAAGCCTCCTGGACTCTTTCATTTGCTTTACTTTAGACTTTTCCAATAGCCCCTCAAATAAATTCTTATATTACCTTTATGCCATTTAAAGCCCCGTAATCATCTTTTTCAAGAACCTTTAGTTAAAATTACAATCCTGCCATTAAGTGCCTATGCCTTATTTTATGTTCCTATACGTGGGCTGCCCCTCACTTAGGCTTTGGGCATCCTGCTTTCTTAAGTGGTTGCTATCATATTATTTTAAATTAGGGCTTGATTTTACTACTTTTTAGCAATTGTTTTAGTGATTTTTTTGGACAGATTATATTTTCAGAAAAAAGGAAAACATCACCTTTACAGAAACTTTATCTACTTAAATAAATTAGTCTTAGACCCTTTTTATAGAAAATATTTAAGGGCTTTTAAGGATACCTTTAAAGTATTCTAGTATATTGTTTCAGCTTATTATCATAATTCATATTCCAATTAACCTTTAACTAGTTTTTATAAAATTATTAAGTTATGTGTTTGCACAAAATATTAAGTATCGTGATATGAGTTTTGGAATAATATTAGCTTACTTAACCTTTATTTGAATATTTATTAGATTATCTATATGGTAAGATTTTAAGTAATTAGATTGCTACGACACGTTTTCTAGAAAGATTAGTAACGTCTAGTGCCTCGTATAGGTCACGAGCTACGACGTGAGTTTTCGGAAGCAGCACTAAGAGGTAAATAATATGATCATATAAATGTATGTGTAATGTAAATATTATAATCGGGTACGGTAATATGATATGGTTTTGATGGTTATCTACGTTGAGCTAAGAGCAAAGTCAAGGTTAGATCGCTTTCATGAACTTCTATGAATTATGATGATTTACATGAAAGTAAGCCTATATATGTGTTATGCTTTTATGGATTGTTGATTGATGGATTGAATGTTACTAAAATCACATGGAAGCCATGATATGATCATATAATAATTTAAGATAGGTATTCTATGAATTAAAATAGCCAGATCATGCATGCTTCATTCATGTAGTGCTTAGACCATGTATGCCATGTATTGTTCATGCAATAACCTAAGTCAAGCATGCCATGTAATAAATAGCCAGATCATGTATGCCATATCATGTAGTTTGAGATCATGCATGCCATGAAATGTCATAAAATGATTAAATCATGTTAGGCCATGTCATGCTATGCTATACCATGTACAAGAATATATCATGTTATGCCATGCCATGTACAAGAATATGCCATGCTAGAAAAGTCTATGAAGTCCAAGAAAATTATCATGCATTAAGAAAGATAAACATTTTAGGGTAGCACGGACCCAAGCGTGTTTACCATAGTCATGCTAAGACGGTACCACGGACTCAAGCGTGGTTACCACAAGTTAAGTGAAACACGGACTCAAGCGTGTTTCACTCCATGTCATGCAAGTTAAGTGAACATGGACCCAAGCATGTTTCACTTCATGTCAAGCAAGATAAGTGAAACATGGACCCAAGCGTGTTTCACTCCAGGTCAAGCAAGATAAGTGAAACACGGACTCAAGCGTGTTTCACTCCACGTCAAGCAAGATAAGTGAAACACGGACTCAAGCGTGTTTCACTTCATGTTATGCAAGTTAAGTGAAACACGGACTCAAGTGTGTTTCACTACATGACAAGTTATGTGGTGCCATGGACTCAAGCGTGTTTCACTACATGACAAGTTATGTGGTGCCATGGACTCAAGCGTGGTTCACCATGAAATAAGTACAATTCAAGATAAACAAGTTACTCATGCATTCACGCTTCAAGTTTGCCATGATTATGAATGTTTCCGTTCATGTTAATCCATAAATATTATATGAAAGTTATGATAAGGCTTTAAAAATCAAATTTATGCTAAGCTAGATAGTATTTATGGTATGATGTATTATTACTGAGTATTCGACTCATTTTTATTGTTTGTCTTTTGTTTTCTTCTATGTTGATTGCCACAGATGGGGATTATGATGATGCAGAGCTGGATGGCTAGGAGTAGATTTAGTATAAGGACTTAGAGTTGAATAAGTGTCATTTACACAAGGATTAAGTTTCTTTTATGTCATTTCAATAACTAGTCTTGTTTAAGACTAGCTCATGTTTTGCTTTATTCAGTTTCAAGTTAAAAGACTATTTATATCATTTCAATTAAGTCTTTTTCAATAAATGAGGTACTTCAGAGTAATGAGTCTCTTTACCGGGCATTTTATCCTGTTTGTTAGTAACGTCTCTATCCTACAGGAACGGGGCGTTACAATTGGTACCAGAGCCCAGGTCGAGAGATTCTGTAGACTACTTTTGTTTTTTAAAAAAAAAAAAAAAAAAAATGAAAAAAGAGAAATAAGTTAGGATAGAAATTACCTAGGACGACTCCTGGCCAGCTCGAGGTTCACGAGGATCTTTATGATTATGTTTTAATTATTGCTTTGCTTGATTGAGTGCTTCATTGTTGATTGATTGTATTAGTTATACTCATTGCATGAACGATGTTATTAGAATGGCACCGGTTACTAGGCGTAATGAGCACCCTGAAGGCTCCACAGAACCACCACCGAATGAGCCTGAGGTATTGGCTGCTGCTGCTACCAGACTTCTTCGGTACCTTGCTGATGATCAGGGTTTAGGAGGGAGGAATCCTAGGGTCGGTTGCACCCTAAATCAGTTCACACAATAGCACCCCCCGACTTTTGATGGCAAAGCAGAAGCACTTGATGCAGAGAGTTGGATAAAAAGAATGGAAAAGATTTTCAGAGCTCTATTCTGTACTGATGAACAGAAGGTAGAGTATGCCACTTATGTGCTGGCTGATGAGGCAGATGAGTGGTGGACCTCTACCCGGGAGCTACTGCAGCTTGAACTTGGTGAAGGGGTACCCATCACTTGGGACCGCTTCAAAAAGGCCTTTTTGGACCGATTCTTTTCTCCTGCACTCCGGGAGGCAAGAGCTAGGCAGTTTATTGACATAGCTCAGGGAACCATGACGGTGGAGCGCTATGCCGCCACTTTCATGGCATTATCGAGGTTTGCAAGTTATCTGATTCCTGATGAGGAAAAGAAGTGTGAAATGTTTGAGCGAGGCTTGCATCCGAGGATCCGAAGTCGCCTGATACCCCTGAGGATCCGTAACTTCACCGACTTAGTTACACGGGCTACTTTAGTTGAAGAAGACATGAGGGCGAATGCAGAGATCTTCAATCAAAGGAAACGCCAACAACCACTTCCCAAGCCCAATAAGAACAAGAAGCCTGCTCCCAGCCACCGGCCACAGTCACTTCTGACTATTCCAACAAATCCAGTCTGCAAGATTTGCGGGAAAAGGCATCAAGGAAATTGCTTAGTGGGTCAGAACGCTTGCTTCAGATGCGGGCAACCAAACCATATGGCTCGAGATTGTCCAAGGAAGATTGTGTCACCTCCAGCTGTAGGGGGTGGCCAGAGGGCTACGGCACCAGCAAGAGTTTTTGCCCTTACACCAGGAGATGCTGAGGCATCTAACGACGTGGTTACAGGTACCCTTCCACTATTCTCTTGTTTTGCTACTGTTTTGTTTGACCCGGGTGCCACGCACTCTTTTATAGCAAGTGCTTACGCATGCTTGGATGTGAAAGTACCTGAGAGGCTTGTTTGTCCCCTATCCGTTGCGACACCTACCGGTGAGCACGTAGTTTGCGACACCATACTTAAGAATTGCCCTATAGATATTAGTGGGAGGCACCTTCTAGCAGACTTGGTAGTTTTTGATATGATGGGGTTTGATGTAATTCTGGGAATGGATTGGCTATCCCGAAATCACGCCTGTGTAGATTGTTTTAAAAAGGAAGTAGTTTTCAAAACCCCGGGCAAAGAAGAATTCAGCTTTTGTGCAAAGAAAGGAAACTCCCCACCTCGACTGATCTCAGTTTTGCAAGCAACCAGGTTACTAAGATAGGGATGCTTTGGGTTTCTGGCTAGTCTTGTAGCACCACCTGTAGAGGGACCCAAGCTTGAAGATATCCCCGTTGTCAAGGAATTTCCAGATGTGTTTCCGGAGGATCTTCCAGGGTTGCCCCCAGACCGGGAGGTTGACTTTTCAATTGATCTCTTACCTGGGACGACACCTATATCGAAGGCACCTTACCGTATGGCTCTAGTGGAGCTAAAGGAGCTTAAGGAGCAGTTGAAGGAGCTGTTGGAGAAGGGTTACATCTGCCCTAGTGTGTCACCATGGGGCGCACCGGTTCTTTTTGTGAAAAAGAAGGACGGTTCAATGAGACTCTGCATTGATTATCGAGAATTGAATCGGGTGACAGTGAAGAACAAATACCCCTTACCAAGAATTGATGATTTGTTTGACCAGTTGCAAGGGGCCCAAGTTTTCTCCAAGATTGATCTACGATCAGGCTACCACCAGCTCAAGATCAAGTCAGAAGATGTTTCCAAGACGGCGTTCAGAACTCGTTACGGACACTACGAGTTTTTAGTCATGCCATTCGGTTTGACAAATGCCCCAGCAGCCTTCATTGACATGATGAATAGAGTGTTCAGGGAGTATGTAGATCAGTTTGTTGTTGTATTTATTGATGACATTCTAATCTACTCCAAAAGCCCAACAGATCATGAAGAACATTTGAGGGTTGTGTTACAGATATTAAGGAAGCAACAGCTGTTCGCAAAATTCAAGAAGTGTGATTTCTGGTTGAAAGAAATTACCTTTTTGGGGCATGTCGTGTCAAAAGAAGGAATTTCAGTAGACCCGATGAAAATTGAAGCAGTTGTGAACTGGGCCACGCCGACCAATGTTAATGAAGTTAGAAGCTTCTTAGGTCTTGCAGGGTACTACAGGAGGTTCGTTGAGGGGTTCTCCAGTATCGCAGCACCGATGACTAAGCTGACAAGAAAAAATGAGAAATTTATATGGACTAAAGACTATGAAAGAAGCTTTCAGGAGTTGAAGAAGAGACTAGTCACAGCACCTGTACTCACTGTTCCCTTGGGCAATACCGGATTTATCATTTACAGTGATGCTTCTCTCAAGGGTTTGGGTTGTGTCTTAATGCAGCATGGGAAGGTTATCGCCTACGCTTCTCGACAACTCAAGAATTATGAAGAGAATTATCCAATGCATGACCTAGAGCTTGCAGCAGTCGTGTTTGCCTTGAAGTTATGGAGACACTATCTCTATGGAGAAAAATGCGAGATTTATACCGACCATAAGAGCTTAAAGTATTTCTTTACACAGAAAGACTTGAATATGAGACAGCGCAGATGGTTAGAACTTTTAAAGGATTATGACTGCAACATCAACTATCATCCGGGTAAAGCTAATGTAGTGGCAGATGCCTTGAGTCAGAAATCGTCCTCTAGTACCCTCGCCTCCATGAACACCCCTCAGAAGCACATTCTTTTGGATATGGAGAGAGCAGGGATAGAGATGATTATGGACACACAGGCTCGGTTGAGCAGTCTAACTTTGGGATCATCATTAATAGATCGGATAAAAGTTGCCCAAAGTAGTGATCCAGGCTTAGTGAAGATCAAAGGAGAGGTACAAGAAGACAAAAGGCCTGAATTCTCAATATCTGGGGATGGCACTTTGAGGTTTAAAGGAAGAATTTGCATTCCGAATGTTCAAGAGATTAGAGATGTGATTTTGAAAGAGGCTCACCGCTCACTCTATACAGTTCACCCTGGTAGCACTAAGATGTATAGAGATTTGAAGCAACAGTTCTGGTGGAGCAGTATGAAACGTGAGATAGCTAATTATGTGGCTCAGTGTCTAACCTGTCAACAGGTCAAGGCGGAGCATCAGAGGCCATCTGGGCTATTACAACCACTCCCTATACCGGTTTGGACCTGGGATGAAATTGGTATGGATTTTGTTTCAGGATTTCCTAAGGCACCAGGGGGTCAGGATGCGGCATGGGTGATTATTGACAGATTGTCAAAGTCAGCTCATTTCATTCCAGTTCAGATGACGTATTCTACGGACAAATTGGCAGAGTTATATGTACGCGAAATTGTCAGGTTGCATGGAATCCCTTCAAAGATTGTATCAGACAGGGATACTCGTTTCACTTCAGTGTTCTGGAGAAGTGTGCAGAAAGAGTTAGGGACAGAATTGACCTATAGCATAGCCTTTCATCCGCAAACAGATGGGCAATCAGAGAGGACAGTGCAAATTTTGGAGGATATGCTTAGAGCTTGCATGATGGATTTCAAGGGCAGTTGGATTAAATACTTACCCCTGATTGAGTTTGCATACAATAACAGTTACCAAGAGAGCATTCAGACGGCCCCATATGAGGTTCTTTATGGTCGCAAGTGTCGGTCACCCCTTTATTGGGATGAAGTTGGAGAACGTAGAATCCTTGGGCAGGAAATTATTCAAGATATGCATGAAAAGATAACTGTCATTCGGAAAAGGCTCGCCATTTTGCAAGAACGACAGAAAAAGTATGCAAATCAGAGGCGTTGAGAGCTGCAATTTGAGGTAGGAAGCAAAGTATTCTTGAAAATTGCGCCGATGAAGGGAATCATGAGGTTCGGAAAGAAGGGCAAGTTGAGTCCGAGATATTTAGGACCCTTTGATGTACTAGAGAGGATTGGAGCTGCAGCTTATAGGTTGGCTCTTCCACTACAATTGTCTGCCATTCACGATGTTTTTCACATCTCCATGCTTCGGGAGTATATACCAGATTCGACACACATTTTAGAATACGAACCTCTCCAAGTTCGTGAGGATCTCACCTATGAGGAGTTTCCAGTTGGGATCCTTGCACAAAAGACTCAAGTCCTCCGTAAGAAGACCATTTCGATGGTCAAAGTACTTTGGAGTAACCACACGAAAAAAGAGGCTACATGGGAACTAGAGGAGGACATGAAGAGCAAGTACCCATACTTGTTTGATTGAGGTACGTAATCTCGAGGACGAGATTTTTCTTAAGGAGGGGAGATTGTAACATACGAACCTAGAAGTTAGATTAATTCAGTTAGAAATTATTTAGTTATGTTATTATTTTATTTATTATTTTATTAATTACTTATTTATCTTTCTTCAGATGTTTATAATTATTTATTTGTTAAATAAGTTAATAAATCAGATTAAGTAGAGTTTTAAAGAGGTTTCTTTTATCTTGTATTCCTTGTTTTTATCGGATGGATTTCAAATTGTTTTCAAAAAGATTCTGAGATCAGAACGACACTCAAATCAGATCCTATCTAAACTCCTGCTGAAGACCACGTAAATAAGAAACCCTTTCTCCATAAAACCCCACATTACTCAGACTCTTCATACACAAAAAGATAGGCAGAAAACTCACACCAGCCCAACGTAACAGCTCCTACAAACCTGGAAAATCACTCTCACAGCCAACTCGCCGGAAACCGCCACAGAAAGTGCCGACCAGCCAGTCCCGTCGAACCCACTCCCTTCCGGTAAGCCCACGCCGGAATCTTCTCTCTCTCCCTCTGTTCTGTGTTTCAGTTTAATAGATTTTCTCTCTCTCTCTCTCTCTCTCTTTTTCTCCCTTGGTTTGCATCACCATTCCGAGAAGACCACTGGTGTTGCCAGTCACTTCCAGTCAACCCAGAGCTGTCATCGCCTCAGCTTCCTCTCGGTAAAGCATCGCACATCCACTTGCTTTTTCTTTTTCTTTCTTTGGTTCCAATGTTATGCGTGAGCCATTTGAATAATAAGGGGCGTATGGCACATCTTGGGTATCAGGGAAACCAATGGTATGGGATCTGTGGAGTAAAATTCGAATAATAACAGAAAAGACAAGTTTCTTAGAGTCAATCGGTCCAATGCTAGAACTAAGTCATGACGGTAAATGTGGGATGTATTTGACGAGATTTCCCGTGCGACAACGGTGTAAATGGCATAGGCTATAGTCCGATTCGTTGCAACGCGCAAAGGCGTGGACCTAGTTTGCGATTGGCGGTCAGTTTGGCATTGGAATGACTTTCCTTGTATTGAAATGTGGTGGATCCAAGTCCAATATTCTATTCCGCGCTAAGAATGATGAGAAACAACAATAAAAGAATTAATGTCCATATAAAAATTGTGGGAAAGAGTTAAGAAGGAAATCAATCTATAAACATGGTTTAGAGATGACTAATCACTTGTAAGTTGATTAATGACCTAAATTCCGGTTACAAGCTTATCCAAAGCAAGATAAGGGGAGTATGGCACGTCTTGGGCTTGAGGGAAACCGTTCGTATGGCAGCTGTGGTTTACAATTGGAAGAATGAAGGAAAAAAAGGCTTTGTTTGAGTCAATTCATCCAATGCTAGAACTGAATTTCGACGGTTATGGTGGGATGCATTTGCTACTATTTTACTAAAGAAAATAGTGGAAACGGTATAGGGTAGAGTCTGATTAGTTGCAATGCACATCGAGGGGCACCTAGGTGGCGATTGGCTGTGACCTGGTCTTTGGAATAACTTTCCTTGTATTGAAATGTGGTGTATCAAGTCTAATCGTCTAATTCACTCAAAGAACGATGCAAAACAAAACAATAAGAGTAATAAAGCCCATATAAAAAAGGAGTGAAAGAATTAAAATTGAAATTTAGTTTGGAAGATGGTCTAAAGATGATTAACCACTAGTAAGTTGATGAATGCCCTTAACTCCAGTTACGAGGTTAACCAAGGCTAGATAAGGGGCGTATGCCACAACTTGGGCGAGAGGGAAACCAATGGCATCTGTTGGCTAAAATTTGAAGAATGAAAGAAAAGACAGGTTTCTTAGAGTCAATTAGCCCAACGCTAGAATAGAGTTACGACGGTAAAGGGGGGATGTATTTAATGAGATTTCCCGTGAGCAAACGGCATAGGCTATAGTCTGATTCGTTGCAATGCGCAAAGGGGTGCCTCTAGTTCGTGATTGGCGGTGACTTTGGCGTTGGAATAACTTTCCTTGTATTGAAATGTGGTGGATCCAAGCCCAATATTCTGTTGCACTGTAAGAATGATGGGAAACAACAATAAAACTATTAACGTCCTTATAAAAATGGTGAGAAAGAATTAAGAAGGAAATCAATCTATAAACATGGTTTAGAGATGACTAATCACTTGTAAGTTGATTAATGACTTGAATTCCGGTTACAGGCTTAACCAAAGCAGGATAAGGGAAGTATGGCACGTCTTGGGCTTGAGGTAAACTGACCGTATGGCAGCTGTGGTTTACAATTGGAAGAATGAAGGACAAAAAGGGTTTCTTTGTGTCAATTCGTCCATTGCAAGAATTGCGTTTCGACGGTTAAGGTGGGATGCATTCGCTACTATTTTAATTAAGAAAATGGTGTAAACGGCATAGGGTAGAGTCTGACTAGCTGCAATGCACATCGAGGGGCACCTTGGTGGCGATTGGTAGTGACCTGGACGTGGGAATGACTTTCCAAGTATTGAAATGTGGTGTATCAAGTCTAATCATCTAATTCACTCATAGAATGATGCAAAACAAAACAATTAGAGTAATAAAGCCCATCTAAAAAAGGACAGAAAGAATTAAAATTGAAATTTAGTTTGGAAGATGGTTTGAAGATGATTAACCACTTGTAAGTCGATGAATGCCCATAACTCCAATTACGAGCTTAACCAAGGCTAGATAAGGGGCGTGTGGCACATCTTGGCCATCAGGGAAACCAATGGTATGCCATCTGTGGGCAAAAATTGTAAGAATGAAAGAAAAGACAGGTTTCTTAGAGTCATTTGATCCAATGCTAGAGCTGACTTACGACGGTAAATGTGGGATGTATTTGATGAGATTTCCCGTGAGAAAACGTTGTAAACGGCATAGGCTATAGTCCGATTCGTATAATGTGCAAAGCGGCGCACCTAGTTCGCGATTGGCAGTGACTTTGGCATTGGAATGACTTTCCTTGTATTGAAATGTTGTGGATCCAAGTCCAATATTCTATTCCGCTCTAAGAATGATGGGAAACAACAATAAAAGTATTAAAGTCCATATAAAAACGGTGGGAAAGAATTAAAAAGCAAATCAATCTATAAACAAGGTTGAGAGATGACTAACCACTTGTAAGTTGATTAATGACTAGAATTCCGGTTACAAGCACAACCAAAGCAAGATAAGGGGAGTATGGTACGTCATGGGCTTGACGGACACCGGTCGTATGGCAACTGTGGTCTACAATTGGAAGAATGAAGGACAAAAATTGCTTTCTTTGAGTCAATTCGTCCATTGCAAGAATTGCGTTTCGACAGTTGAGGTGGGATGCATTTGCTACTATTTTACTTGAGAAAATGGTGTAAACGGCATAGGGTAGAGTCCGATTAGCCGCAATGCACATCGAGGGGCACCTAGGTGGCGATTGGCAGTGACCTGGGCGTTGGAACGACTTTCCATGTATTGAAATGTGGTGTATCAAGTCTAATCATCTAATTCATTCAAAGAACGATGCAAAACAAAATAATTAGAGTAATAAAGCCCATATAAAAAAGGAGAGAAAGAAACAAAATTGAAATTTAGTTTGGAAGATGGTTTGAAGATGATTAACCACTTGTAAGTCGATGAATGCCCTTAACTCCAGTTACGAGCTTAACCAAGGCTAGATAAGGGGCGTATGGCACATCTTGGCCATCAGGGAAACCAATGGTATGGCATCTGTGGGCTAAAATTCTAAGAATGAAAGAAAATACGGGTTTCTTAGAGTCAATTGATCCAATGCTAGAACTGAGTTACGATGGTAAATGTGGGATGTATTTGATGAGATTCCCGTGAGAAAACGGTGTAAACGGCATAGGCTATAGTCCGATTTGTTGCAATGCGCAAAGGGGTGCACCTATTTCCCGATTGAAGGTGACTTTGGTGTTCGAATGACATTCCTTGTATTGAAATGTGGTGGATCCAAGTCCAATATTCTATTCCGCTCTAAGAATGATGAGAAACAACAATAAAAGTATTAATGTCCATATAAAAACGGGGGGAAAGAATTAAAAGGGAAATCAATCAATAAACATGGTTGAGAGATGACTAATCACTTATAAGTTGATTAATGACTGGAATTCCGGTTACAAGCTTAACCAAAACAAGATAAGGGGAGTATGGCACGTCTTGGGCTTGACGGAAACCGATCGTATGGCAGCTGTGGTTTACAATTGGCAGAATGAAGGACAAAAATTGCTTTCTTTGAGTCAATTCGTCCATTGGAAGAATTACGTTTCGACAGTTAAGGCAGGATGCATTCGCTACTGTTTTAATTAAGAAAATGGTGTAAACGGCATAGGGTAGAGTCTGACTAGCTGCAATGCACATCGAGGGGCACCTAGGTGGCGATTGGTAGTGACCTGGGCGTGGGAATGACTTTCCAAGTATTGAAATGTGGTGTACCAAGTCTAATCGTCTAATTCACTCATAGAACGATGCAAAACAAAACAATTAGAGTAATAAAGCCCATATAAAAAAGGACAAAAAGAATTAAAATTGAAATTTAGTTTGGAAGATGGTTTGAAGATGATTAACCACTTGTAACTCGATGAATGCCCATAACTCCAGTTACGAGCTTAACCAAGGCTAGATAAGGGGCGTGTGGCACATCTTGGCCATCAGGGAAACCAATGGTATGCCATCTGTGGGCAAAAATTGTAAGAATGAAAGAAAAGACAGGTTTCTTAGAGTCATTTGATCCAATGCTAGAGCTGACTAACGACGGTAAATGTGGGATGTATTTGATGAGATTTCCCGTGAGAAAACATTGTAAACGGCATAGGCTATAGTCCGATTCGTATAATGTGCAAAGCGGTGCACCTAGTTCGCGATTGGCAGTGACTTTGGCATTGGAATGACTTTCCTTGTATTGAAATGTTGTGGATCCAAGTCCAATATTCTATTCCGCTCTAAGAATGATGGGAAACAACAATAAAAGTATTAATGTCCATATAAAAACGGTGGGAAAGAATTAAAAAGCAAATCAATCTATAAACAAGGTTGAGAGATGACTAACCACTTGTAAGTTGATTAATGGCGTGAATTCCGGTTACAAGCTTAACCAAAGCAAGATAAGGAGAGTATGGCATGTCTTGGGCTTGAGGGAAACCGATCGTATGGCAGCTGTGGTTTATACAATTGGAAGAATGAAGGACAAAAGGGGTTTCTTTGAGTTAATTGATCCAATGCTAGAGCTGAGTTACGACGGTAAATGTGGGATGTATTTGATGAGATTTCCCATGAGAAAACGGTGTAAACGGCATAGGCTGTAGTCCGATTTGTTGCAATGCGCAAAGGGGTGCACCTAGTTCCCGATTGAAGTTGACTTTGGCGTTGGAATGACTTTCCTTGTATTGAAATGTGGTGGATCCAAGTCCAATATTCTATTCCGCTCTAAGAATGATGGGAAACAACAATAAAAGTATTAATGTCCATATAAAAACGATGGGAAAGAATTAAAAAGGAAATCAATCTATAAACATGGTTGAGAGATGACTAATCACTTGTAAGTTGATTAATGATTGGAATTCCGGTTACAAGCTTAACCAAAGCAAGATAGGGGGAGTATGGCACGTCTTGGGCTTGACGGACACCGGTCGTATGGCAGCTGTGGTTAACAATTGGAAGAATAAAGGACAAAAATTGATTTCTTTGAGTCAATTCCTCCATTGCAAGAATTGCGTTTCGACGGTTAAGGTGGGATGCATTTGCTACTATTTTACTTGAGAAAATGGTGTAAACGGCATAGGGTAGAGCCCGATTAGCTGCAACGCACATCGATGGGCACCTAGGTGGCGATTGGCAATGACCTGCGCGTCGGAATGAATTTCCTTGTATTGAAATGTGGTGGATCCAAGTCTAATCGTCTAATTCACTCAAAGAACGATGCGAAACAAAACAATAAGAGTAATGACGCCCATATAAAAAAGGAGAGAAAGAATTAAACTTGAAATTTAGTTTGGAAGATGGTTTAAAGATGATTAACCACTTGTAAGTCGATGAATGCCCTTAACTCCAGTTACGAGCTTCACCAAGGCTAGATAAGGGGCGTATGGCACATCTTGGCCATGAGGGAAACCAATGGTATGGCATCTGTGGGCAAAAATTATAAGAATGATAGAAAAGACAGGTTTGTTAGAGTCATTTTATCCAATGCTAGAGCTGAGTTACGACGGTAAATGTGGGATGTATTTGAAGAGATTTCCAGTGAGAAAACGGTGTAAACAGCATAGGCTATAGTCTGATTCGTTGCAATGCGCAAAGGGATGCCTCTAGTTCGTGATTGGCGGTGACTTTGGCCTTGGAATGACTTTCCTTGTATTGAAATGTGGTGGATCCAAGTCCAATATTCTATTGCGCCATAAGAATGATGGGAAACAACAATAAAAGTATTAACGTCCATATCAAAAAGGTGAGAATGAATTAAGAAGGAAATTAATCTATAAACATGGTTTAGAGATGACTAACCACTTGTAAGTTGATTAATGGCTTGAATTCCGGTTACAAGCTTAACCAAAGCAAGATAAGGGGTGTATGGCATGTCTTGGGCTTGAGGGAAACCGATCGTATGGCAGCTGTGGTTTATACAATTGGAAGAATGAAGGACAAAAGGGGTTTCTTTGAGTTAATTCGTCCATTGCAAGAATTGCATTTCGACGGTTAACGAGTGATGCATTTGCTACTATTTTAATTAAGAAAATGGTGTAAACGGCATAGGGTAGAGTCCAGTTAGCTACAATGCACATCGAGGGGCACCTAGGTGGCGATTGGCAGTGACCTGGGCGTTGGAATGACTTTCCATGTATTGAAATGTGGTGTATCAAGTCTAATCGTCTAAGTCACTCAAAGAACGATGCAAAACAAAACAATTAGAGTAATAAAGCCCATATAAAAGAGGAGAGAAAGAATTAAAATTGAAATTTAGTTTGGACGATGGTTTGAAGATGATTAACCACTTGTAAGTCGATGAATGCCCTTAACTCCAGTTACGAGCTTCACCAGGGCTAGATAAGGGGCGTATGGCACATCTTGGCCATGAGGGAAACCAATGGTATGGCATCTGCGGCCTAAAATTCTAAGAATGAAACAAAAGACGGGTCTCTTAGAGTCAATTGATCCAATGCTAGAGCCGAGTTACGATGGTAAATGTGGGATGTATTTGATGAGATTTCACGTGAGAAAACGGTGTAAACGGCATAGGCTATAGTCCGATTCGTTGCAATGTGCAAAGGGGTGCACCTAGTTCGCGATTGGCGGTGACTTTGGCGTTGGAATGACTTTCCTTGTATTGAAATGTGGTGGATCCAAGTCCAATATTCTATTCCACTCTAAGAATGATGGGAAATAACAATAAAAGTATTAATGTCCATATAAAAACAGTGGGAAAGAATTAAAAAGGAAATCAATCTATAAACATGGTTGAGAGATGACTAATCACTTGTAAGTTGATTAATGACTGGAATTCTGGTTACAAGCTTAACCAAAGCAAGATAGGGGGAGTATGGCACGTCTTGGGCTTGACGGACACCGGTCGTATGGCAGCTGTGGTTTACAATTGGAAGAATAAAGGACAAAAATTGATTTCTTTGAGTCAATTCGTCCATTGCAAGAATTGCGTTTCGACGATTAAGGTGGGATGCATTTGCTACTATTTTAATTGAGAAAATGGTGTAAACGGCATAGGGTAGAGCCCGATTAGCTGCAATGCACATCGAGGGCCACGTAGGTGGCGATTGGCAGTGACCTGCGCGTCGGAATGAATTTCCTTGTATTGAAATGTGGTGTATCAAGTCTAATCATCTAATTCACTCAAAGAACAATGCAAAACAAAACAATAAGAGTAATAAAGCCCATATAAAAAAGGAGAGAAAGAATTAGAATTGAAATTTAGTTTGGAAGATGGTTTAAAGATGATTAACCACTTGTAAGTCGATGAATGCCCTTAACTCCAGTTATGAGATTCACCAAGGCTAGATAAGGGGCGTATGGCACATCTTGGCCATCAGGGAAACCAATGGTATGCCATCTGTGGGCAAAAATTATAAGAATGAAAGAAAAGACATGTTTCTTAGAGTCATTTGATCCAATGCTAGAGCTGAGTTACGGCGGTAAATGTGGGATGTATTTGATGAGATTTCCCGTGAGAAAACGGTGTAAACGGCATAGGCTATAGTCCGATTCGTTGCCATGTGCAAAGGGGTGCACCTAGTTCGCGATTGGCGGTGAGTTTGGCGTTGGAATGACTTTCCTTGTATTGAAATGTGGTGGATCCAAGTCCAATATTCTATTTCACTCTAAGAATGATGGGAAACAACAATAAAAGTATTAATGTCCATATAAAAACGGTGGGAAAGAATTAAAAAGGAAAGCAATCTATAACATTGGTTGAGAGTTGACTAATCACTTGTAAGTTGATTAATGACTGGAATTCCGGTTACAAGCTTAACCAAAGCAAGATAAGGGGAGTATGGCACGTCTTGGGCTTGACGGACACTGGTCGTATGGCAGCTGTGGTTTACAATTGGAAGAATGAAGGACAAAAATTGCTTTCTCTGAGTCAATTCGTCCATTGCAAGAATTGCGTTTCGACGGTTGAGGTAGGATGCATTTGCTACTATTTTACTTGAGAAAATGGTGTAAACGGCATAGCGTAGAGTCCGATTAGCCGCAATGCACATCGCGGGGCACCTAGGTGGCGATTGGCAGTGACTTGCACTTGGGAATGGCTTTCCTTGTATTGAAATGCAGTGTATCAAGTCTAATCGTCTAATTCACTCAAAGAACGATGCAAAACAAAACAATAAGAGTAATAAAGCCCATATAAAAAAGGAGAGAAAGAATTAAAATTGAAATTTAGTTTGGAAGATGGTTTAAAGATGATTAACCACTTGTAAGTCGATGAATGCCCTTAACTCCAGTTACGAGCTTCACCAAGGCTAGATAAGGGGCGTATGGCACATGTTGGCCATGAGGGAAACCAATGGTATCGCATCTGCGGGCTAAAATTCTAAGAATGAAAGAAAAGACGGGTTTCTTAGTGTCATTTGATCCAATGTTAGAGTTGAGTTACGACGGTAAATGTGGGATGTATTTGATGAGATTTCCCGTGAGAAAACGGTGTAAACGGCATAGGCTATAGTCCGATTCGTTGGAATGTGCAAAGGGGTGCACCTAGTTCGCGATTGGCGGTGACTTTGGCCTTGGAATGACTTTTCTTGTATTTAAATGTGGTGGATCCAAGTCGAATATTCTATTTCGCTCTAAGAATCATGGGAAACAACAATAAAAGTATTAATGTCCATATAAAAACGGTGGGCAAGAATTAAAAAGGAAATCAATCTATAAACATTGTTGAGAGATGACTAATCACTAGTAAGTTGCTTAATGACTGGAATTCCGGTTACAAGCTTAACCAAAGCAAGATAAGGGGAGTATGGCACGTCTTTGGCTTGACGGACATCGGTCGTATGGCAGCTATGGTTTACAATTGGAAGAATGAAGGACAAAAATTGCTTTCTTTGAGTCAATTCATCCATTGCAAGAATTGCGTTTCGACGGTTAAGGTAGGATGCATTTGCTACTATTTTACACGAGAAAATGGTGTAAACGGCATAGGGTAGAGTCCGACTAGCTGCAATGCACATCGAGGGGCACCTAGGTGGCGGTCGGCAGTGACCTGCCCGTCGGAATGAATTTCCATGTATTGAAATGTGGTGTATCAAGTCTAATCGTCTAATTCACTCAAAGAACGATGCAAAACAAAACAATAAGAGTAATAAAGCCCATTAAAAAAGGAGAGAAAGAATTAAAATTGAAATTTAGTTTGGAAGATGGTTTAAAGATGATTAACCACTTGTATGTCGATGAATGCCCTTAACTCCAGTTACGAGCTTCACCAAGGCTAGATAAGGGGCGTATGGCACATCTTGGCCATGTGGGAAACCAATGGTGTGGCATCTGCGGGCTAAAATTCTAAGAATGAAAGAAAAGATGGGTTTCTTAGAGTCAATCGTTCCAATGCTAGAGCTGAGTTACGACGGTAAATGTGGGATGTATTTGATGAGATTTCCCGTGAGAAAACGGTGTAAACGGCATAGGCTATAGTCCGATTCGTTGCAATGTGCAAAGGGGTGCACCAAGTTCTCGATTGGCGGTGACTTTGGCGTTGGAATGACTTTCCTTGTATTGAAATGTGGTGGATCCAAGTCCAATATTCTATTTCGCTCTAAGAATGATGGGAAACAACAATAAAAGTATTAATGTCCATATAAAAACGGTGGGAAAGAATTAAAAAGGAAATCAATCTATAAACATGGTTGAGAGTTGACTAATCACTTGTAAGTTGATTAATGACTGGAATTCCGGTTACAAGCTTAACCAAAGCAAGATAAGGGGAGTATGGCACGTCTTGGGCTTGACAGACACCGGTCGTATGGCAGCTGCGGTTTACAATTGGAAGAATGAAGGACAAAAACTGCTTTCTTTGAGTCAATTCGTCCATTGCAAGAATTGCGTTTCGACGGTTAAGGTAGGATGCATTTGCTACTATTTTACTTGAGAAAATGGTGTAAACGGCGTAGGGTAGAGTCCGATTAGCTGCAATGCCCATCAAGGGGCACCTAGGTGGCGATTGGCAGTGACCTGCGCATCGGAATGAATTTCCTTGTATTGAAATGTGGTGTATGAAGTCTAATCGTCTAATTCACTCAAAGAACGATGCGAAACAAAACAATAAGAGTGATAAAGCCCATATAAAAAAGGAGAGAAAGAATTAAAATTGAAATTTAGTTTGGAAGATGGTTTAAAGATGATTAACCACTTGTAAGTTGATGAATGCCCTTAACTCCAGTTACGAGCTTCACCAAGGCTAGATAAGGGGCGTATGGCACATGTTGGCCATGAGGGAAACCTATGGTATGGCATGTGTGGGCAAAAATTATATGAATGAAAGAAAAGACAGGTTTCTTAGAGTCTTTTGATCCAATGCTAGAGCTAAGTTACGACGGTAAATGTGGGATGTATTTGAAGAGATTTCCCGTGAGAAAACGGTGTAAACGGCATAGGCTATAGTCCGATTCGTTGCAATGTGCAAAGGGGTGCACCTAGTTTGCGATTGGTAGTGTGTTTCCTTGTATTGAAATGTGGTGGATCCAAGTCCAATATTCTATTCCGCTCTAAGAACGAAGGGAAACAACAATAAAAGTATTAAAGTCCATATAAAAACGGTGGGAAAGAATTAAAAAGGAAATCAATCTATAAACATGGTTGAGAGATGTCTAATCACTTGTAAGTTGATTAATGACTGGAATTCCGGTTACAAGCTTAACCAAAGCAAGATAAGGGGAGTATGGCACGTCTTGGGCTTGACGGAAAACGATCGTATGGCAGCTGTGGTTTACAATTGGAAGAATGAAGGACAAAAATTGCTTTCTTTGAGTCAATTCGTCCATTGCAAGAATTGCGTTTTGACGGTTAAGGTAGGATGCATTTGCTACTATTTTACTTGAGAAAATGGTGTAAACGGCATAGGGTAGAGTCCGATTAGCTGCAATGCACATCGAGGGGCACCTAGGTGGCGATTGGCAGTGACCTGCGCGTCGGAATGAATTTCCTTGGATTGAAATGTGGTGTATCAAGTCTAATCGTCTAATTCAGTCAAAGAACGATGCAAAACAAAACAATAAGAGTAATAAAGCCTATATAAAAAAGGAGAGAAAGAATTAAAATTGAAATTTAGTTTGGAAGATGGTTTAACATGATTAACCACTTGTAAGTTGATGAATGCCCCTTAACCCCAGTCACGTGGTTAACCAAGGCTAGATACGGTGCGTATGGCACAACTTGGGCGAGAGGGAAACCAATGGTATGGCATCTGTTGGCTAAAATTTGAAGAATGAAAGAAAAGACAGGTTTCTTAGAGTCAATTTGTCCAACGCTAGAATAAAGTTACGACGGTAAAGGGGGGATGTATTTAATGAGATTTCTCATGAGAAAACGGTGTAAACGGCATAGGCTATAGTCCGATTCGTTGCAATGCGCAAAGGGGTGCCTCTAGTTCGAGATTGGCGGTGACTTTGGCCTTGGAATGACCTTCCTTGTATTGAAATGTGGTGGATCCAAGTCCAATATTCTATTCCGCTCTAAGAATGATGGGAAACAACAATAAAAGTATAAATTTCCATATAAAAATTGTGGGAAACTGTTAAGAAGGAAATCAATCTCTAAACATGGCTAAGAAATGACTAATCACTATTAAGTTGATTAATGACCTGAATTCCGGTTACAAGCTTAACCAAAGCAAGATAAAGGGAGTATGGCACGTCTTGGGCTTGACGGAAATCGATCGTATGGTAGCTGTGGTTTACAATTGGAAGAATGAAGGACAAAAATTGCTTTCTTTGAGTCAATTTGTCCATAGCAAGAATTGCTTTTCGACGGTTAAGGTGGGATGCATTTGCTACTATTTTACTTGAGAAAATGGTGTAAACGACATAGGGTAGAGTCCGATTAACTGCAATGCACATTGAGGGGCACCTAGGTGGCGATTGGCAGTGACCTGGGTGTCGGAATGAATTTGCTTGTATTGAAATGTGGTGTATCAAGTCTAATCGTCTAATCCACTCAAAGAACGATGCAAAACAAAAGAATAAGAGTAATAAAGCCCATATAAAAAAGGAGAGAAAGAATTAAAATTGAAATTTAGTTTCGAAGATGGTCTAAAGATCATTAACCACTAGTAAGTTGATGAATGCCCTTAACTCTAGTTACGAGGTTAACCAAGGCTAGATAAGGGGCGTACGGCACAACTTGGGCGAGAGGGAAACCAATGGTTTGGCATATGTTGGCTAAAATTTGAAGAATGAAAGAAAAGACAGGTTTCTTAGAGTCAATTTGTCCAACACTAGAATAGAGTTACGACGGTAAAGGGGGGATGTATTTAATGAGATTTCTCATGAGAAAACGGTGTAAACGGCATAGGCTATAGTCCGATTCGTTGCAATGCGCAAAGGGGTGCCTCTAGTTCGAGATTGGCGGTGACTTTGGCCTTGGAATGACCTTCCTTGTATTGAAATGTGGTGGATCCAAGTCCAATATTCTATTGCGCCGTAAGAATGATGGGAAACAACAATAAAACTATTAATGTCCATATAAAAATGGTGAGAAAGAATTAAGAAGGAAATCAATCTATAAACATGGTTTAGAGATGACTAATCACTTGTAAGTTGATTAAAGACTTCAATTCTGGTTACAGGCTTAACCAAAGCAAGATAAGGGGAGTATGGCACGTCTTGGGCTGGAGGGAAACCGATCGTATGGCAGGTGTGGTTTACAATTGGAAGAATGAAGGGCAAAAATTGCTTTCTTTGAGTCAATTCATCCATAGCAAGAATTACGTTTCGACGGTTAAGGTGGGATGCATTTGCTACTATTTTACTTGACAAAATGGTGTAAACGGCATAGGGTAGAGTCCGATTAGCTGCAATGCACATTGAGGGGCACCTAGGTGGCGATTGGCAGTGACCTGGGCGTCGGAATGAATTTCCTTGTATTGAAATGTGGGGTATCAAGTCTAATCGTCTAATTCACTCAAAGAACGATGCAAAACAAAACAATAAGAGTAATAAAGCCCATATAAAAAAGGAGAGAAAGAATTAAAATTGAAATTTAGTTTGGAAGATGGTCTAAAGATCATTAACCACTAGTAAGTTGATGAATGCCCTTAACTCCAGTTACGAGGTTAACCAAGGCTAGATAATGGGCGTATCGCACAACTTGGGCAAGAGGGAAACCAATGGTATGGTATCTGTTGGCTAAAATTTGAAGAATGGAAGAAAAGACTGGTTTCTTAGAGTAAATCAGTCCAACGCTAGAATAGAGTTCTGACGGTAAAGGGGGGATGTATTTAATGAGATTTCCAGTGAGAAAACGGTGTAAACGGTATAGGCTATAGTCCGATTCGTTGCAATGCGCAAAGGGGTGCCTCTAGTTCGTGATTAGCGGTGACTTTGGCGTTGGAATGACTTTCCTTGTATTGAAATGTGGTGGATCCAAGTCCAATATTCTATTGCGCCGTAAGAATGACGTTCCACAACAATAAAACTATTAACGTCCATATAAAAATGGTGGGAAAGAATTAAGAAGGAAATTAATCTATAAACATGGTTTAGAGATGACTAATCACTAATAAGTTAATTAATGACTTGAATTCCGGTTACAAGCTTAATCAGAGCAAGATAAGGGGAGTATGGCACGTCTTGGGCTTGAGGGAAACCGATCGTATGGCAGCTGTCGTTTACAATTGGAAGAACGAAGGACAAAAAGGGTTTCTTTGTGTCAATTCGTCCATTGCAAGAATTGCGTTTCGACAGTTAAGGTCGGAGGCATTCGCTACTATTTTAATTAAGAAAATCGTGTAAATGGCATAGGGTAGAGTCCGATTCGTTGCAATGCGCAAAGGGCTGCCTCTAGTTCGTGATTGGCGGTGACTTTGGCGTTGGAATGACTTTCCTTGTATTGAAATGTGGTGGATCCAAGTCCAATATTCTATTGCGCCGTAAGAATGATGGGAAACAACAATCAAACTGTTAACGTCCATATAAAAATGGTGAGAAAGAATTAAGAAGGAAATCAATCTATAAACATGGTTTAGAGATGACTAATCACTTGTAAGTTGATTAATGACTTGAATTCCAGTTACAAGCTTAACCAAAGCAAGATAAGGGGAGTATGGCACGTCTTGGGCTTGAGGGAAACCGATCGTATGGCAGCTGTGGTTTACAATTGGAAGAAAGAAGGACAAAAAGGGTTTCTTTGAGTCAATTCGTCCATTGCAAGAATTGCATTTCGATGGTTAAGGTGGGATGCATTTGCTGCTATTTTAATTAAGAAAATGGTGTAAACGGCATAGGGTAGAGTCCGATTAGCTACAATGCACATCAACGGGCACGTAGGTGGCGATTGGCTGTGACCTGGGTGTTGGAATGACTTTCCATGTAATGAAATGTGGTGTATCAAGTCTAATCATCTAATTCACTCAAAGAACGATGCAAAACAAAACAATTAGAGTAATAAAGCCCATATAAAAAAGGAGAGAAAGAATTAAAATCAAAATTTTGTTTGGAAGATGGTTTAAAGATGATTAACCACTTGTAAGTTGATGAATGCCCTTAAATCCAGTTACAAGCTTCACCAAGGCTAGATAAGGGGCGTATGGCACATCTTGGCCATGAGGGAAAACAATGGTATGGCATCTGCGGGCAAAAATTATAAGAATGAAAGAAAAGACAGGTTTCTTAGAGTCATTTGATCCAATGCTAGAGCTGAGTTACGACGGTAAATGTGGGATGTATTCGAAGAGATTTCCTGTGAGAAAACGGTGTAAACGGCATAGGCTATAGTCTGATTCGTTGCAATGTGCAAACGGGTGCACCTAGTTCGCGATTGACAGTGACTTTCGCATTGGAATGACTTTCCTTGTATTGAAATGTGGTGGATCCAAGTCCAATATTCTATTCCGCTCTAAGAATGATGGGAAACAACAATAAAAGTATTAATGTCCATATAAAAATGGTGGGCAAGAATTAAAAAGGAAATCAATGTATCAACATGGTTGAGAAATGACTAATCACTTGTAAGTTGATTAATGACTGGAATTCTGGTTACAAGCTTAACCAAAGCAAGTTAAGGGGAGTATGGCACGTCTTGGGCTTAACGGAAACCCATCGTATGGCAGCTATGGTTTACCATTGGAAGAATGAACGACAAAAATTGCTTTCTTTGAGTCAATTCATCCATTGCAAGAATTGCGTTTCGACGGTTAAGGTGGGATGCGTTTGCTACTATTTTACTTGAGAAAATGGTGTAAACGGCATAGGGTAGAGTCCGATTAGTTGCAATGCACATCGAGGGGCACCTAGGTGGTGATTGGTAGTGACCTGGGCGTTGGAATGAATTTCCTTGTATTGAAATGTGGTGTATCAAGTCTATTGGTCTAATTCACTCAAAGAAAGATGCAAAACAAAACAATTAGAGTAATAAAGCCCATATAAAAAAGGAGAGAAAGAATTAAAATCGAAATTTAGTTTGGAAGATAGTTTAAAGATGATTAACCACTTGTAAGTCGATGAATGCCCTTAATTCCAGTTACGAGCTTCACCAAGGCTAGATAAGGGGCGTATGGCACATCTTGGCCATGAGGGAAAATAATGGTATGGCATCTGGGGGCAAAAATTATAAGAATGAAAGAAATGACAGGTTTCTTAGAGTCATTTGATCCAATGCTAGAGCTGAGTTACGACGGTAAATGTGGGATGTATTCGAAGAGATTTCCTGTGAGAAAATGGTGTAAATGGCATAGGCTATAGTCCGATTCGTTGCAATGTGCAAACGGGTGCCCCTAGTTCGCGATTGGCGGTGACTTTGGCGTTGGAATGACTTTCCTTGTATTGAAATGTGGTGGATCCAAGCCCAATATTCTATTCCGCTCTAAGAATGATGGGAAACAATAATAAAAGTATTAATGTCCATATAAAAATAGTGGGAAAGAATTAAAAAGGAAATCAATCTTTAAACATGGTTGAGAAATGACTAATCACTTGTAAGTTGATTAATGACTGGAATTCCGGTTACAAGCTTAACCAAAGCAAGTTAAGGGGAGTATGGCACGTCTAGGGCTCGACAGAAACCGATCGTATGGCAGCTGTGGTTTACAATTGGAAGAATGAATGACAAAAATTGCTTTCTTTGAGTCAATTCCTCCATTGCAAGAATTGTGTTTCGACGGTTAAGGTGGGATGCATTTGCTACTATTATACTGGAGAAAATGGTGTAAACGGCATAGGGTAGAGTCCGATTAGCTGCAATGCACATCGAGGGGCACCTAGGTGGCGATTGGCAGTGACCTGTGCTTCGGAATGAATTTCCTAGTATTGAAATGTGGTGTATCAAGTCTAATCGTCTAATTGACTCAAAGAACGATGCAAAACAAAACAATAAGAGTAATAAAGCCCATATTAAAAAGGAGAGAAAGATTTAAAATGGAAATTTAGTTTGCAAGATGGTTTCAAGATGATTAACCACTTGTAAGTCGATGAATGCCCTTAACTCCAGTTACGAGCTTCACCAAGGCTAGATAAGGGTGTATGGCACATCTTGGGTATCGGGGAAACCAATGGTATGGGATCTGTGGGGTAAAATTCGAATAATGACAGAAAAGACAGGTTTCTTAGTGTCAATCGTTCCAATGCTAGAACTGAGTTACGATGGTAAATGTGGGATGAATTTGATGAGATTTCCCGTGAGAAAATGGTGTAAATGGCATAGGCTATTGTCCGATTCGTTGCAAAGCGCAAAGGCGTGGACCTAGTTCGCGATTGGCGGTGAGTTTGGCATTGGAATGACTTTCCTTGTATTGAAATGTGGTGGATTCAAGTCCAATATTCTATTCCGCTCCAAGAATGATGGGAAACAACAATAAAAGAAATAATGTCCATATAAAAATTGTGGGAAAGAGTTAAGAAGGAAATCAATCTCTAAACATGGCCTAGAGATGACTAATCACTTGTAAGTTGACTAATGACCTGAATTCCGGTTACAAGCTTATCCAAAGCAAGATAAGGGGACTATGGCACGTCTTGGGCTTGAGGGAAACCGATCGTATGGCAGCTGTGGTTTACAATTGGAAGAATGAAGGAAAAAAAGGCTTTGTTTGAGTCAATTCATCCAATGCTAGAACTAAATTTCGACGGTTATGGTGGGATGCATTTGCTACTATTTTACATAAGAAAATAGTGTAAATGGCATAGGGTAGAGTCCGATTAGTTGCAATGCACATCGTGGGGCACCTAGGTGACGATTGGCTGTGACCTGGGCGTTGGAATGACTTTCCTTGTATTGAAATGTGGTGTATCAAGTGTAATCGTCTAATTCACTCAAAGAATGATGCAAAACAAAACAATAAGAGTAATAAAGCCCATATAAAAAGGAGAGAAAGAATTAAAATTGAAATTTAGTTTGGAAGATGGTCTAAATATGATTAACCACTAGTAAGTTGATGAATGCCCTTAACTCCAGTTACGAGGTTAACCAAGGCTAGATAAGGGGCGTATGGCACAACTTGGGCGAGAGGGAAACCAATGGTATGGCATCTGTTGGCTAAAATTTGAAGAATGAAAGAAAATATTGGTTTCTTAGAGTCAATTAGTCCAACGCTAGAATAGAGTTACGACGCTAAAGGGGGGATGTATTTAATGAGATTTCCCGTGAGAAAACGGTGTAAACGGTATAGGCTATAGTCCGTGACTGGCGGTGACTTTGGTGTTGGAATGACTTTCCTTGTATTGAAATGTGGTGGATCCAAGTACAATATTCTATTCCGCTCTAAGAATGATGGGAAACAACAATAAAAGTATTCATGTCCATATAAAATTGGTGGGAAAGAATTAAAAAGGAAATCAATCTATAAACATGGTTGAGAAATGACTAATCACTAGTAAGTTGATTAATGACTGGAATTCCGGTTACAAGCTTAACCAAAGCAAGTTAAGGGGAGTATGGCACGTCTTGGGCTTGATGGAAACCGATCGTATGGCAGTTGTGGTTTACAATTGGAAGAATGAACGACAAAAATTGCTTTCTTTGAGTCAATTCGTCCATTGCAAGAATTGCGTTTCGACGGTTAAGGTGGGATGCATTTGCTACTATTTTACTTGAGAAAATGGTGTAAACGGCATAGGGTAGAGTCCGATTAGCTGCAATGCACATGGAGGGGCACCTAGGTGGCGATTGGCAGTGACCTGGGCATTGGAATGAATTTCCTTGTATTGAAATGTGGTGTATCAAGTCTAATCGTCTAATTCACTCAAAGAACGATGCAAAACAAAACAATAAGAGTAATAAAGCCCATATAAAAAAGGAGAGAAAGAATTAAAATTGAAATTTAGTTTGGAAGATGGTTTAAAGATGATTAACCACTTGTAAGTCGATGAATGCCCTTAACTCCAATTACGAGCTTCACCAAGGCTAGATAAGTGCCGTATGGCACATCTTGGGTATCGGGGAAACCAATGGTATGGGATCTGTGGAGTAAAATTCGAATAATGACAGAAAAGACAGGTTTCTTAGAGTCAATCGTTCCAATGCTAGAACTGAGTTACGACGGTAAATGTGGGATGTATTTGATGAGATTTCCCGTGAGAAAATGGTGTAAATGGCATAGGCTATAGTCCGATTCGTTGCAACGCGCAAAGGCGTGGACCTAGTTCGCGATTGGCAGTGAGTTTGGCATTGGAATGACTTTCCTTGTATTGAAATGTGGTGGATCCAAGTCCAATATTCTATTCTGCTCTAAGAATGATGGGAAACAACAATAAAAGAATTAATGTCCATATAAAAATTGTGGGAAAGAGTTAAGAAGGAAATCAATCTCTAAACATGGCCTAGAGATGACTAATCACTTGTAAGTTGATTAATGACCTGAATTCCGATTACAAGCTTATCCAAAGCAAGATAAGGGGAGTATGGCACGTCTTGGGCTTGAGGGAAACCGATCGTATGGCAGCTGTGGTTTACAATTGGAAGAATGAAGGAAAAAAAGGCTTTGTTTGAGTCAATTCATCCAATGCTAAAATTGAATTTCGACGGTTTTGGTGGGATGCATTTGCTACTATTTTACTTAAGAAAATAGTGTAAACGTCATAGGGTAGAGTCCGATTAGTTGCAATGCACATCGAGGGGCAGCTAGGTGGCGATTGGCTGTGACCTGGGCATTGGAATGACTTTCCTTGTATTGAAATGTGGTGTATCAATTCTAATCGTCTAATTCACTCAAAGAACGATGCAAAACAAAACAATAAGAGTAATAAAGCCCATATAAAAAAGGAGAGAAAGAATTTAAAATTGAAATTTAGTTTGGAAGATGGTCTAAAGATGATGAACCACTAATAAGTTGATGAATGCCCTTAACTCCAGCTACGAGGTTAACCAAGGCTAGATAAGGGGCGTATAGGTATAGTGCATCTTTATCTGTCATAAACGAGGGTTGGTAATCTTGTGTTACATGTTTCGACAAGTCAAATGTTCGTCTAATCCTAAGCAGAATATGAGGGCGTCACAGGTGGTATTAACCAATCTATCTCTAGGTTAAACCAACATGTCCCTAGTAGTTGTACCAAAAAATAGGATTGAAATTTCAATGTTCTTTTACGGCTTGAATTAGCGATATTTAGGCTTGAACAAACTAAAGTGTCGAAGTAGGAAAGCATGATAGCATTGGCCACAAAATAAAGGCAACATGGCTGAGCTGTCCATATCATGGAACTAGAACAGAAGTCTCTAATGGAGGAAGTTAACAATCTTGGATTATTCAAGAGAGTGGAGGTTTTAGAAATTGAAGACAATGAGAAAAAATTCCGATTAGCATTTGAATTCTATAGGCTTAGTATATATGTTACTCATATATGACGTTATGGGTCTACAGCTTTAAGAAAATGGAGCTTAGATTGAATCTGGTTTTTGGATGGGAGACATTAGGAGATGAAGCTTTACTAGAGTTGAAGGTATCGAATCCACATACCTTCAAAACAAGGTGATATCGTATTTGGAGCGCAAGTTAGGAAGATGAATCTAATCAGATTTGGAGCTATAGATTGTGTGAACCTTAGAGGATTATTTTGCTAGATCAAGAGATAAGAGTACAACTAGCTTTAAGGAAAGACTTATTGATTTGGTGGTGTCAAATGTGATTATGTCGGGCTAAGAGTATCCCGTGGAAGAAGTTCAAGACTAACGGTTGTCACAACTATGATGTCCTCTGTGCGATTTTTGGCCAATCGGTTGCCACAGGGTTGCTGTTTTTTGCATCAATGTAGGAACCCTCCTCTATAGAGGAGGAGTAGCAGTTGGAGGATGAATTGAGAGTCAGCTTACCTCACAGAGGGTTGATGCAGTTTGGGAATTCTTTTAGGAGACATAGGTACCCAGCCCGATCGTCAATCGTATCAGAGCTTAGCAATACCATCGAGACAATAGCAGCAACGTTGCTACAGGATTGAGTTGGATGCTAAGATTTATGAGGCATGCTCTTCAAAGCGTAGTAGAAGCGAGGATGGAAGTGTAGGGTCTAATGCAAACTTTTGCAGAGTGTAGGAAGTTTTTGTAGGACATTACACCTCCCTACCACCAGAGGTTCATCTTCGTGCAGTGAAAGCTTTTATGGATCCTAATATTCTATCTATCTTCTAGCATATGACTCCATGGCTGAGATTACAGTGGGTCATGTTGCTACGCTGACTACACTAAGACGACCCCCACCATTATTTTTTAACTTATCTTTATAAGTTGTAGTTTTCAAATTTGCTAATGTTATATTAATTTGCTTTTTATATGTTTTTTCTAGTATGCTAATATATAATTATTTTTGCCTAAAAATTTTTGAGTGGACATTTTTGTCAATCCATCGCAAAACAGACAATGATAATTGGCAGACTGATGTTGAACACACCGAAATCAATGATGACTTAAACATCAATATGAACGATGGGGGTAAACACCAATTTTAACGATGTAAGCAATGAGGGCTCTAGTAGTAACCCCTCAAATAAATTTGACCATGATAGATGGGCAGAATGAGATGCACGAAGAAGCATGACCATTATGTATATGAACAACTTTCCCTTCTAACTCTTGCCACGGCAGACCAACAACTGAATGCCCAACCTCCTATGCCCAGGCCACAACATAACATTAGGTTGCGTGGATACCAATACATCATTGTGGTCTTGAATGGACATCCAGACAACAGTTATGAGATATTTCAAACAGAGGTATATGCATTTCGGGCCTTATGCGATCGCCTAGGTAGAGATGTGACCTTGTGTGATTCATCACGAGAGGTCACGGTTGAGGAAGCATTAGGAACTTTTTGCTACAACGTTGGACATGGTGTGGTGCAACAAAATGTGGCTAACCTGTTTCAAAATTCGGTTGAAAATGTCAATCAAAATGTCTAAGTAGTAATGTGAGCATTATGTCACCCCCCGCGTCAATTGATCAAACCAACTTAGACGACTGGGGTGATGCCTTATATCCAAGGAAACCCCAATCATTATATGTGGTTTAAGGTAACTTTTTTTTTTTTCATCTCAAACTTTCATAGGTTAATGCATGTGGAAAGTGCACTTTACATATGCCATTTCTTGTTTTCATCTTCATTTTGAAGTTGTCTGAGAATTTAGCAAAAATCTGCAGAATTTTCATGGTGCAATGGATGGTATCATCATTGATGCTATTGTGCCTACTTCTGTAACTAATGCGTATCTAAATCAGTATCAATGGATTGCCCAAAATGTCTTGTGTGTCTGTGATTTCGATATGAAATTCACATTTAGATATGTCGGGTGGGAGGGTACTGCCCATGATGCTCGCATTTTAATCGATGCATTAAGACGTCTAGGCAACAATTTTCCATGGCCTCAAAATGGTAAGTATACACATTATTTAATTTGCCTTCCAAGTTTGCGGTTATTTCTATATACCATGTTAAAAAAGTTGAATGTTCTACTACATTCTTAGGTTATTATTATTTAGTAGATTCTGCATTTCCCTATATCGAGAGATTTATATCACCGTATCCAAGGGTGAGGTACCACCGATCATAACGTTATGAAAATCATACCTTCAAAGGATATAAAGATCTATTTAATTTTTGGCATTCATCCGTTCACAATGTCATTGAACGAACTCTGTGTGTGTTGAAGAAACTTTTTTGAATTTTAATAAACATGCCCGAATACCTTCCAACTCGGCAACGTTATATTATTAGTGCATCTTATATGATACATAACTTCATCTGGACCATTACACCTTCTGATTCTCATTTTGCAGACTATAGTAATCCCGATGATTCTCATTTTTCAGCACAGGCAATGCTCACAACAAGGTGGTGTTTATAAAGAAAACTTTGATGCAACTGTGAAGTAAGTCTAAGGAAAGAAAGAACGGCGTTGGGGTTGTTATTACAAACTGTGGTAATGGCTTCAGCATGTCCACAGCAATTTGGTGAATTTCAGCCAGTTGTAGCCGAATGCTTGGCTTTGTGGCAGCATGTTACATTGTGTTTAGAGCTTGGTTTCTCAAACGTCAATTTTGAAGGGGATGCTCTTACTGTGATTAATGCTATCAATCAAGAGGGGCTTAAATTGGCTTACTATGGTCAGCTCATGGAAGATATCAAGGAGATGTTGAAATTGAAAAGAGAATGGCAAGTCACGTTTGTTCATAGAGAGTGTAATGCAAGTGCTCATCACTTAGCAAAGTTGGCTATAGGTAAATAGGGATTTCATTGTTGGATAAAGGAAGTACCTTAGTCTATTCAATATCTAGTGTTGAAAGGACAGTATTGTAACATTTCAGTTTAAATACATTTGAAGTGTTTCTATGATGCCCCAGATTCCACATGGGATCGGATAGGCATTTGAAGTGTCATGACATGCAACATAAGGTTACCTGCCCCCATTCATGACATATAAGATACAATATTCCTAACAGGCGTCTAGCATTATGCAATATTTACAGGGGATAATTTTTTTTTTCTTTTTAGCAATACTATGCATCAAACTTATAATATCCCAAATAGTTAAAACATAATCTATGCGTACTTAACAAAATAAATATCCACGATTACAGTATGTGTCTTAGAAGTCTGTAATCTCAAAACAATGGAGATTGGGCTCCATAATTACATTATCAAAATACATTGTTGAGCTAGTTCATCGAGTAACTCACGTAACTCGACTAATGATGCTAGAATACTGTCCAAAAACTTAACTATAGAGGCTGTAAGCTCCACATCACGTCTGTGGCATTTAGTCAACCTCCTTCAATCTACAAGTGTCCTCTTCTTGCTCTGGTTCTGACACATCACCTACTATTCGGGGAGAATGGCAGTTGGGACTACCACAGTGATATTTGATTACAAATCTCAGCAAGTTAATAGTAAACTCCGATATAGGTTAATTATGCATGCATGGCACTAAAGGCATGAATGCACAATTAAAGTCAATAATAAGCATAACATAACTTGACATAGCATGGCATGAACTGACACAACTTGAACTAAAAGATGAACTGAACTTGAAACTTAACATAACATGGGCTTGAAACTAAGATTTGACTTGAAGTGACAAAGCATGAATGTGAACTTGAGACTTGACATTAACGTGAATTTGAACATAACATGAACGTGAACTTGAACATAAAATGAACGTAAAATACATGAACTTGAAATCTTGTTCAATAAACTGAACTTGAGTATGAATGTGAACATAACTGAACTCGAATGGAAACTAAACATGAACAATGTGAATTGAAATGTGAACTGAATGTGAATTTGAAACGTAACATGAACGTTAACTTGAACATAACATGAACGTGAGCTTGAATTAAAACTTAATATAACATGAACTTGACCTGAATTCTGACAATCAAAATGATTTCACCAGTGGTTTCGTCAGGAATAATGAACAATTAGAATGATTCTGCCCAATGTATTCCATAGGAGATACTCAAACAATCAAAATGATTCCATCATGAGTATTTTAAATCACATACTGTAGCAATCAAAATGATTACACCAAGAATATTTAGTAATACTCTGACAATTAGAATAATTACAAACGAGTATTTTAAATCACGTACCCTAGCAATCAAAATGATTACACCAAGAATACCTAGTAATACTCTAACAATAAGAATGATTATATCAGGAGTATTTTAAATCACGTACCTTAGCAATCAGAATAATTACACCAGGAATACATAGTAATACTTTGACAATCACAATAATTACATCACGAGTATTTTAAATGAAATACCCTAACAATGAAAATGATTACATTCCGAGTATCTGCATAACTGAACTTGAACTAAATTCTGACAATTAAAATAATTTTGCCAAAAGTACCTCGTGTGAATTACGAATAGAGATGCTCGAACAATCATAGTGATTGCATCAAGAGTATCCGAGACATAACTAACTTGATATGACTTGAAAAGTTGTTCCTGAGATACACAAACTGTATTCGAAATGAAAAATGACTGGAATACAAAAGGACAGAAGTCCTGACGTAACACAACATGACTTGAACGTAACTCAAAAGATATGACTTACTTGAGATAGAAACATTTCGTAGCATGGAATAATGTTGTCAAATTTTGCAAGTGCACGAAATCGTACCAAGTAATATAATGATAAGAAAGATGTTGAACCCACAAGGACCATTTACCTATTAAGTATTGAAATTGTTCTAATTCTAAGTTATTTGAAAATCAAGAAAAGTTGTGGATTTTGAATTAGAAAATCAGCAACAAATTAATTAAATAAACAACTAAACAATTAACCAAACACTTGAAAAGAAGAAGATTTTACCCAAGAAGAAAATACTAAGGCATCCGACTCACCTAACTAATTCAATCCCAAATCCTAACCATACAATCAATCAATTATCATCCTATTTGAAGGTGAAATATTCTAACTTACCTAACACCCTCTCTCTAGTAAAATTAGAATTACTCAACGTACAATAACCCGTGATATGTCTATGCAAATTTAAAAGCATTTGAGCACATTAAGATTAATAATATTTCATACAAAAGCTGCACAAATCACGTTGGCACATTCCTATCTTTCTTTCAATTCATGGCATATATCATACTTAGCTAAACTACATGCATCATCTCTTAAATTAATATGCACAAAAGATCATTCAACTATTGGCCAAATAATTGAAGGCATTAAACTCAATGATGTATACTCAAAATGAATGATAAAATTATGATCAAACAAAATAAGATTCGGGATTGTCATGGTGAGACTACAAAGAGAATATTAAAGAGTTAAGAAGGAAACTCTATGTAGATTGAGAATCTCTATCATTAATGAACTTCAATTCTATAGATTTTCGACCTCCTGCTTGAAGCGCCGTTTCCTCTATGAAGATGTTCGTTTTCAATTCTGGCTTAAACATGAAAGTTGTAGGGTTTTCTCTTGGCTTTATGTAGACACTGAAATTATCCTTATTGGATTTTCTTAGAAAACGTTATCCTCCAAATGCCGAAGGGTACTTCAAAAATTTCGAGAAATGAATGTTTCCTATTCTCTTGATGACTCCTTCAATTTCTATGACTCCTTCAATTTATTTATTCCTAAACAACAATAAACAAAATAAATAAAAACTCTAATAAATAAGAAAATTAAACACAAACTAGTATAGAATTAAGAATAAAAGTATGACAAAACTTATATAGAAATTAAGCACATCAAGCACCCCCAAATTTAAGATTTGCTAGTCCTCAAGCAAAAAGAAAAGTTAAACAAATAGAATAAATTGATTTCACATAATGATTGTCTCATGGATTGCATAAAGAAACTGATTCAAGGAAAATCTAAACATTTAACAAGCTTTTAGATTAATTCAAGAGCATGCTTAGGCTACAAGAAAACCTTTGAGTGTGTGTGTGAGTAACCAATCTCAACTTGCTACTCTATTAAGTCGGATCAATTTATGCAAACTTGATTGAATTATGATTGATCTCTATGAGAATGAGATTTTCGAACTTCATATGCCTATTTTTCAAATCAACTCTCCACTAATGTAGTACAAACACACCACCAAAGATCAAAAGGTCTTAATAAAAACTTGTAATGTTTGGCTTAAGGTGATGGCAAAAGAAAAAATTAGTATGGAATTTAAAGTAAGAAAGTTCAACACAAGCTTCACCAATGAAGAGGGAGACAAATTTTTACATTTACTTCCTAGAGTAATTTATTCATCTCTATTTGTTTTAATTTTAATTTTTTTTTTATTCCACAACCCCCAAAATTATATTTTTTTGTAATTTGGGTTGTATAATTTTTATAATTTTTTTTATTTTTTTATTATAGAATAACAAAACTTGCTCTTGCTCTTTTAACTCTTTAACAAACTTTTTCTCTTCTCCAATGACTAAGCAAGTAACAAATTTTCTTAAAAATTATGATAATTTTTTATGGGTTAAAATGTGTGGTAAATGTGGGTTAATGAAAGAAAAATGGCCAATATGTTTAAGGCTCAAAGGGGTGACTGACTCACTCAAAAATGAGTAGCACTAATGCTATCCCAAGTGCAGGAGGATGTCATGTAATAATTAGGAATAAATTCCTAGATCGTCTCCTCAGGGAAAGTTACTTAAAATTAAACTCGTTAAAAAATGTGAAAAACTTCACAAAGAGAAAACAAGAGGATGATATGTGCAATGGATGGAAGAGGTTACTAGTCATGGACTAGATTCATATTTTTAGATTTTTGATTGTCGGATTGGAATGTAAATGACTAATAGATTAAATTCAGAGATTAATAAAACTAAATTAAGAATTAAACTAGATTAGAAAGTAATTGACAAAACATGCATTGAAAATTGAAAAGCCTCAAAATCAATATTCTAGGGTTTATCATTGTATCTAAATCACAAATTCTCAAATTAAACCATAACAATTGTAATCACTACTAAAATGAAAGCTTAATGAAGCAATAAAAATAAATAACATGAAATAAGTAAACAAAAATTAAATTACCCAACTAAAACAAAAACAAAAGCTCTCTCATTCACTTTCTGAAAAATATAATTCAAACCAACTAAATCTCCTCTAGAAAAATAAATCTAAACCAACTCACTTCACTTTACGAACAAGAAAAGGCTAATAACGTAAAGTAAAAAAAAAAAAAGAAAAAGAACAGCCGAAAGCTAAGAACAAGTTACAAGAAGCAAGAGGAAAACTATAAGTAAACCAAGCGAGAACAAAAACTCACGCTCTCCAGCAAAAGAAATAACTAAAAGAAACTCAAAACTTCAGCTAAGAACGAATGAGAAAACAACAGCCGTCCACCCTACTGTCTGAACGGAAGAAAAATAAAGCTTGAAAACAAAAACTGCTGCCTTGCGTCCAAATGAAAAAGAAGAGAAAATAAAAACTGTAGCCGAATGAAAAACCAAAAGAAAGTGCAAGAAAGATAAGCTGGCTGCCCAGCGTCTAAAACAAAAGAAAGAAAACAAAATAAAACTTCAAAGTTATGAACTAATCTGCTGCTGCCGCTAGTCTTCTAAATAAAAATAAAACAATTCCAAAACAAAAACTCTCCCTGCTGCTGCTGCAACCAGCTAATAAATAGCTGATCTACAGCTGCTCCAACTACCAGAATGAAAAAGAAAGAAGGGAAAAAAAATAACTCTCTGTTTCTGCCCTCTGTGCTGCATATGTGCATGTGTGCATGTTGGTCTGCATGTGTCCGAATGGTCTGCATGTGCTTTGCTGGTTTTGCACTTTTCTGCATGTGTGAGTCTTCTTCTCTTGCTGTAGTAGCTGCTGCACATGTGAGTTTTCTGCTTCAGCTGTCCAAAGGTCTGCATGTGTGAGCTGCTGTGGGTCCAGCTGTGTGCTGTCCGAATGAGGCTGGTCTGCTGCAACGTGCTGTATGCTTTCTGTTGTGTACATGTGTGCATGCATGTGTGAGTGTTGTCTGAAGGGTGTGTGAGTGTCTTTGCTGCTGTGTTTGTCTGCAACGTGCTGTATGCTTTCTGTCCAGGTTGCTGCATGCATGTGTGAGTGTTGTCCGAAGGGTGTGTGAGTGTCTTTGCTGTTGTGTTTGTCTGCAACGTGCTGTATGCTTTCTGTCCAGGTTGCTGCACGTTCAGGTTGTTGTCCATGTGGTCCGAATGGGTTGCTGTCTGCATGTGTAAGTTGGTCCCATGCATGGTCCGAATGAGTTGTTGTCTGCATGTGCATTGTGTGAGTCACTTTTCTGCATGTGTGAGCTGGTGTAAGTGCAGTTCCGAGTGAGTGCTTTGCTACTGTGTTTGTTCTGCTGCATGGTTGCTGTCCATGTGGTCCGAATGAGTGGTTGCTGCATGGTGTCCGTGTGGTAAGCAAAAGCAATGACTCTAAGCTGAAGTAACTTGAAGCCAACAATCTTCTGCTGCTCCCCTTCCCATGTGACAGGCTGCGTTGGTATTCAATCTTCTTTCCTTGATGATGATATTCTATCTTCTTTCCTTCAACCAAAGGGCCAGGAACCTTTCTTGATCTCGCATCCATAATGAAACTTGCAGAATGATTTTGTAAACAACTCAAACCTTTCAACAATCTCAGATCCACCTCAGGAAGTTCAAATCTCATTTAAAGATCTCCTAGCCACTTAATTCACAGCACCCCAGTTCAGATTGAACCAATGTAAATGACAAATGACTCAATTCAAAGATATATAGCCACCCAAGAAATGTGAAATGTGCAAACTTCAACACTCTTCAAAATTCTAACACAAGTGGGCCATAGTTATAATGCTGGTGCAAACGTGGAGAGGGAATTCTTGTAGTTGCAATATTCAATCAAATATACAACTTGCAGAATCCTCCTAAGTTAAATTTCCAAGGTTTGAGAAGCATAGGATTTCACAAGGAATGTGATATATTTATTGGAAAATGGGTTGGCAAGAAGTGCTTCTATCTTTTAAAGATGGAAAGATAGCTCAAGAAACCTTATGAACATGAAGAACAAGGAGAACAATGGTACAAACACAAATGATAATAGAAGGCAAGAAAAATTATGGACTAGAATGCACAGTAATCAATAGTTGGTAGAATTCAAGCAGAAATTCATGCTTTTAATCAATTAAAATCACAACTTTGATTTATTCACTTTAACCATTTTTCCATTTAAAACCAATAATAATGTCATGATGAATTTAAAATACATTGGTTTTAAATAGCTAAAATATGCTCAATCAGTGACTAGTGGTGTGCTACCTAGGATTTCTCTTTGAGAGATTATCAAATAGGTTCTATCTTAGAAAATATCTAATTCACATAAATATACTCTAAGCCAACAAAGCAACTTATTGATCAAGGTATTGTACAAAAGCATTCAAAGGAATTCAAATAACCCAAGCTAACACAAGAATTAAGCACAAACAAGACAAATTTATCATTTTCCAAAACTCCAAATCAATTTCAGTCAGGTAATATTATAAGCTTGTGATCATCAATCCAAAAATAAAACAAAAGGAAAACAAAATATTTTTGTGATTTTCAAAATTTTTCAATTTTTTTTCTTTTTTCTTTGTGAAAATAAATAGATACTCCCAAAATAAATGACACCTTCCCTCAAACTTAAAGAACACATTGTCCTCAATGTGAAGAATCAAAAGTGATGAAAAATTGAAAGGATAAAAGTAAACTTTCCTAAAAATGTTGCATGAGTGCAATGTTAGGTCTGGAGAATATTTGAGGCAGTCATTTGGGCGCTGCGGTGCCGATTCTCAAGTGTGTGCACTGGGTGTGTTTCAAAGGAGTGTTGTGGAAGGCTCTTCTAGCACAGTGACGCGGAGCTGCACTGTTTGAAAAGTAAGAGCATGAAAAATAAAATAAAATAAAATTGGAATAATCAGAAAAATAAATAAAAACAAAATAAAATAATGGAAAGAAATTTTGGTTGCCTCCCAAAAAGCGCTTGGTTATTATCTTTACCTTGACGTTTCCTTCTTTGAATCACTGATCAATCAAATCAATGGAGCCTTTTTGCTTGTTAAAATCTCCTTAGAAGTAGGGCTTTAGACGTTGACCATTAACTTTAAATGTGCCTTTTGAGTCGTTAGAAACCTCAACGGCATCATACGGAAAGACTCATGTTACAGTGAATGGTTCGGACCATCATGATCGTAATTTTCCAGGGAATAGGCGAAGTTTGAAATTATAAAGTAGAATTCTTCAGCGAACTTCTAAGTTTTTCTTGAGAATGTGTCTATCATGTCATCTCTTGGTTCTTTCCTTGTATATGCGAGCATTCTCATAGGATGCATGCTAAAACTCATCCATCTTGTTGAGTTGTAATATCCTCTTCTCACCTGCTACCTCCATTTCAAAATTAAGAGTCTTGATAGCCCAATAAGCTCTGTGCTCCAACTCCACTGGTAAGTGCCATAACTTCCCGAAAAATAGACGACAGGGGGACATACCAATTGGAGTTTTGAAGGTTGTCCAGTATGCCCATAGTGCATTGTCTAACTTTTTGGACAAATCTTTCCTTGAGTTACTCACGGTTTTCTCCAATATTCGTTTTAGCTCTTGGTTGAAAATTTCTACTTGTCCACTAGTTTGAGGATGGTATGGAGTGGCAACATTGTGTGTAACACCATCTTTGCTCAAGAGTGACTCAAATTGCCGGTTACAAAAATGTTTTGCCCCATCATTAATTATTCCTCTTGGAGTTCCAAACTGAGTGAATATATACTTTCTCAAAAAATTCATCACAACTTTAGAATCATTTGTGGGGAGAGCCACGGCCTCTACCTATTTGAAAACCTAATCCACAGCTACTAAAATATATTGTTTAGAGAAAGAATGAGGGAATGGCCCCATGAAATCTTTGGCCCAAATATCACAAATAGCTCAATAACAAGTATATTATTTAATGGCATTTCATTTTTTCAGGAAACATTACCACTTCTTTGACATTTATCACAAGAAGAAACAAAAGTATAAGTATCTTTAAAAATGGTGGGCCAATAAAACCTGATTGGAGCACTTTACCTACCGTTTTATTCACTCCATGGTGCCCACCAACCTCTAATGAATAGCAATATCTTAGGATCAACTCTATCTCTTCCTCAAGTACACATCTCCTAATCACTTGATCACTATAATGCTTTTAGAGGAAAGGTTCCTCCCAATAGTAGCGCTTGACCTACAAAAAGAATTTCTTCCTTTGTTAGTATGTAAACTCCGGATTGATCACATGCTTACCTAGTAGTTTACATAATCTGCATACCAAGGAACTTGTGTTAGAGATACAACAAAGAGTTGTTCATCTGAGAATACCTCATTTATTGGAGAAAGTGGGGCTTCCTCTTCAGTTGTGTGCTCAAGTCTAAAGAGATGATTGGCTACTCGATTCTTGATTCCCTTTTTGTCTTTGATCCCCAAATCAAATTATCATAGGAGTAAAATCCACTTAAGTAAACTTAGTTTAGTTTCCATTTTAGCTAACAAGCATTTAAGAGCAGAATGATCAGTATAAACAATTTTGACCCAATTAAATATGATCTAAATTTATCAAAAGTAAAGACCACAGCTAACAATTCTTTTTCCATAGTACCATAATTTAATTGGGCATCCGTCAAGGTACGACTCGCTTAGTAGATAACACGGAGAACCTTGTTCTTCCTTTGTCCAAGCACAACTCTTATTGCGTAATCACTTGCATCACACATCAATTCAAATGGAAGTGCCCAATCTGGTGCACATATTATTGGGGTTGAACTTAACTTCTTCTTCAAAAGTACAAATGCCTGCAAAAAATCATTTGAAAAGTAAAATGGAGTATCTTGGACCAAAAGAGAACAAGGGGGTTTAACAATCCTAGAAAAATCTTGAATAAAATGACGATAAAACCCCGCATGTCCCAAGAAATTTCTCATGCCCTTGATCGTGCTAGGTGGAGGTAATTTTTCGATAAGCTCTACTTTGGCTCGATCTACCTCAATGCCTTTGAAAGAAACTTTATGCCCAAGTACAATTCCTTCCTGCACCATAAAATGACATTTTTCCCAATTAAGAACAATGTTAGTTTTTTCACATCTTTGTAGAACTAAAGATAGATTATTTAAACAATTATCAAATGAAGAACCAAAGACAGAAAAATCATCCATAAAATTTTCAATAAACTTTTCCACAATATCCCAAAAAATGGCCATTCTGCATCGTTAAAATGTGGCTGGAGCATTGCACAAACCAAAGGGAGTCCTCCGGTAGGCAAATGTTCCATACGGCCAAGTGAAAGTGGTCTTTCTTGATCTTTTGATGAAATGTGGATTTGATTGTATCCCTAGTATCCATCTAGGAAACAATAATAAGCATGATCGGCAAGCCGTTCCAGCATTTTATCAATGAAAGAAAGTGGAAAGTGATCTTTTTGTGTGGCATCATTGAGCTTGTGGTAGTCTATGCACACTCTCCAACCCGTGACCATTCTTATTAGGATGAGTTCATTATTTTCATTCTCTACCACCGTCACTCCTCCCTTCTTGGACACTACTTGCACTGGACATACCCATGAACTATCAGAAATAGGATAAATAATTTCGGCATCCAACAATTTAAGAACTTCATTTTTTACAACTTCTTGCAAGTTCAGATTAAGTCTCCTTTGTGGCTGGACCATAGGCTTATAATTGTCTTCTATAAAAATCTTGTGCGTGCAAAGTGAATGGCTCATTCCCTTAATGTTGGCTATAGTCCAACCCAAAGCTTGCTTGTGAGCTCTCAAAACTTAAAGTAACTTCTCTTCTTCAAGACCTGTCAAAGATGTAGAAATTATTACAGATAAAGAAGAATCATGTGAATAAGCATATTTAAGATGAGAATGAAGATATTTGAGTTCTAAAGAAGGGGCCTCAATAATGGATGGCTTTTGTGGAGTAGTGTTTTTGCCCAATGTTATGTTTTTCGACTTCCCTTTAGGCAAGTAAAGTGGAGATGCTTCCAAATAGTGTGCACGATTGGTTATTTTGGAATTCTCAGAATCGAACGTGCCGGATTGGACAAGACATGCCTCGAGTGGTTCCTTAAGATAACTCTCTTCAAAAATTCCTACGACAAGTTCATCAATCACGTCTATGTTGAAGCATGTATCAATTGTTGACAGATATTTCATTGCCTCAAATAAATTGAATGTAACTTGTTTATCTTGCACCCATAGTATTAGTTTTCCTTATTGCACATCTATGAGAGTTCTTCCCGTGGCTAAGAATGGTCGACCGTGAATAAGTGAGGTTTCTCTATCTTCCTCCATATCTAAAACAATAAAATATGTAGGGAAAATAAACTTGCCAACTCTAACAAGAACATGCTCTACAATGCCTCTTGGTCGTTTGATGGATCGGTCCACCAATTGAAGTGAAACGGTAGTGACCTTGACCTCTCCTATCCCCAATTGCCTAAAAATAGAAAAGGGCATCAAATTTATGCTAGCAACTAAAACACACAAAGTTTTTACGAAATAAGAGTTTCTAATGGTGCAAGGAATAGTAAACTTCCTGGATCTTTAAGTTTTGTTGGTAACTTAGTTTGCAAAATGGCGGTGCACTCTTCAGTCAACATCACGGTCTCATACTCTTCTAATTTTCTCTTGTTTGATAGAATCTCCTTCATGAACTTCACATAACTAGGCACTTGTTTCAAGGCATCTGCAAAAGGAATGTTAGTATGTAATTTTTTGATAACATCATGGAACTTAGAATATTGTTTATCTAGCTTATTTTTCTAAAGTCTTTGAGGAAAAGGTATAGGAGGAACATAATGAGAAGTAAGAGAATAAGACTCGGGAGGATTTCTCAAGTTTTTCACTGTTGTGCTCAAAACAGGGTTGGGCGATGCAGCTCTCACAGTCATCTCCTCTTTTCTAGAATTTTTCTCTTTCTCTTCTAAATTAAGCTCCCTTCCACTTCTTAAAGTAATGGCCTTCACTTGCTCTTTCGGGTTGTTTTCTATGGTGCTTGGAAATGATCCTTGAGTTCTTTTAGGCATAAATGTTGCCAATTGACCGAGCGCTCCACATAGTGTTCTCATTGATCTTTAGGGCAATGTCATGTTCTTGAAATTTAGCATCCACTCTGGCCATAAATTGTGCCATTACCTCCTCTATATTCGGCTTCTTCTCTTATTGTTGATTTTGAAAACTTGGTGAAAGCTTGACAACATTCTAGGAGTTGCTCTATAAGAAATATGGGTGGTTTCACCATCCTAGATTGTAAGTGTTGGAATAAGGATTGCTTTGTCGTTGGTAATTCGACACAAAGCTTGCTTGCTCCGAACTATTTTTGGCGAATGGATTTCTTACTTGACAATTTACCCCCATATAATTTCCTGCACAAAATTCATAAATTGCATTAGTAGATTGAATGGAATTCACATTGACATTGTCTAATTTCTTAGATAAACCTACAACTTGAGCAGCTAAAGCAGATAAAGAATCAATTTCATGAACTCCCTGAGTTCTTTTTGTTGTCACTCAATCCACTAGCCATTGATAATTGTTGGTTGCCATCTCCTCCACCAACTCATATGCGTCTTTCGGTGATTTCTTCATCAAAATCCCTCATACTGTTGCATCAATCATTGTACGTGTTGTAGACTACAAACCATTGTAGAAGGTTTGCACTTGAATCCAAACAGGAAATCCATGATGTGGGCACTTTCTAAGCAATTCTTTATACCCCTCCCAAGCTTCATAAAGTAACTCCATATCAAATTCGACAAAAGTAGTGATATCTTTTCGCATCTTCACGGTTTTGGTTGGGGGAAAAAACTTTGTCAGAAACTTTTTAGCCAAATCATCTCATATAGTTATGGTTAACGGTGGAAGTGAGTTTAACCATGCATTTGCCTTGTCTCAGAGGGAGAATGAAAAGAGTCTCAATCTAAAAGCATCATCAAAAACCCTGTTATGTTTAAAAGTATCACATAACTCTAAAAAATTAGCTATGTGAGCATTTGGATCATCATGTGGCATGCCATTGAATTGCACTGTTGAAGCCACCATTTGAAGAATAGTTGGTTTTATCTCAAAGTTATTGGCTTGAATGGCAGGCCGTCTAATGCTAGAAGTAGCTTTGGTGACCAAAGGGACAGCATAATCTCCCAAAAACCTATTTCCAAGTTGATCCTCCATTGTTTCATTCTCAGTTGTGGAATCCTCCTTCTCCTTGTTCAAACGATGAATGGTCGGTTCAATCTCATGGTCAAAAGGTACTAAATCCAACCTTTGAGCATGTCTCATGTATAACTCGGGAATTCGGAAAAGAAAAATAAAAACAAAATTAACAATCAAGACTTAGAAAAAAAATCAAATTAACATAGAACTAGTTGGTATCAAAAGTAATAGAAAATAAATAGTCCCCAGCAACGGCACAAAAAAACTTGTTGTGAAATTTTGCAAGTGCATGAAATCGTACCAAGTAATATAATGATAAGAAAGATGTCGAACCAACGAAGACTATTTACCTATTAACAATTGAAATTGTTCCAATTCTAAGTTATTTGAAAATCAAGAAAAATGGTAGATTTTGAATTAAAAAATCAGCAACAAATTAAATTAAATCAACAATTGACTAAAAAATTGAAAAGAAGAAGATTTTACCCGAGAAAAAACACTAAGACATCCAACTCACCTAACCAATCTAATCCCAAATCCTAAACGTACAATCAATCAATTATTATCATATTTGACAACGAAATATTCTAATTTATCTAAGACACTCTCTTGAGTAGAATTAGAATTACTCAACATACAATAACCCGTAATATATCTATGCAAATTTAAAAGCATTTGAGCACATTAAGATTAATAATATTTTACATAAAAGCTACACAAATCACATTAGCACATTCTCGTCTTTCATTCAATTCATGGCATCCATCATACGAAGCTAAACTACATGCATCATCTCCCGAATTAACATGCATAACAAATCATTTAACTATTAGCCAAATAATTGAAGGCATTAAACTCAATGATGTATTGTAACACTTGTCCTTATGGTGGGTCCTTTTCATAACAATTTTGATAAAAATCGACGGGAATTATGACTCCTTTTCAATTTCTTTTCCATTCATGCCAGGATACAAAAGACTCAATGTCATAAATAAAATTCATTTTTCTTAATTAAAGATTACAGCGGAAAACATTACGTTTCATAATTAAAGTTTCAATTATAAAACATCTTGCCTAGGCCTTCGTGCTCTTCCCCTTGGATTGTGTCTGTCCTGACCTGTCATGCTCATCTTGTGCTTGGGAGGGCACACATAAAACTAAAATGAGTCGATGACTCGTAAGCATTACTTCATAAAGTTAAAATATAATAACATAGCTTTTCAGTCATGCAGTTATCATTCCGTACATACATATCGTACTTAGCACGCATACGTCTTTCTTTTCATTTTAAAACGTTGCGAGGTGGGGTTTTTCTTTATAAACATGCTTTCTTCTTTAAAACAGTTCCCCAGCATCGGTGCCTTCATTTCTTAAAGAATCTTCTCATGCATTCGTTCTTTTACATACGTTCATGCATACATACATACATTCATGCATTCATCTTTTCTTACTTACGTACATTCATGCATTCTGTTCATCCATACATACATACATTCTTTCTTAACATGTATATGTTCTTTCTTTTCACTTTCATTGGTCATTGCACATTGTTACGCCCCGTGTGCTGGGGTTAGCGGTCTTTTGAACTTGATTCCGCCCGTGGCCACAGGTTGGGAATCCATCCCGGCATTGCAATCTGCCCCGTCCAGTCAATTCTTTTGGTACCTTTTCCATTCCAGTCCATGTGGCCCTTACGTATTTTCATACATCATACATTCAGTCCGTTCATTCCTTTACAGTCATTTCCTTTCCTTTATAGTCCATTCTTTTATTTCAATCCTTACAGTTCTTACGTTTCTTACAGTTCTTACGATTCTTCATTTCTTTTAGCTCATAAAAGTTTTAATTAAGAAAATTGTTTTCTTTCCTTTGTTTTAAGAAAAGTTGTTCAGAAAGAGTCTGAAAAAGTTATTTTAGAAATAATCATTTTTAGGAAAAAGAGTTACTTTAAAAGTTTGTTTTCTTTCTTTTCTTTTCTTTCTTTTCAGTTCTTACAGTCCTTAACAGTTCTTACGTTTCTTAAAGCTTCTTTTCATTTCTTTTCATGAACATACATACAATACTTACTACTTATAGCATCCATTCACATGCATACACGTACATACTTTGAGTGCGTAAAAAGGGGCTGCCAAGGAAGACCACTACATACTTATACTTGAAAACTTACGTTTCATTCTTTTTCTTTAGTAAAGCGTGTCTCGTGGAGAAAATGTTCGTTTTCCTTTTAAAGAAAAGCTTTCGTCCTCTTCTTCTTCATTTTTATAAAGAAAACTCTAGAAGAGTATGAACGTAATACTTACCTGGACTTCATGCCATACTCATTCCATGCAGTCCATTCATGTGCGTGTCAGATGGCAACCTACATGCATACACATAACCTTACGTCATCATCTATCTAATGCATAAGTAACTATTCTAAAAATAGAACTATTCCTCACTTGGAACACTCTTCGTCCATCCCTAGGCTCTTACGTGCCATTTACTATACTAAAACCTTCGGGGTCTTATTCCTTAAAGTGAACCTCCATGATTCACCTTAGGGTTAAAACACTAAGACCTCCATCTCGTTCTTCTATTTCCACAATCCGACACATGATTCTGACCGACAGAGTCATGCGTCCCAACCTTAGACAACTTACCCATTACTACCTTCACGTATCCTAGCCCATATGAAATCTTCATTCCCATCCACTCAGGCTACATGAATTCAAGCCAACTTTGGGGCTAAAACACCATGTAACCATGCTGAGGATAGCTTACCCATTATATATGGTGAACCTATATAGCACACGTGTCTCACCAGAGACACCTGTATCTCATCCCCTTTTAGCACCTAAGAGTAACTTATAGTTCCAATGAACGCCCGCTTGTATAAACAAGCTCCATACTCCAATACCAACTTGATCAGACTCGATCGATAGGACTCTTCCTACTTCCCGGCCCTATGCAAGTTCATCCCAACACTTGATAGGAGAGGATTGCATCCACAAAAGCACCTCTGTCACGTCATGTAGTTTGAGACTAATCCCGTGTCACGTCACGATACCCATCATGCTTCTGCTGCACACTCTGATACTTTTCCACCACTTCCTTATACTCTTAGCCATAGTCAACCACAAGGTGACACCCGTCATCCCGGACTACAGGCCACATCACCAATGCTTTGGGACACTGTTACACAGTTTCCGCCACTTGACAAGAGGACTGCATCCAGAAATGCACCTTTGTCACACTATGTAGCTCGAGAAATATTCTTGAATAATAGCACGATGTACATCGTGCTTCTGCTGCACTCTCTCTGATACCTTTTTCACTACTCCACACATACCTTCAGCCACAAGTCAGTCTCAAGGCAACACCCGTTACCTAGGACTACAGCCACATCACCACTGCTTCGGGACACTGTTACACAGTTTGCCAATGCTACACCATACGCTCCACGCTTCTCTACTACGCCATCCAACCCTCCGTGACATGCCATTCGGTGTATCACGACATAGTACAAAGTACACTCACGTGAACTCTCTTCCATCCACACTACGACACACATCACTATGATACACATCACTACGACACTCTCTTCCATACTCCCTTCGCTACAACACTTATTATCACGACGCACATCACACGGTGCATTGCCATACAACACATAGTGCACTCCATGTGCAGTCCCTTCATTCTACACCACACATCACTACAGCGCACGTCACACAGCGCGTCGCTGCACTACACAGAGTACGCTCCGCATGTACTCTCTTCACACCTCAAGCCTTGTCATAACTACGGGATCCACTCAAGCCCACTTCACAGCACAGGCCACAATACTACACAATCAAGCCCAACACTTCACAACTACACTTCACTTCACAACTACGCAGCGAACTCCACAAATATTAACTATACAGTCTATAGTCCAACCAATCAACTATTTTAAACATAAATAACTAGAGATAGAGGATTATATCATCGACAGGATAACCCGTGCGTCGCTCGCTGCTCATCACAATCAAGCGTCGGAGGAGCATACGTGGCGATAACACCACGTACGGTGGCTATCCACCACTTAAAGTGGTGGTTTGGACTTGAGAATAGCTACGCGTGGCCTTGGAAAGGCTCATGATGGCCTCATGGTGGTCAAAGGTGATGGAGCACGGCGGCATCACGCCGTGAACAGTGAATCCGAAATGGTGGGATTTTTCTTGAGGTGGTGGAAGGCCATAGAACTCCATGGGAAGCTAGAGAAAGGTAGAGGAAAATGTGGTGGAGCTGTGGTGGCGAGGTGGTGGCTAGGCAGTGGCTCACAGGGGCAGATCGACCTCTAGAAGTGAAACACGGTTTTGGAGAGTGAGAGCTGTGTACAGCTCCGTCGGCCATGAAATTTGTTGGAGAAGGTCGTGGTGATGAGAGGAACGAGGTGGTGGTAGTGAAACACCATGGGTAGTCATGTACGACGACATATGCTGGTGCAACCGAATCTATAGCTATGGAGACCCATCGGAGAAAAAGAGAGAGTTAGAGGAAAAGAAAGACATAGGGAGGAAGCCCATGACGTGGTGAATCCATTGGTGGTGCTTGGTGGTCATTTCAGCTGTGTATGGTGGCTCAAGGAGGAGAAAATGGGTGTAAAACCCATTTGCTTGGAGGGAGAAACAGAGAGAAGAGGTTGCCATTAAAGCTCACCACCATAAGCATTAAAATATCTATCTTACCTTGAATTCCGCTGGATAACTTTCGGAATACGCCATCGAGGTACAACGCTTAGGATAAGGCACAGCACGCACATCAAAGCTCGGCACGTGAAACAAGGCTCAACACATTAACCGAAGCTCAACACGTAGATCGAGGCCTAGCACGTAGATCGAAGTTTGACACGTAGATCGAGACTTATAAAGAAGAAGAAAGAAGGAGCAGATATCACATGTATACTCAAAATGAATGATAAAATTATGACCACAACGAAATAAGATTCAGGATTGTCAAGGAGAGGCTATATCGTAGCCTTAGCAATAGAAATTAGTTCATAATCAAATCAAAACAAACCATAATAATTCTAGAATTCATAACGAGAATTAGGGTAGAGTCCGATTAGTTGCCATGCACATCGAGGGGCACCTAGGTGGCGATTGGCTGTGACCTGGGCATTGGAATGACTTTCCTTGTATTGAAATGTGGCGTATCAATTCTAATCGTCTAATTCACTCAAAGAACGATGCAAAACAAAACAATAAGAGTAATAAAGCCCATATAAAAATGGAGAGAAAGATTTAAAATGAAAATTTAGTTTGCAAGATGGTTTCAAGATGATTAACCATTTGTAAGTCGATGAATGCCCTTAACTCCAGTTACGAGCTTCACCAAGGCTAGATAAGGGCGTATGGCACATCTTGGGTATCGGGGAAACCAATGGTATGGGATCTGTGGAGTAAAATTCGAATAATGACAGAAAAGACAGGTTTTGTAGTGTCAATCGTACCAATGCTAGAACTGAGTTACGACGGTAAATGTGGGATGTATTTGATGAGATTTCCCGTGAGAAAATCGTGTAAATGGCATAGGCTATAGTCCGATTCGTTGCAATGCGCAAAGGCATGGACCTAGTTCGCGATTGGCAGTGAGTTTGGCATTGGAATGACTTTCCTTGTATTGAAATGTGGTGGATTCAAGTCCAATATTCTATTCGGCTCTAAGAATGATGGGAAACAACAATAAAAGAAATAATGTCCATATAAAAATTGTGGAAAAGAGTTAAGAAGGAAATCAATCTCTAAACATGGCCTAGAGATGACTAATCACTTGTAAGTTGATTAATGACCTGAATTCCGGTTACAAGCTTATCCAAAGCAAGATAAGGGGAGTATGGCACGTCTTGGGCTTGAGGGAAACCGATCGTATGGCATCTGTGGTTTACAATTGGTAGAATGAAGGAAAAAAAGGCTTTGTTTGAGTCAATTCATCCAATGCTAGAACTAAATTTTGACGGTTATGGTGGGATGCATTTGCTACTATTTTACATAGGAGAATAGTGTAAACGGCATAGGGTAGAGTCTGATTAGTTGCAATGCACATCGAGGGGCACCTAGGTGGCGATTGGTAGTGACCTGGGCGTTGGAATGAATTTCCTTGTATTGAAATGTGGTGTATCAAGTCTAATCGTCTAATTCACTCAAAGAACGATGCAAAACAACACAATTAGAGTAATAAAGCCCATATAAAAAAGGAGAGAAAGAATTAAAATTGAAATTTAGTTTGGAAGATGGTTTGAAGATGATTAACCACTTGTAAGTCGATGAATGCCCCTAACTCCAGCTACGAGCTTCACCAAGGCTAGATAACGGGCGTATGGCAGGTTTCTGTGGGCAAAAATTGTAAGAAGGAAAGAAAAGGCAGGTTTCTTAGAGTCATTTGATCCAATGCTAGAGCTGATTTACGACGGTAAATGTGGGATGTATTTGACGAGATTTCCCATGAGAAAACGGTGTAAACGGCATAGGCTATAGTCCGATTCGTTGCAATGTGCAAAGGGGTGCACCTAGTTCGCGATTGGAAATGACTTCGGCATTGGAATGAATTTCCTTGTATTGAAATGTGGTGGATCCAAGTCCAATATTCTATTCTGCTCTAAGAATGATGGAAAACAACAATAAAAGTATTAATGTCCATATAAAAACGGTGGGAAAGAATTAAAAAGGAAATCAATCTATAAACATGGTTGAGAAATGACTAATCACTTGTAAGTTGATTAATGACTGGAATTCCGGTTACAAGCTTAACCAAAGCAAGTTAAGGGGAGTATAGCACGTCTTGGGCTTGACGGAAACCGATCGTATGGCAGCTGTGGTTTACAATTGGAAGAATGAACGACAAAAATTGCATTCTTTGAGTCAATTCGTCCATTGCAAGAATTGCGTTTCGACGGTTAAGGTGGGATGCATTTGCTACTATTATACTTGAGAAAATGGTGTAAACGGCATAGGGTAGAGTTCGATTAGCTGCAATGCACATCGAGGGGCACCTAGGTGGCGATTGGCAGTGACCTGCGCATCGGAATGAATTTCCTTGTATTGAAATGTGGTGTATCAAGTCTAATCGTCTAATTCACTCAAAGAACGATGCAAAACAAAACAATAAGAGTAATAAAGCCCATATAAAAAAGGAGAGAAAGATTTAAAATGGAAATTTAGTTTGCAAGATGGTTTCAAGATGATTAACCACTTGTAAGTCGATGAATGCCCTTAACTCCAGTTACGAGCTTCACCAAGGCTAGATAAGGGTGTATGGCACATCTTGGGTATCGGGGAAACCAATGGTATGGGATCTGTGGAGTAAAATTCAAATAATGACAGAAAAGACAGGTTTCTTAGTGTCAATCGTTCCAATGCTAGAACTGAGTTACGATGGTAAATGTGGGATGTATTTGATGAGATTTCCCGTGAGAAAATAGGGTAAATGGCATAGGCTATAGTCCGATTCGTTGCAACGCGCAAAGGCGTGGACCTAGTTCACGATTGGCAGTGAGTTTGGCATTGGAATGACTTTCCTTGTATTGAAATGTGGTGGATTCAAGTCCAATATTCTATTCCGCTCTAAGAATGATGGGAAACAACAATAAAAGAAATAATGTCCATATAAAAATTGTGGGAAAGAGTTAAGAAGGAAATCAATCTCTAAACATGGCCTAGAGATGACTAATCACTTGTAAGTTGATTAATAACCTGAATTCCGGTTACAAGCTTATCCAAAGCAAGATAAGGGGAGTATGGCACGTCTTGGGCTTGAGGGAAACTGATCGTATGACAGCTGTGGTTTACAATTGGAAGAATGAAGGAAAAAAAGGCTTTGTTTGAGTCAATTCATCCAATGCTAGAACTAAATTTTGACGGTTATGGTGGCATGCATTTGCTACTATTTTACATAAGAAAATAGTGTAAACGGCATAGGGTAGAGTCCGATTAGTTGCAATGCACATTGAGGGGCACCTAGGTGACGATTGGCTGTGACCTGGGCGTTGGAATGACTTTCCTTGTATTGAAATGTGGTGTATCAAGTCTAATCATCTAATTCACTCAAAGAACGATGCAAAACAAAACAATAAGAGTAATAAAGCCCATATAAAAAGGAGAGAAAGAATTAAAATTGAAATTTAGTTTGGAAGATGGTCTAAAGATGATTAACCACTAGTAAGTTGATGAATGCCCTTAACTCCAGTTATGAGGCTAACCAAGCCTAGATAAGGGGCGTATGGCACAACTTGGGCGAGAGGGAAACCAATGGTATGGCATCTGTTGGCTAAAATTTGAAGAATGAAAGAAAAGATTGGTTTCTTAGAGTCAATTAGTCCAACGCTAGAATAGAGTTACGACGGTAAAGGAGGGATGTATTTAATGAGATTTCCCGTGAGAAAACGGTGTAAACGGTATAGGCTATAGTCCGATTCGTTGCAATGCGCAAAGGGGTTCCTCTAGTTCATGATTGGCGGTGACTTTGGCGTTGGAATGACTTTCCTTGTATTGAAATGTGGTGGATCCAAGTCCAATATCCTATTCCGCTCTAAGAATGATGGGAAACAACAATAAAAGTATTCATGTCCATATAAAATTGGTGGGAAAGAATTAAAAAGGAAATCAATCTATAAACATGGTTGAGAAATGACTGGAATTCCGGTTACAAGCTTAACCAAAGCAAGTTAGGGGGAGCATGGCACATCTTGGGCTTGACGGAAACCGATCGTATGGCAGCTGTGGTTTACAATTGGAAGAATGAACGACAAAAATTGCTTTCTTTGAGTCAATTCATCCATTGCAAGAATTGCGTTTCGACGGTTAAGGTGGGATGCATTTGCTACTATTTTACTTGAGAAAATGGTGTAAACGGCATAGGGTAGAGTCCGATTAGCTGCAATGCACATCGAGGGGCACCTAGGTGGCGATTGGCAGTGACCTGGGCGTCGGAAGGAATTTCCTTGTATTGAAATGTGGTGTATCAAGTCTAATCGTCTAATTCACTCAAAGAACGATGCAAAACAAAACAATAAGAGTAATAAAGCCCATACAAAAAAGGAGAGAAAGAATTAAAATTGAAATTTAGTTTGGAAGATGGTTTAAAGATGATTAACCACTTGTAAGTCGATGAATGCCCTTAACTCCAGTTACGAGCTTCACCAAGGCTAGATAAGGGGCGTATGGCACATCTTGGGTATCGGGGAAACCAATGGTATGGGATCTGTGGAGTAAAATTCGAATCATGACAGAAAAGACAGGTTTCTTAGAGTCAATGGTTCCAATGCTAGAACTGAGTTACGACGGTAAATGTGGGATGTATTTGATGAGATTTCCCGTGAGAAAATGGTGTAAATGGCATAGGCTATAGTCCGATTCGTTGCAACGCGCAAAGGCGTGGACCTACTTCGCGATTGGCAGTGAGTTTGGCATTGGAATGACTTTCCTTGTATTGAAATGTGGTGGATCCAAGTCCAATATTCTATTGCACCGTAAGAATGATGTTCCACAACAATAAAACTATTAACGTCCATATAAAAATGGTGGGAAAGAATTAAGAAGGAAATCAATCTATAAACATGGTTTAGACATGACCTGAATTCCGGTTACAATCTTAACCAAAGCAAGATAAGGGGAGTATGGCACGTCTTGGGCTTGAGGGAAACCGATCGTATGGCAGCGGTGGTTTACAATTGGAAGAACGAAGGACAAAAAGGGTTTCTTTGAGTCAATTCGTCCATTGCAAGAATTGCATTTCGACAGTTAAGGTGGGATGCATTTGCTACTATTTTAATTAAGAAAATGGTGTAAACAGCATAGGGTAGAGTCTGATTAGCTACAATGCACATCGAGGGGCACCTAGGTGGCGATTGGCAGTGACCTGGGCGTCGGAATGAATTTCCTTGTATTGAAATGTGGTGTATCAAGTCTAATCGTCTAATTCACTCAAAGAACGATGCAAAACAAAACAATAAGAGTAATAAAGCCCATACAAAAAAGGAGAGAAAGAATTAAAATTGAAATTTAGTTTGGAAGATGGTTTAAAGATGATTAACCACTTGTAAGTCGATGAATGCCCTTAACTCCAGTTACGAGCTTCACCAAGGCTAGATAAGGGGCGTATGGCACATCTTGGGTATCGGGGAAACCAATGGTATGGGATCTGTGGAGTAAAATTTGAATAATGACAGAAAAGACAGGTTTCTTAGAGTCAATGGTTCCAATGCTAGAACTGAGTTACGACGGTAAATGTGGGATGTATTTGATGAGATTTCCCGTGAGAAAATGGTGTAAATGGCATAGGCTATAGTCCGATTCGTTGCAACGTGCAAAGGCGTGGACCTAGTTCGCGATTGGCAGTGAGTTTGGCATTGGAATGACTTTCCTTGTATTGAAATGTGGTGGATCCAAGTCCAATATTCTATTCCGCTGTAAGAATGATGGGAAACAACAATAAAAGAATTAATGTCCATATAAAAATTGTGGGAAAGAGTTAAGAAGGAAATCAACCTCTAAACATGGCCTAGAGATGACTAATCACTTGTAAGTTGATTAATGACCTGAATTCCGATTACAAGCTTATCCAAAGCAAGATAAGGGGAGTATGGCACGTCTTGGGCTTGAGGGAAACCGATCTTATGGCAGCTGTGGTTTACAATTGGAAGAATGAAGGAAAAAAAGGCTTTGTTTGAGTCAATTCATCCAATGCTAAAACTGAATTTCGACGGTTTTGGTGGGATGCATTTGCTACTATTTTACTTAAGAAAATAGTGTAAACGGCATAGGGTAGAGTCCGATTAGTTGCAATGCACATCGAGGGGCACCTAGGTGGCGATTGGCTGTGACCTGGGCATTGGAATGACTTTCCTTGTATTGAAAAGTGGTGTATCAATTCTAATCGTCTAATTCACTCAAAGAACGATGCAAAACAAAACAATAAGAGTAATAAAGCCCATATAAAAAAGGAGAGAAAGAATTTAAAATTGAAATTTAGTTTGGAAGATGGTCTAAAGATGATGAACCACTAGTAAGTTGATGAATGCCCTTAACTCCAGCTACGAGGTTAACCAAGGCTAGATAAGGGGCATATGGCACAACTTGGGCGAGAGGGAAACGAATGGTATGGTATTTGTTGGCTAAAATTTGAAGAATGAAATAAAAGACTGGTTTCTTAGAGTCAATTACTCCAGCGCTAGAATAGAGTTACGACGGTAAAGGGGGGATGTATTTAATGAGATTTCCCGTGAGAAAATGGTGTAAACAGTATAGGCTATAGTCTGATTCATTGCAATGCGCAAAGGGGTGCCTCTAGTTCGTGATTGGCGGTGACTTTGGCGTTGGAATGACTTTCCTTGTATTGAAATGTGGTGGATCCAAGTCCAATATTCTATTGCGCCATAAGAATGATGTTCCACAACAATAAAACTATTAACGTCCATATAAAAATGGTGGGAAAGAATTAAGAAGGAAATCAATCTATAAACATGGTTTAGAGATGACCTGAATTCCGGTTACAAGCTTAACCAAAGCAAGATAAGGGGAGTATGGCACGTCTTGGGCTTGAGGGAAACCGATCGTATGGCAGCGGTGGTTTACAATTGGAAGAACGAAGGACAAAAAGGGTTTCTTTGAGTCAATTCGTCCATTGCAAGAATTGCATTTCGACAGTTAAGGTGGGATGCATTTGCTACTATTTTAATTAAGAAAATGGTGTAAACAGCATAGGGTAGAGTCCGATTAGCTGCAATGCACATCGAGGGGCACCTAGGTGGCGATTGGCAGTGACCTGGGCGTTGGAATGAATTTCCTTGTATTGAAATGTGGTGTATCAAGTCTAATCGTCTAATTCACTCAAAGAACGATGCAAAACAAAACAATAAGAGTAATAAAGCCCATACAAAAAAGGAGAGAAAGAATTAAAATTGAAATTTAGTTTGGAAGATGGTTTAAAGATGATTAACCACTTGTAAGTCGATGAATGCCCTTAACTCCAGTTACGAGCTTCACCAAGGCTAGATAAGGGGCGTATGGCACATCTTGGGTATCGGGGAAACCAATGGTATGGGATCTGTGGAGTAAAATTCGAATAATGACAGAAAAGACAGGTTTCTTAGAGTCAATGGTTCCAATGCTAGAACTGAGTTACGACGGTAAATGTGGGATGTATTTGATGAGATTTCCCGGGAGAAAATGGTGTAAATGGCATAGGCTATAGTCCGATTCGTTGCAACGCGCAAAGGCGTGGACCTAGTTCGCGATTGGCGGTGAGTTTGGCATTGGAATGACTTTCCTTGTATTGAAATGTGGTTGATCCAAGTCCAATATTCTATTCCGCTGTAAGAATGATGGGAAACAACAATAAAAGAATTAATGTCCATATAAAAATTGTGGGAAAGAGTTAAGAAGGAGATCAATCTCTAAACATGGCCTAGAGATGACTAATCACTTGTAAGTTGATTAATGACCTGAATTCCGATTACAAGCTTATCCAAAGCAAGATAAGGGGAGTATGGCACGTCTTGGGCTTGAGGGAAACCGATCTTATGGCAGCTGTGGTTTACAATTGGAAGAATGAAGGAAAAAAAGGCTTTGTTTGAGTCAATTCATCCAATGCTAAAATTGAATTTCGACGGTTTTGGTGGGATGCATTTGCTACTATTTTACGTAAGAAAATAGTGTAAACGGCATAGGGTAGAGTCCGATTAGTTGCAATGCACATCGAGGGGCACCTAGGTGGCGATTGGCTGTGACCTGGGCATTGGAATGACTTTCCTTGTATTGAAAAGTGGTGTATCAATTCTAATCGTCTAATTCACTCAAAGAACGATGCAAAACAAAACAATAAGAGTAATAAAGCCCATATAAAAAAGGAGAGAAAGAATTTAAAATTGAAATTTAGTTTGGAAGATGGTCTAAAGATGATGAACCACTAGTAAGTTGATGAATGCCCTTAACTCCAGCTACGAGGTTAACCAAGGCTAGATAAGGGGCATATGGCACAACTTGGGCGAGAGGGAAACGAATGGTATGGTATTTGTTGGCTAAAATTTGAAGAATGAAATAAAAGACTTGTTTCTTAGAGTCAATTACTCCAGCGCTAGAATAGAGTTACGACGGTAAAAGGGGGATGTATTTAATGAGATTTCCAGTGAGAAAATGGTGTAAACAGTATAGGCTATAGTCTGATTCATTGCAATGCGCAAAGGGGTGCCTCTAGTTCGTGATTGGCGGTGACTTTGGCGTTGGAATGACTTTCCTTGTATTGAAATGTGGTGGATCCAAGTCCAATATTATATTGCGCCATAAGAATGATGGGAAACAACGATAAAACTATTAACGTCCATATAAAAATGGTGAGAAAGAATTAAGAAGGAAATCAATCTATAAACATGGTTTAGAGATGACTAATCACTTTTAAGTTGATTAATGACTTGAATTCCGGTTACAAGCTTAACCGAAGCAAGATAAGGGGAGTATGACACATCTTGGGCTTGAGGGAAACCGATTGTATGGCAGCTGTGGTCTACAATTGGAAGAACGAAGGACAAAAAGGGTTTCTTTGAGTCAATTCGTCCATTGCAAGGATTGCGTTTTGACGGTTAAGGTGGGATGCATTCGCTACTATTTTAATTAAGAAAATGGTGTAAATGGCATAGGGTAGAGTCCAATTAGCTACAATGCACATCGAGGGGCACCTAGGTGGCGATTGGCAGTGACTTGGGCGTTGGAATGACTTTCCATGTATTGAAATGTGGTGTATCAAGTCTAATCGTCTAATTCACTTAAAGAATGATGCAAAACAAAACAATTAGAGTAATAAAGCCGATATAAAAAAGGAAAGAAAGAATTAAAATTGAAATTTAGTTTGGAAGATGGTTTGAAGATGATTAACCACTTGTAAGTCGATGAATGCCCTTAACTCCAGTTACGAGCTTCACCAAGGCTAGATAAGGGGCGTATGGCACATATTGGCCATGAGGGAAACCAATGGTATGGCATCTGTGGGCAAAAATTGTAAGAATGAAAGAAAAGACAGGTTTCTTAGAGTCATTTGATCCAATGCTAGAGCTGAGTTACGACGGTAAATGTGGGATGTATTTGATGAGATTTCCCGTGAGAAAACGGTGTAAACGACATAGGCTATTGGCGGTGCAATGTTCAAAGGGGTGCACCTAGTTCACGATTGGCGGTGACTTTGGCATTGGAATGACTTTCCTTGTATTGAAATGTGGTGGATCCAAGTCCAATATTCTATTCCGCTCTAAGAATGATGGGAAACAACAATAAAAGTATTAATGTCCATATAAAAACGGTGGGAAAGAATTAAAAAGGAAATCAATCTATAAACAAGGCTTAGAGATGACTAATCACTTGTAAGTTGATTATCCAAGCTTATCCAAAGCAAGATAAGGGGAGTATGCCACGTCTTGGGCGTGAGGGAAACCGATCGTATGGCAGCTGTGGTTTACAATTGGAAGAATGAAGGACAAAAAGGGTTTCTTTGAGTCAATTCGTCCATTGCAAGAATTGGATTTTGACGGTTAAGGTGGGATGCATTTGCTACTATTTTAATTAAGAAAATGGTGTAAACGGCATAGGGTAGAGTCCGATTAGCTACAATGCACAACGAGGGGCTCCTTAGTGGCGATTGGCAGTGACCTGGGCGTTGGAATGACTTTCCTTGTATTGAAATGTGGTGTATCAAGTCTAATCGTCTAATTCACTCAAAGAACGATGCAAAACAAAACAATTAGAGTAATAAAGCCCATATAAAAAAGGGGAGAAAGAATTAAAATTGAAATTTAGTTTGGAAGATGGTTTGAAGATGATTAACCACTTGTAAGTCGATGAATGCCCTTAACTCCAGTTTCGAGGTTAACCAAGGCTAGATGAGGGGCGTATGGCACAACTTGGGCGAGAGGGAAACCAATGGTATGGCATCTGTTGGCTAAAATTTGAAAAATGAAAGAAAAGACAGGTTTCTTAGAGTCAATTAGTCCAACGCTAGAATAGAGTTACGACGGTAAAGGGGGGATGTATTTAATGAGATTTTCCGTGAGAAAACGGTGTAAACGGCATAGGCTATAGTCCGATTCGTTGCAATGCGCAAAGGGGTCCCTCTAGTTCGTGATTGGCGGTGACTTTAGAGTTGGAATGACTTTCCTTGTATTGAAATGTGGTGGATCCAAGTCCAATATTCTATTGCGCCGTAAGAATGATGGGAAACAACAATAAAACTATTAACGTCCATATAAAAATGGTGGGAAAGAATTAAGAAGGAAATCAATTTATGTTTATAGATTGATTTCCTTCTTAATTCTTTCCCACCATTTTTATATGGACATTAGTTCTTTTATTGTTGTTTCCCATCATTCATGGAACGGAATAGAATAATGGACTTGGATCCCCCACATTTCAATACAAGGAAAGTCATTCCAACGCCAAAGTCATCACCAATCGCGAACTAGGTGCACCCCTTTGCGCATTGCAACTAATTGGACTATAGCCTATGCCATTTACACCGTTTGCTCACGGAAAATCTCATCAAATACATTCCACATTTATCGTCGCAACTCAGTTCTAGCATTGGATCAATTGACTCTAAGAGACCTATCTTTTCTTTGATTCTTAGAATTTTAGCCCACAGATGCCATACCATTGGTTTCCCTCATGGCCAAGATGTGCCAGACATCCCTTATCTTGCCTTGGTTAAGCTCGTAACTGGAGTTAAGGGCATTCATCGACTTACAAGTGGTTAATCATCTTCAAACCATCTTCCAAACTAAATTTCAATTTTAATTCTTTCTCTCCTTTTTTATATGGGCTTTATTACTCTAATTGTTTTGTTTTGCATCGTTCTTTGAGTGAATTAGACGATTAGACTTGATACACCACATTTCAATACAAGAAAAGTCATTCCAACGCCCAGGTCACTGCCAATCGCCACCTAGGTGCCCCTCGATGTGCATTGCAACTAATCAGATTGTACCCTATAGCGTTTACACCATTTTCTCAATGAAAATCTCAGCAAATGCATCCCACCATAACCGTCAAAATTCAGTTCTAGCATTGGATGAATTGACTCAAACAAAGCCTTCTTTTCCTTCATTCTTCCAATTGCAATCCACAGAGGCCATACGATCGGTTTCCCTCAAGCCCAAGACGTGCCATACTCCCCTTATCTTGCTTTGGTTAACCTTGTAACCGGAGTCAAGGTCATTAATCAACTTACAAGCGATTAGTCATCTCTCAACCATGTTTATAGATTGATTTGCTTTTTAATTCTTTCCCACCGTTTTTATATGGACATTAATTCTTTTATTGTTGTTTCCCATCACTCTTAGAGCGGAATAGGATATTGGACTTGGATCCACCACATTTCAATACAAGGAAAGTCATTCCAACGCCAAAGTCACAGCCAATCGCGAACTAGGTGCACCCCTTTGCACATTGTGACTCACTCAAAAATGAGTAGCACTAATGCTATTCCAAGTGCAGGAGGATGCCGTGTAATAATTAGAAATAAATTCCTAGATCGTCTCCTCAGGGAAAGTTGCTTAAAATTAAACTCGTTGAAAAAATGTGAAAAACTTCACAAAGAGAAAATAAAATGATGGTATGTGCAATGGATGGTGATGGAGATTAAAAAAAAAAAAAAAACACTCAACAAAAAAATAACACAAATGAAAAATTAGCTTGAGCAACTTCCATTCACGGATGGCAAGAAGTGCTTCTATCTTTTGAGATTCATGGATTGAACCCAAAAGATGAAAAGATAGCTCAAGAAACTTTATGAACATGAAGAACAAGAAAAACAATGGTACAAACGCAAATGATAATGGAAAGCAAGAAAAATTATGGACTAGAATGCACAGTAATCAATAGTTGGTAGAATTCAAGCAGAAATTCATACTTTTAATCAATTAAAATCACAACTTTGATTTATCCTTATTAATCATTTTTCCATTTTAAACCAATAATAATGTCATGATGAATTTAAAATACATTGGTTTTAAATAGCTAAAATATGCAATATTTCAGCTCAATCACACCCCTCAACTAGCATTTTGCTAATCCTTGAGCAAAATAGTGAAAATTAAATGAGATGAATATTGCATAAAGATCGAAATCCAAACAAAAACAATCGAACACAATTCTGAATTCTCACAAAAGTGACATGTTACTCCTCAACCCCCAAGGGTTATATCCACCAAGACTATCTCAACAATCTTTCACATAGAATTAAGGCAAACATCTCAGGACTCAAATGTGTGTGTGGAGCTAAACTGGTTGTGTGTTCCTCATTACTAGCCATGATTTGTCATAGGATTTTTCAACCTTAAGATTTAATCATTGCTGATTCTAACTACCTCAAAGCCCAAGGGACTAGCAGTTTTCACGCCAGCTCTGTTTTTAAAGGTTGGATACTCAACCCCCAAAGTCTTGGGTAACTGTTTCTAACCCTTTTTACTTAGAAAAGTTCACTAACTCGCCTTTATTCATTTTCTCTCTTTTTTTTTTCTTTTTCTTTTTTTTCTTTTCATTCTAATCTTTTCAAATCCTTTTCCCTCTTTTTTTTTCCTTTATGGCATGGCTCGGTAGTCCTACAGTTTACTTCTCCAGTGTTAAATCAATGAATGGTAAATAAGGAACACTACAAGCGTAAGCATGTGCAAAATGTCCTTCAAACTTTGCCTTTCGTTCTACAAAAATTTTATCAAGTTTCATCTCAATAACTATAACATCCTGGTGTTTCAAGCCACATATCAACATAATATGATGCATCAAAAATCATGCTCAATGTTTAAGCTTGAAAATAAATCTTCACAAATGATCCCGCTCAACTACTCCACCAAGATGCTTCAAATTTCACAATTTTTTTTTTTTATATATATATGTATGCACACATGCTACCCACCAACTAGTGAGAGACATAGTCCTCAATAAATCCAACGAAAGAAAACAAAGTGCACAGAACTAAGCAAGCAAAACAAACAATCAACATGAAATATAAAATCAAAGCAAACGAACAAATAAAAACAAAGTAAAGAAAACTGTAAAGAAGGAAAAACAACTTAAAACACTTCCCTGGGGTCTTGCACAAGCAAGATCTCATCATGTGGATCAAAGACTTTCAGAAATGACTTTAGACGTTGTCCGTTGACAGTGAAGCTATTACCATTCTTCGGATTGACAATGTCTACCGCGCCATGACGATGAACAGTCTTTACAATGTACGGCCCACTCCATTGGGATTTTAACTTTTCAGGAAAAATATGCAAGCGAGAGTTGTAAAGAAGAACTTCTTGGGCAAGTGTGAAATGCTTTGGATGAATTTTCTGATCATGCAGAATTTTCATGTGTTCCTTTGCCATTTGCGCGTTGTCATAAGCATTCCGACGAGCTTCATCCAATTCATTGATCTGCAATTTTCTCAGCCCTGAAGCTTTATCAAGTGACATGTTAACATGTTTTATGGCCCAAAGAGCTCGATGCTGAATGTCAACAGATAAATGACAAGCTTTACCATAAACTAATCGATAGGGAGACATCCCTAGATTTGTTTTAAAAGCTGTCCTATAAGCCCACAAAGCATCAAGAAGTTTAATCGACCAATCTTTCATATTAGGATTTACTGTTTTCTCCAGAATGATTTTTATTTCTCTGTTTGCCAATTCAGCTTGCCCATTTGTTTGAGGGTGATAAGGGGTAGAAACTCTGTGTGTGATACCATATTTCTTCACAAGTGTAGAAAATGGTTTATTGCAAAAATGAGAACCCCCGTCACTAATGATAACCTTGGGCATGCCAAATCGAGCAAACAAAGATTGTAAAAATTTTAGTACAACATGATGGTCATTGGTTTTGCAAGCGATGGCCTCAACCCACTTTGAAACATAGTCCACAGCCAATAAAATATATGTGTTTCCAAAGAAAACCGGAAAAGGTCCCATGAAGTCTATTCCCCAACAATCAAAGATTTCTAAAGTAAGAATGGGGGAAAGGGGCATCATGTTTCTTTTGCTAATGGCTCCCAACTTTTGACAAGACTCACATGCTTTACAAAAATTGTAAGCATCCTTAAACATGGAAGGCCAATAAAAACCGCTTTGCAAAATTTTTGCCACTGTTTTATTTGCTGAAAAATGACCACCACATGCACCCGTATGACAAAATCTCAATACTGAAGAAAACTCATCATCAAGAATGCATCTCCGAATCAATTGGTCTGAACAATACTTGAAAAGATAAGGGTCATCAAAGTAGAAATGTTTTACCTCAAATAGAAACCGACGCTTATCTTGGGTTGACCATTCAGAAGGCATTCGCTCAGTCACCAGATAATTGACTATGTCAGCATACCAGGGAGCTCTATCAACCACAAACAGCTGCTCATACGGGAAACTATCATCAAGAGGAAGGCTGACATTTGAAGAAGGAGATGATGACAATCTAGAGAGGTGGTCAGCTACCACATTTTCAACTCCTTTTTTATTCTTAATGTTGATGTTGAACTCTTAAAGTAATAGAATCCAGCGAATCAAGCGTGGTTTTGCATCTTTCTTAGCCAATAAATACTTAAGAGCAGAGTGGTCAGTGAAAATAGTAACAGGAGAACCAAGAATATAAGCCCGGAATTTATCAAGTGCAAAAACTACTGCAAGCAATTCTTTTTCAGTAGTGGTATAATTTTTCTGGGCATCATTCAAGGTTCTACTGGCATAATAAATCACAAAAGGTCTGTTATCCACTCGCTGCCCCAAAATAGCTCCTAAGGCATAGTCACTAGCATCTGTCATAATCTCAAAGGGAAGGTCCCACTGCGGGGGTTGCACAATAGGGGCAGTGGTAAGCGACCTTTTCAAGGTATCAAAAGCTTTTTGGCACTCATCAGTCCAAACAAATTCAATATCATTTTGTACAAGAGTGCACAAAGGTTTTGCAATGGAACTAAACCCTTGAATAAACCGCCTATAAAAGCCAGCATGACCAAGAAAAGAACGAATATCCCTAACTGTCCTAGGGATAGGAAGTTTAGATATTAATTCAATCTTTGCCTTATCGACCTTTATAGCCTCAGAAGAAACAATATGCCCTAATACCCCTAAGTAACCATAAATTGGCATTTCTCCCAATTAAGTAAAAGATTTTTTTCCTCACATCTCTGGAGAATACGTGCCAAATTATGCAAACAACTCTCAAAGGATTTTCCAAAAACAGAAAAATCATCCATAAATATTTCACAAATATCATCAATCATGTCAGAAAAAATACTCATCATGCATCTCTGAAAAGTAGCTGGAGCATTACACAAACCAAAAGGCATTCTAGTAAAAGCAAAAGTGCCAAAAGGACAGGTGAAAGTGGTTTTCTCCTGATCCTCAGGTGCTACAACAATTTGATAATAACCAGAGTAGCCATCCAATAAACAATAATATGCATTACCAGCTACTCTTTCCAAAATTTGATCCAAGAATGGTAAAGGAAAATGATGCTTCCTACTGGCTGAATTAAGTTTTCTATAATCAATGCACATTCTCCAGCCAGTAACCATTCTAGTTGGAATCAACTCATTTTTATCATTTTTTATGACAGTCAAACCAGATTTCTTTGGTACCACTTGAGTTGGACTTACCCACTTACTGTCTAAGATGGGGTAAATGATTCTCACTGCGAGTAGCTTAAGCACTTCCTCTTTCATGACTTCCTTCATTGTAGGATTGAGCCTACGTTGAGCATCACGAACCGGTCTAGCATCATCTTCAAGATGGATTCTGTGGGTACATACAGCGGCATCAATGCCTTTGATGTCGGCTATTGTCCAACCAATTGCGCCTCGATGCTTTCTTAATACTTCAATCAACTGGACTTCATCCTTTTGATTTAGCTTTGAGGAAATCACCACCGGAAAAGTGCCTTCTTCAGGTCCAAGAAACGCATACTTTAAATCTTTAGGAAGCGGTTTCAGTTCCAACTGAGGAACTTCTTCCTCTGAAGATCTAAGTATGTCTGGTGGTGGTAGAGCTTCGAACTGGGGTTTCCATCTTGCTCCTGCAAATTGTACTTCAAGTGGTAAAGATGAATCTGCAAAACAATCAAAAAAATCAAAGTCATCTTCATTGATATGATCAATTTTCTCATCAAGTAAAAATTCAGGTGTCTGAAAAATATAATCATCATCAGAGAAAGGAGAAGTTGAGCAAATAAAATCTGTTGGTGTCAAACTCTCCACAGCATTCAAATCACTTGTGTCATCAAAATGTGCCTGCATCTTGCAAGCGTTAAAAATGTTCAACTCAAGTGCCATGTTCCCAAAGGTAAGCTTCAAAACTCCACTTCTGCAATTGATCAAAGCATTTGATGTAGCTAGAAATGGTCTTCCTAGGATGACAGGAGCTTGGTAAATAGTGGAGACCGGCTGCTGCATGTCAAGAACCACAAAATCCACTGGGTAGTAGAATTTGTCCACCTGGACCAACACGTCCTCTACAATACCCCTCGGTACTTTAACTGATCTGTCAGCCAGCTGTAACATGATGGAGATCTTTTTCAACTCACCCAATCTCAACTGCTCATATACTGAGAACGGTAGCAAGTTCACACTACTCCCCAAATCAAGTAAAGCTCTCCCAATGCGTGATTCACCAATCATAATGGAGATGTTGGGAGAGCCAGGATCTCCAAACTTCTGAGGAGTCTCGCTCAATATCAATGCACTAACTTGCTCCGTTAGGAAAGCTTTCTTCTTCACATTCAGCTTCCTCTTCACCGTGCACAAGTCCTTCAAAAATTTTGCATATGAAGGCACTTGTTGTATGGCATCCAAGAGTGGAATATTGATTTTCTTTTGCTTGAAAATCTCTTGAATCTCCATGTGATACTTGTTCCTTTGGCCAGCTGCCAATCTCTGAGGATAGGGAACCACAGGTTGGTATCCCTTACTAGTTTCACCATCTGCACTCACAGGCTTATTCAGTTCTGGTCTCACTACCTCTGGTTCTTTTTCAACTTCATCCTTCTCTGTTGCATCTTTAGGTGTAGGAGCAACTACCTCTGTGTCTATGGTCATTTCAGGTCGGGGAATTTCCTTCTCACTTCTCAAAGTAAGAACAGCTTTCACTGTCTCAATAACGTCTCTTGAGACATTATGCACTTGATGTTGTTGTTGTCTGTATACTTGAGGATTAGGCTGAGGCTGTGCAGGAAATTTCTCTTTTTCTAGGGTGCTCAAGGTTGTGCTCATCTTATTAACAGTGCCTCGCAACTCATTTATGGCCTGAGTATTTTGATTATTTGTGGTGGCCTGAATCTGCATGAATTGCTGAAGTGTATTGGTCATCTGTGCCATACTGTCATCTAGAGTCTTCTTTGCAGATGATGAAGGCTGAGAACTTTGTACAGCTACATAAGGCTGAAATCCAGGAGGAGCTACATAAGGATAGCTCTGAGGATTCTGATATGGCAGATACTGGTGCTGAGGAGCACCTTGATTAAATGGCTATTGCTGAGGTGGTGGGAATCGACCAGGCTGATCATTTCTCCATGAGAAATTTGGGTGATTTCTCCACCCCGGATTATATGTGTTGGAGAAAGGCTGATTCTGTGCTCTATTAACCCAGTTAGCTGATTGTATTGGCTCAGACCCACCTTCTTGAAATACTGGCATAATCGGGCAGTCTTGGGTCTTATGGGTTGAATCAGCACATATAGAACATGCCTCCACTACTTTCACAGCCTTTACTTTTTCCATTTCCATGACCTCCAGTCTTCTAGTCAATGCAATTATTCAGGCTTGAACATCAGTGTCTCCCTTAAGCTCATATCTACCCCCTCCAGAAATAGCCCTCAGTGGCTGTCCTGTTAATGGAACTCGATCAGTACGAGTGTTCCATTGTTGTGCGCTCTCAGCAAGGTAGTCAAAAAATGATAATGCTTCATCAGGTTCCTTGCTGAAGAACTCCCCATTGCACATTGTCTGAACAAACTGCTTGCATTCCAGAGTGAGACCAGTGTAAAAATAGCTCACCAAACTCCAAGATTCAAAACCATGATGTGGACAGATGTTCATCAAATCCTTAAATTTTTCCCAACTGGCTTGAAAGGTCTCATCAGGTCTCTGATTGAACTGTCTAATTTGCTCTTGCAAAAACTGAGTTCTCTAAAAAGGAATAAATTTCTGTAAGAATTCACGCTGCATGTCAGACCAACTAGGAATGGAATTAGGTCTCAAAGAGTTAAACCAAATCTTCACTTTATCCTTTAAAGAGAATGGAAATAAACGAAGTCTAATGAATTCATCAGTAACAGCCCTAGTGATAAAAGTAGCACAAGCCAACTCAAAATCTGTCAAGTGCTGGTAAGGACTCTCAGAATCCATCCCATGGAACTGAGGTATCACTGACATCATGCCATGTTTGATAGAGAAATTAGGTGCATTTTCAGGTAAAATTACGCATGAAGGTGTAGTGGTACGAGTGGGTTGCAAATAGTCCTTAAGAGTGCGTGGTGCAGGTGCAGCCATGTTTTCTGATTCAATTTCAATTTCGTCACCTGGTTCACTCAAAGAAAAGACAGACAAGCTATCTATCTCCAAGCTGTGTATACTACTCTCAACACTCAATGTGACTCTAAGCAACCTATTTGAAGTGTCTCTCACCCATGACATGAAACATCAATCTAATATGGTAGAGATAAGTGGTAGATACAAATGAGATGAGTAACCAGAGATAATATGGTAGAGAAAAATAAAATAAAATAACAAGTTTAAATTTAAGTTAGACAACTGTTCCCCGGCAACGGCGCCAAAAACTTGACTCACTCAAAAATGAGCAGCACTAATGCTATCCCAAGTGCAGGAGGATGTCGTGTAATAATTAGGAATAAATTCCTAGATCGTCTCCTCAGGGAAAGTTGCTTAAAATTAAACTCGTTGAAAAAATGTGAAAAACTTCACAAAGAGAAAATAAAATGATGGTATGTGCAATGGATGGAGATGGAGATTAAAAAAAAAAAAACACTCAACAACAAAATAACACAAATGAAAAATTAGCTTGAGCAACTTCCATTCACGGATGGCAAGAAGTGCTTCTGTCTTTTGAGGTTCATGGATTGAACCCAAAAGATGGAAAGATAGCTCAAGAAACTTTATGAACATGAAGAACAAGAAAAACAATGGTACAAACGCAAATGATAATGGAAAGCAAGAAAAATTATGGACTAGAATGCACAGTAATCAATAGTTGGTAGAATTCAAGCAGAAATTCATGCTTTTAATCAATTAAAATCACAACTTTGATTTATCCTTATTAATCATTTTTCCATTTAAAACCAATAATAATGTCATGATGAATTTAAAATACATTGGTTTTAAATAGCTAAAATATGCAATATTTCAGCTCAATCACATTGCAATGAATCGAACTATAGCCTATGCCATTTACATCATTCTCTCACGGAAAATCTCATCAAATACATCCCACATTTACCGTCGTAACTCAGTTCTAGCATTGGATCAATTGACTCTAAGAAACCTGTCTTTTCTTTCATTCTTAGAATTTTAGCCCACAGATGCCATGCCATTGGTTTCCCTCATGGCCAAGATGTGCCATACGCCCCTTATCTAGCCTTGGTTAAGCTCGTAAATGGAGTTAAGGGCATTCAACGACTTACAAGTGGTTAATCATTTTAAACCATCTTCCAAACTAAATTTCAATTTTAATTCTTTCTCTCCTTTTTTATATGGGCTTTATTACTCTTATCGTTTTGTTTTGCATCGTTCTTTGAGTGAATTAGACGATTACACTTGATACACCACATTTCAATACAAGGAAAGTCATTCCAACGCCCAGGTCACTGCCAATCGCCACCTAGGTGCTCCTCGATGTGCATTGCAGCTAATCGGACTCTACCCTACGCCATTTACATCATTTTCTTAAGTAAAATAGTGGCAAATGCATCCCACCTTAACTGTCGAAATGCAATTCTTGCAATGGACGAATTGACTGAAAGAAACCCTTTTTGTCCTTCATTCTTCCAATTGTAAACCACAGCTGCCATACGATCGGTTTCCCTGAAGCCCAAGACGTGCCATACTCCCCTTATCTTGCTTTGGTTAACCTTGTAACCGGAATTCAAGTCATTAATCAACTTACAAGTAATTAGTCATCTCTAAATCACGTCTATAGATTGATTTCCTTTTTAATTCCTTCCCACCATTTTTATATGGACATTAATACTTTTATTGTTGTTTCCCATCATTCTTAGAGCGGAATAGAATAGTGGACTTGGATCCACCACATTTCAATACAAGGAAAGTCATTCCAACGCCAAAGTTACCGGCCAATCGCGAACTAGGTGCACCCCTTTGCGCATTGCAACGAATCGGACTATAGCCTATGCCGTTTACATCATTTTCTCACGGAAAATCTCATCAAATACATCCCACATTTACCGTCGTAACTCAGTTCTAGCATTGGATCAATTGACTCTAAGAAACCTGTCTTTTCTTTCATTCTTAGAATTTTAGCCCACAGATGCCATGCCATTGGTTTCTCTCATGGCCAAGATGTGCCATACGCCCCTTATCTAGCCTTGGTTAAGCTCGTAACTGGAGTTAAGGGCATTCATCGACTTTCAAGTGGTTAATCATCTTTAAACCATCTTCCAAACTAAATTTCAATTTTATTTCTTTCTCTCCTTTTTTATATGGGCTTTATTACACTTATCGTTTTGTTTTGCATCGTTCTTTGAGTGAATTAGACGATTAGACTTGATACACCGCATTTCAATACAAGAAAAGTCATTCCAATGCCCAGGTCACAGCCTATCGCCACCTAGGTGCCCCTCGATGTGCATTGCAGCTAATCGGACTCTACCCTACGCCGTTTACACCATTTTCTTAAGTAAAATAATAGCAAATGCATCTGACCTTAACCGTCGAAATGCAATTCTTGCAATGGACGAATTGACTGAAAGAAACCCTTTTTGTCCTTCATTCTTCCAATTGTAAACCACAGCTGCCATACAATCGTTTTGTTTTGCATCGTTCTTTGAGTGAATTAGATGATTAGACTTGATACACCACATTTCAATACAAGGAAAGTCATTCCAACGCCCAAGTCATCGCCAATCGCCACCTAGGTGCACCTCCATTTGCATTGCAACTAATCAGACTGTACCCTATAGCGTTTACACCAGTTTCACAACAAAAATCTCAGCAAATGCATCCCACCATAACCGTCGAAATTCAGTTCTAGCATTGGATGAATTGACTCAAACAAAGCCTTCTTTTCCTTCATTCTTCCAATTGCGATCCACAGAGGCCATACGATCGGTTTCCCTCAAGCCCAAGACGTGCCATACTCCCCTTATCTTCCTTTGGTTAAGCTTATAACCGGAGTTAAGGTCATTAATCAACTTACAAGCGATTAGTCATCTCTCAACCATGTTTATAGATTCATTTCCTTTTTAATTCTTTCCCACCATTTTTATATGGACATTAATACTTTTATTGTTGTTTCCCATCATTCTTAGAGCGGAATAGACTATTGGACTTGGATCCACCACATTTCAATACAAGGAAAGTCATTCCAATGCCAAAGTCACCGCCTATCGCGAACTAGGTGCACCCCTTTACGCATTGCAACGAACCGGACCACAGCCTATGCCATTTACACCGTTTGCTCACGGAAAATCTCATCAAATACATTCCACATTTACCGTCGTAACTCAGTTCTAGCATTGGATCAATTCACTCTAAGAAACCTGTCTTTTCTTTCATTTTTAGAATTTTAGCCCACAGATGCCGTACCATTAATTTCCCTCATGGCCAAGATGTGCCATACGTCCCTTATCTAGCCTTGGTTAAGCTCGTAACTAGAGTTAAGGGCATTCATCGACTTACAAGTGGTTAATCATCTTTAAACCATCTTCCAAACTAAATTTCAATTTTAATTCTTTCTCTCCTTTTTTATATGGGCTTTATTACTCTTATTGTTTTGTTCTGCATCGTTCTTTGAGTGAATTAGAAGATTAGACTTGATACACCACATTTCAATACAAGAAAAGTCATTCCAATGCCCAGGTCACTACCAATCGCCACCTAGGTGCCCCTCGATGTGCATTGCCACCAATTGGACAGTACCCTATAGCGTTTACACCATTTTCTGAATGGAAATCTCAGCAAATGCATCCCACCAAAGCTGTCAAAATTCAGTTCTAGCATTGGATGAATTGACTCAAACAAAGCCTTCTTTTCCTTCATTCTTCCAATTGCAATCCACAGAGGCCATACGATAGGTTTCCCTCAAGCCCAAGACGTGCCATACTCCCCTTATCTTCCTTTGGTTAAGCTTGTAACCGGAGTTAAGGTCATTAATCAACTTACAAGCGATTAGTCATCTCTCAACCACGTTTATAGATTGATCTGCTTTTAAATTCTTTCCCACCGTTTTTATATGGACATTAATACTTTTATTGTTGTTTCCCATCATTCTTAGAGTGGAATAGAATATTGGACTTGGATCCACCATATTTTAATACAAGGAAAGTCATTCCAACGCCAAAGTCACCGCCTATCGCGAACTAGGTGCACCCCTTTGCGCATTGCAACGAATCGGACTATAGCCTAGGCCGTTTACATCATTTTCTCACGGAAAATCTCATCAAATACATCCCACATTTACCGTCGTAACTCAGTTCTAGCATTGGATCAATTGAATCTAAGAAACCTTTCTTTTCTTTCATTCTTAGAATTTTAGCCCACAGATGCCATACCATTGGTTTCCCTCATGGCCAAGATGTGCCATACGCCCCTTATCTAGCCATGGTTAAGCTCGTAACCGGGGTTAACGACATTCATCGACTTTCAAGTGGTTAATCATCTTTAAACCATCTTCCAAACTAAATTTCAATTTTAATTCTTTCTCTCCTTTTTTATATGGGCTTTATTACTCTTATTGTTTTGTTTTGCAAAGTTCTTTGAGTGAATTAGAGGATTAGACTTGATACACCACATTTCAATACAAGGAAAGTCATTCCAACGCCCAGGTCACAGCCTATCGCCACCTAGGTGCCCCTTGATGTGCATTGCAGCTAATCGAACTCTACCCTACGCCGTTTACAACATTTTCTTAAGTAAAATAGTAGCAAATGCATCCCACCTTAACCGTCGAAACGCAATTCTTGCAATGGACGAATTGACTGAAGAAACCCATTTTGTCCTTCATTCTTCCAATTGTAAACCACAGCAGCCATACGATCGTTTTGTTTTGCATCATTCTTTTAGTGAATTAGATGATTAGACTTGATACACCACATTTCAATACAAGGAAAGTCATTCCAACGCCCAAGTCATCGCCAATCGCCACCTAGGTGCACCTTCATGTGCATTGCAACTAATTAGACTGTACCCTATAGCGTTTACACCATTTTCTCGACGGAAATCTCAGCAAATGCATCCCACCATAACCGTCGAAATTTAGTTCTAGCATTGGATGAATTGACTCAAACAAAGCCTTCTTTTCCTTCATTCTTCCAATTGCAATCCACAGAGGCCATACGATCAGTTTCCCTCAAGCCCAAGACGTGCCATACTCCCCTTATCTTGCTTTGGTTAAGCTTGTAACCGGAGTTAAGGTCACTAATCAACTTACAAGCGATTAGTCATCTCTCAACCATGTTTATAGATTGATTTGCTTTTTAATTCTTTCCCACCATTTTTATATGGACATTAATACTTTTATTCATGTTTCCCATCATTCTTAGAGCAGAATAGAATATTGGACTTGGATCCACCACATTTCAATACAAGGAAAGTCATTCCAACGCCAAAGTCACCGCCAATCGCGAAATAGGTGCACCCCTTTGCGCATTGCAACGAATCGGACTATAGCCTATGCCATTTACATCATTTTCTCAGGGAAAATCTCATCAAATACATCCCACATTTACCGTCGTAACTCAGTTCTAGCATTGGATCAATTGACTCTAAGAAACCTGTCTTTTCTTTCATTCTTAGAATTTTAGCGCACAGATGCCATGCCGTTGGTTTCTCTCATGGCCAAGATGTGCCATACGCCCCTTATCTAGCCTTGGTTAAGCTCGTAACTGGAGTTAAGGGCATTCAACGACTTACAAGTGGTTAATCAACTTTAAACCATCTTCCAAACTAAATTTCAATTTTAATTCTTTCTCTGCTTTTTTATATGGGCTTTATTACTCTTATCATTTTGTTTTGCATCGTTCTTTGAGTGAATTAGACGATTACGCTTGATACACCACATTTCAGTACAAGGAAAGTCATTCCAACGCCCAGGTCACTGCCAATCGCCACCTAGGTTCTCCTCGATGTGCATTGCAGCTAATCGGACTCTACCCTACGCCATTTACATCATTTTCTTAAGTAAAATAGTGGCAAATGCATCCCACCTTAACTGTCGAAATGCAATTCTTGCAATGGACGAATTGACTGAAAGAAACCCTTTTTGTCCTTCATTCTTCCAATTGTAAACCACAGCTGCCATACGATCGGTTTCCCTGAGGCCCAAGACGTGCCATACTCCCCTTATCTTGCTTTGGTTAACCTTGTAACCGTAATTCAAGTCATTAATCAACTTACAAGTAATTAGTCATCTCTAAATCACGTTTATAGATTGATTTCCTTTTTAATTCCTTCCCACCATTTTTATACGGAGATTAATACTTTTATTGTTGTTTCCCATCATTCTTAGAGCGGAATAGAATAGTAGACTTGGATCCACCACATTTCAATACAAGGAAAGTCATTCCAACGCCAAAGTTATCGGCCAATCGCGCACTAGGTGTACCCCTTTGCGCATTGCAACGAATCGGACTATAGCCTACGTCGTTTACATCATTTTCTCACGGAAAATCTCATCAAATACATCCCACATTTACCGTCGTAACTCAGTTTTAGCATTGGATCAATTGACTCTAAGAAACCTGTCTTTTCTTTTATTCTTAGAATTTTAGCCCATAGATGCCATGCCATTGGTTTCTCTCATGGCCAAGATGTGCCATACGCCCCTTATCTAGCCTTGGTTAAGCTCGTAACTAGAGTTAAGGGCATTCAACGACTTACAAGTTGTTAATCATCTTTAAACCATCTTCCAAACTAAATTTCAATTTTAATTCTTTCTCTCCTTTTTTATATGGGCTTTATTACACTTATCGTTTTGTTTTGCATCGTTCTTTGAGTGAATTAGACGATTAGACTTGATACACCGCATTTCAATACAAGAAAAGTCATTCCAACGCCCAGGTCACAGCCTATCGCCACCTAGGTGCCCCTCGATGTGCATTGCAGCTAATCGGACTCTACCCTACGCCGTTTACACCATTTTCTTAAGTAAAATAGTAGCAAATGCATCTGACCTTAACCGTCGAAACGCAATTCTTGCAATGGACGAATTGACTGAAAGAAACCCTTTTTGTCCTTCATTCTTCCAATTGTAAACCACAGCTGCCATACAATCATTTTGTTTTGCATCGTTCTTTGAGTGAATTAGATGATTAGACTTGATACACCACATTTCAATACAAGGAAAGTCATTCCAACGCCCAAGTCATCGCCAATCGCCACCTAGGTGCACCTCCATTTGCATTGCAACTAATCAGACTGTACCCTATAGCGTTTACACCAGTTTCACAACAAAAATCTCAGCAAATGCATCCCACCATAACCGTCGAAATTCAGTTCTAGCATTGGATGAATTGACTCAAACAAAGCCGTCTTTTCCTTCATTCTTCCAATTGCGATCCACAGAGGCCATACGATCGGTTTCCCTCAAGCCCAAGACGTGCCATACTCCCCTTATCTTCCTTTGGTTAAGCTTATAACCGGAGTTAAGGTCATTAATCAACTTACAAGCGATTAGTCATCTCTCAACCATGTTTATAGATTCATTTCCTTTTTAATTCTTTCCCACCATTTTTATATGGACATTAATACTTTTATTGTTGTTTCCCATCATTCTTAGAGCGGAATAGACTATTGGACTTGGATCCACCACATTTCAATACAAGGAAAGTCATTCCAATGCCAAAGTCACCGCCTATCGCGAACTAGGTGCACCCCTTTACGCATTGCAACGAACCGGACCACAGCCTATGCCATTTACACCGTTTGCTCACGGAAAATCTCATCAAATACATTCCACATTTACCGTCATAACTCAGTTCTAGCATTGGATCAATTCACTCTAAGAAACCTGTCTTTTCTTTCATTTTTAGAATTTTAGCCCACAGATGCCGTACCATTGATTTCCCTCATGGCCAAGATGTGCCATACGTCCCTTATCTAGCCTTGGTTAAGCTCGTAACTAGAGTTAAGGGCATTCATCGACTTACAAGTGGTTAATCATCTTTAAACCATCTTCCAAACTAAATTTCAATTTTAATTCCTTCTCTCCTTTTTTATATGGGCTTTATTACTCTTATTGTTTTGTTTTGCATCGTTCTTTGAGTGAATTAGAAGATTAGACTTGATACACCACATTTCAATACAAGAAAAGTCATTCCAATGCCCAGGTCACTACCAATCGCCACCTAGGTGCCCCTCGATGTGCATTGCCACCAATTGGACAGTACCCTATAGCGTTTACTCTATACCCTGCAGCTAATCGGACTCTACCCTACGCCATTTACATTATTTTCTTAAGTAAAATAGTGGCAAATGCATCCCACCTTAACTGTCGAAATGCAATTCTTGCAATGGACGAATTGACTGAAAGAAACCCTTTTTGTCCTTCATTCTTCCAATTGTAAACCACAGCTGCCGTACGATCGGTTTCCCTGAAGCCCAAGACGTGCCATACTCCCCTTATCTTGCTTTGGTTAACCTTGTAACCGGAATTCAAGTCATTAATCAACTTACAAGTAATTAGTCATCTCTAAATCACGTTTATAGATTGATTTCCTTTTTAATTCCTTCCCACCATTTTTATACGGAGATTAATACTTTTATTGTTGTTTCCCATCATTCTTAGAGCGGAATAGAATAGTGGACTTGGATCCACCACATTTCAATACAAGGAAAGTCATTCCAACGCCAAAGTTATCGGCCAATCGCGAACTAGGTGCACCCCTTTGCGCATTGCAACGAATCGGATTATAGCCTACGTCGTTTACATCATTTTCTCACGGAAAATCTCATCAAATACATCCCACATTTACCGTCGTAACTCAGTTTTAGCATTGGATCAATTGACTCTAAGAAACCTGTCTTTTCTTTTATTCTTAGAATTTTAGCCCAGAGATGCCATGCCATTGGTTTCTCTCGTGGCCAAGATGTGCCATACGCCCCTTATCTAGCCTTGGTTAAGCTCGTAACTAGAGTTAAGGGCATTCAACGACTTACAAGTGGTTAATCATCTTTAAACCATCTTCCAAACTAAATTTCAATTTTAATTCTTTCTCTCCTTTTTTATATGGGCTTTATTACTCTTATCGTTTTGTTTTGCATCGTTCTTTGAGTGAATTAGACGATTACACTTGATACACCACATTTCAATACAAGGAAAGTCATTCCAACGCCCAGGTCACTGCCAATCGCCACCTAGGTGCTCCTCGATGTGCATTGCAGCTAATCGGACTCTACCCTACGCCATTTACATCATTTTCCTAAGTAAAATAGTGGCAAATGCATCCCACCTTAACTGTCGAAATGCAATTCTTGCAATGGACGAATTGACTGAAAGAAACCCTTTTTGTCCTTCATTCTTCCAATTGTAAACCACAGCTGCCATACGATCGGTTTCCCTGAAGCCCAAGACGTGCCATACTCCCCTTATCTTGCTTTGGTTAACCTTGTAACCGGAATTCAAGTCATTAATCAACTCACAAGTAATTAGTCATCTCTAAATCACGTTTATAGATTGATTTCCTTTTTAATTCCTTCCCACCATTTTTATATGGACATTAATACATTTATTGTTGTTTCCCATCATTCTTAGAGCAGAATAGAATAGTGGACTTGGATCCACCACATTTCAATACAAGGAAAGTCATTCCAACGCCAAAGTTACCGGCCAATCGCGAACTAGGTGCACACCTTTGCGCATTGCAACGAATCGGACTATAGCCTATGCCGTTTACATCATTTTCTCACAGAAAATCTCATCAAATACATCCCACATTTACCGTCGTAACTCAGTTTTAGCATTGGATCAATTGACTCTAAAAAACCGGTCTTTTCTTTTATTCTTAGAATTTTAGCCCATAGATGCCATGCCATTGGTTTCTCTCATGGCCAAGATGTGCCATACGCCCCTTATCTAGCCTTGGTTAAGCTTGTAACTGGAGTTAAGGGCATTCATCGACTTTCAAGTGGTTAATCATCTTTAAACCATCTTCCAAACTAAATTTCAATTTTAATTCTTTCTCTCCTTTTTTATATGGGCTTTATCTTATCGTTTTGTTTTGCATCGTTCTTTGAGTGAATTAGACGATTAGATTTGATACACCACATTTCAATACAAGAAAAGTCATTCCAACGCCCAGCTCACAGCCTATCGCCACCTAAGTGCCCCTCGATGTGCATTGTAGCTAATCAGACTCTACCCTATGCCGTTTACACCATTTTCTTAAGTAAATTAGGTGCGAATGCATCCGACCTTAACCGTCAAAACGCAATTCTTGCAATAGAAGAATTGACTGAAAGAAACCCTTTTTGTCCTTCATTCTTCCAATTGTAAACCACAGCTGCCATACGATCGTTTTGTTTTGCATCGTTCTTTGAGTGAATTAGACGTTTAGACTTGATACACCACATTTCAATACAAGGAAAGTCATTCCAATGCCCAAGTCATCGCCAATCGCCACCTAGGTGCACCTTCATGTGCATTGCAACTAATCAGACTGTACCCTATAGCGTTTACGCCATTTTCTCAACGGAAATCTCAGCAAATGCATCCCACCATAACCGTCGAAATTCAGTTCTAGCATTGGATGAATTGACTCAAACAAAGCCTTGTTTTCCTTCATTCTTCCAATTGCAATCCACAGAGGCCATACGATCAGTTTCCCTCAAGCCCAAGACATGCCATACTCCCCTTATCTTGCTTTGGGTAAGCATGTAACCGGAGTTAAGGTCATTAATAAACTTACAAGCGATTAGTCATCTCTCAACCATGTTTATAGATTGATTGGCTTTTTAATTCTTTCCCACCGTTTTTATATGGACATTAATACTTTTATTGATGTTTCCCATCATTCTTAGAGCATAATAGAATATTGGACTTGGATCGACCACATTTCAATACAAGGAAAGTCATTCCAACGCCAAAGTCACCGCCAATCGCGAACTAGGTGCACCCCTTTGCGCATTGCAACGAATCGGACTATAACCTATGCCGTTTACATCATTTTCTCATGGAAAATCTCATCACATACATCCCACATTTACCGTCGTAACTCAGTTCTAGCATTGGATCAATTGACTCTAAGAAACCTGTCTTTTCTTTCATTCTTAGAATTTTAGCCCACAGATGCCATGCCATTGGTTTCTCTCATGGCCAAGATGTGCCATACGCCCCTTATCTAGCCTTGGTTAAGCTCGTAACTGGAGTTAAGGTCATTCATCGACTTTCAAGTGGTTAATCATCTTTAAACCATCTTCCAAACTAAATTTCAATTTTAATTCTTTCTCTCCTTTTTTATATGGGCTTTATTACTCTTATCGTTTTGTTTTGCATCGTTCTTTGAGTGAATTAGACGATTAGACTTGATACACCGCATTTCAATACAAGAAAAGTCATTCCAACGCCCAGGTCACAGCCTATCGCCACCTAGGTGCCCCTCGATGTGCATTGCAGCTAATCGGACTCTACACTACGCCGTTTACACCATTTTCTTAAGTAAAATAGTAGCAAATGCATCTGACCTTAACCGTCGAAATGCAACTCTTGCAATGGACGAATTGGCTGAAAGAAACCCATTTTGCCCTTCATTCTTCCAATTGTAAACCACAGCTGCCATACAATTGTTTTGTTTTGCAAAGTTCTTTGAGTGAATTAGATGATTAGACTTGATACACCACATTTCAATACAAGGAAAGTCATTCCAACCCCCAGGTCACAGCCTATCGCCACCTAGGTGCCCCTCGATGTGCATTGCAGCTAATCGAACTCTACCCTACGCAGTTTACACCATTTTCTTAAGTAAAATAGTAGCAAATGCATCCCACCTTAACCGTCGAAACGCAATTCTTGCAATGGACGAATTGACTGAAAGAAACCCATTTTGTCCTTCATTCTTCCAATTGTAAACCACAGCTGCCATACGATCGTTTTGTTTTGCATCGTTCTTTTAGTGAATTAGATGATTAGACTTGATACACCACATTTCAATACAAGGAAAGTCATTCCAACGCCCAAGTCATCGCCAATCGCCACCTAGGTGCACCTTCATGTGCATTGCAACTAATCAGACTGTACCCTATAGCGTTTACACCATTTTCTCGACGGAAATCTCAGCAAATGCATCCCACCATAACTGTCGAAATTCAGTTCTAGCATTGGATGAATTGACTCAAACAAAGCCTTCTTTTCCTTCATTCTTCCAATTGCAATCCACAGAGGCCATACGATCAGTTTCCCACAAGCCCAAGACGTGCCATACTCCCCTTATCTTGCTTTGGTTAACCTTGTAACCGGAGTTAAGGTCATTAATCAACTTACAAGCGATTAGTCATCTCTCAACCATGTTTATAGATTGATTTGCTTTTTAATTCTTTCCCACCGTTTTTATATGGACATTAATACTTTTATTGATGTTTCCCATCATTCTTAGAGCAGAATAGAATATTGGACTTGGATCCACCACATTTCAATACAAGGAAAGTCATTCCAACGCCAAAGTTACCGGCCAATCGCGAACTAGGTGCACACCTTTGCGCATTGCAACGAATCGGACTATAGCCTATGCCGTTTACATCATTTTCTCACGGAAAATCTCATCAAATACATCCCACATTTACCGTCGTAACTCAGTTTTAGCATTGGATCAATTGACTCTAAGAAACCTGTCTTTTCTTTTATTCTTAGAATTTTAGTCCATAGATGCCATGCCATTGGTTTCTCTCATGGCCAAGATGTGCCATACGCCCCTTATCTAGCCTTGGTTAAGCTCGTAACTGGAGTTAAGGTCATTCATCGACTTTCAAGTGGTTAATCATCTTTAAACCATCTTCCAAACTAAATTTCAATTTTAATTCTTTCTCTCCTTTTTTATATGGGCTTTATTACTCTTATCGTTTTGTTTTGCATCGTTCTGTGAGTGAATTAGACGATTAGATTTGATACACCACATTTCAATACAAGAAAAGTCATTCCAACGCCCAGGTCACAGCCTATCGCCACGTAGGTGCCCCTCGATGTGCATTGTAGCTAATCGGACTCTACCCTATGCTGTTTACACCATTTTCTTAAGTAAATTAGTAGCGAATGCATCCGACCTTAACAGTCGAAACGCAATTCTTGCAATAGAATAATTGACTGAAAGAAACCCTTTTTGTCCTTAATTCTTCCAATTGTAAACCACAGCTGCCACACGATCGTTTTGTTTTGCATCGTTCTTTGAGTGAATTAGACGTTTAGACTTGATACACCACATTTCAATACAAGGAAAGTCATTCCAATGCCCAAGTCGTCGGCAATCGCCACCTAGGTGCACGTCCATGTGCATTGCAACTAATCAGACTGTACCCTATAGCGTTTACGCCATTTTCTCAACGGAAATCTCAGCAAATGCATCCCACCATAACCGTCGAAATTCAGTTCTAGCATTGGATGAATTGACTCAAACAAAGCCTTCTTTTCCTTCATTCTTCCAATTGCAATCCACAGAGGCCATACGATCAGTTTCCCTCAAGCCCAAGACGTGCCATACTCCCCTTATCTTGCTTTGGTTAAGCATGTAACCGGAGTTAAGGTCATTAATCAACTTACAAGCGATTAGTCATCTCTCAACCATGTTTATAGATTGATTGGCTTTTTAATTCTTTCCCACCGTTTTTATAAGGACATTAATACTTTTATTGATGTTTCCCATCATTCTTAGAGCAGAATAGAATATTGGACTTGGATCCACCACATTTCAATACAAGGAAAGTCATTCCAACGCCAAAGTCACCGCCAATCGCGAAATAGGTGCACCCCTTTGCGCATTGCAACTAATCGGACTATAACCTATGCCGTTTACATCATTTTCTCATGGAAAATCTCATCAAATACATCCCACATTTACCGTCGTAACTCAGTTCTAGCATTAGATCAATTGACTGTAAGAAACCTGTCTTTTCTTTCATTCTTAGAATTTTAACCCACAGATGCCATGCCATTGGTTTCTCTCATGGCCAAGATGTGCCATACGCCCCTTATCTAGCCTTGGTTAAGCTCGTAACTGGAGTTAAGGCCATTCATCGACTTTCAAGTGGTTAATCATCTTTAAACCATCTTCCAAACTAAATTTCAATTTTAATTCTTTCTCTCCTTTTTTATACGGGCTTTATTACTCTTATCGTTTTGTTTTGCATCGTTCTTTGAGTGAATTAGACGATTAGATTTGATACACCACATTTCAATACAAGAAAAGTCATTCCAATGCCCAAGTCATCGCCAATCGCCACCTAGGTGCACCTCCATGTGCAATGCAACTAATCAGACTGTACCCTATAGCGTTTACACCATTTTCTCGACGGAAATCTCAGCAAATGCATGCCACCATAACCATCGAAATTCATTTCTAGCATTGGATGAATTGACTCAAACAAAGCCTTCTTTTCCTTCATTCTTCCAATTGCAATCCACAGAGGCCATACGATCAGTTTCCCTCAAGCCCAAGACGTGCCATACTCCCCTTATCTTGCTTTGGTTAAGCTTCTAACCGGAGTTAAGGTCATTAATCAACTTACAAGCGACTAGTCATCTCTCAACCATGTTGATAGATTGATTTTGCTTTTTAATTCTTTCCCACCGTTTTTATATGGACATTAATACTTTTATTGATGTTTCCCATCATTCTTAGAGCAGAATAGAATATTGGACTTGGATCCACCACATTTCAATACAAGGAAAGTCATTCCAACGCCAAAGTCACGCCAATCGCGAACTAGGTGCAACCCTTTGCGCATTGCAACAAATCGGACTATAGCCTATGCCATTTACACCGTTTGCTCACGAAAAATCTCATCAAATACAATCCACATTTACCATCGTAACTCAGTTCTAGCATTGGATCAATTGACTCTAAGAAACCTGTCTTTTCTTTCATTCTTAGAATTTTAGCCCACAGATGTCGTACCATTGATTTCCCTCATGGCCAAGATGTGCCATATGCCCCTTATCTAGCCTTGGTTAAGCTCGTAACTGGAGTTAAGGCCATTCATCGACTTTCAAGTGGTTAATCATCTTTAAACCATCTTCCAAACTAAATTTCAATTTTAATTCTTTCTCTCCTTTTTTATACGGGCTTTATTACTCTTATCGTTTTGTTTTGCATCGTTCTTTGAGTGAATTAGACGATTAGATTTGATACACCACATTTCAATACAAGAAAAGTCATTCCAATGCCCAGGTCACACCCTATCGCCACCTAGGTGCCCCTCGATGTGCATTGCAGCTAATCAGACTCTACCATATGCCGTTTACACCATTTTCTTAAGTAAAATTGTAGCAAATGCATCCGACCTTAACCGTCGAAACGAAATTCTTGCAATGGACGAATTGACTGAAAGAAACCCTTTTTGTCCTTCATTCTTCCAATTGTAAACCACAGCTGCCATACGATCATTTTGTTTTGCGTCGCTCTTTGAGTAAATTAGACGTTTAGACTTGATACACCACATTTCAATACAAGGAAAGTCATTCCAATGCCCAAGTCATCGCCAATCGCCACCTAGGTGCACCTCCATGTGCAATGCAACTAATCAGACTGTACCCTATAGCGTTTACACCATTTTCTCGACGGAAATCTCAGCAAATGCATCCCACCATAACCGTCGAAATTCAGTTCTAGCATTGGATGAATTGACTCAAACAAAGCCTTCTTTTCCTTCATTCTTCCAATTGCAATCCACAGAGGCCATACGATCAGTTTCCCTCAAGCCCAAGACGTGCCATACACCCCTTATCTTGCTTTGGTTAAGCTTCTAACCGGAGTTAAGGTCATTAATCAACTTACAAGCGACTAGTCATCTCTCAACCATGTTTATAGATTGATTTGCTTTTTAATTCTTTCCCACCGTTTTTATACGGACATTAATACTTTTATTGATGTTTCCCATCATTCTTAGAGCAGAATAGAATATTGGACTTGGATTCACCACATTTCAATACAAGGAAAGTCATTCCAACGCCAAAGTCACCGCCAATCGCGAACTAGGTGCAACCCTTTGCGCATTGCAACAAATCGGACTATAGCCTATGCCATTTACACCGTTTGCTCACGAAAAATCTCATCAAATACAATCCACATTTACCGTCGTAACTCAGTTCTAGCATTGGATCAATTGACTCTAAGAAACCTGTCTTTTCTTTCATTCTTAGAATTTTAGCCCACAGATGCCGTACCATTGATTTCCCTCATGGCCAAGATGTGCCATACGTCCCTTTGGTTAATCATCTTTAAGCCATCTTCCAAACTAACTTTCAATTTTAATTCTTTCTCTCCTTTTTTATATGGGCTTTATTACTCTTATTGTTTTGTTTTGCATCGTTCTTTGAGTGAATTAGAAGATTAGACTTGATACACCACATTTCAATACAAGAAAAGTCATTCCAACGCCCAGGTGACTGCCAATCGCCACCTAGGTGCCCCTCGATGTGCATTGCCACTAATCGGACAGTACACTATAGCGTTTACACCATTTTCTAAACGGAAATCTCAGCAAATGCATCCCACCGTAACCGTCGAAATTCAGTTCTAGCATTGGATGAATTGACTCAAACAAAGACTTCTTTTCCTTCATTCTTCCAATTGCTTTCCACAGAGGCCATACAATCGGTTTCCCTAAAGTGCAAGACGTGCCATACTCCCCTTATCTTGCTTTGGTTAAGCTTGTAACCGGAGATAAGGTCATTAATCAACTTACAAGCGATTAGTCATCTCTCAACCATGTTTATAGATTGATTTGCTTTTTAATTCTTTCCCACCGTTTTTATATGGACATTAATACTTTTATTGTTGTTTCCCATCATTCTTAGAGCAGAATAGAATATTGGACTTGGATCCATCACATTTCAATACAAGGAAAGTCATTCCAATGCCAGAGTCACCGCCAATCGTGAACTAGGTGCACCCCTTTGCGCATTGCAACGAATCGGACTATAGCCTATGCCGTTTACATCATTTTCTCATGGAAAATCTCATCAAATACATTCCACATTTACCATCGTAACTCAGTTCTAGCATTGGATCAATTCACTCTAAGAAACTTGTCTTTTCTGTCCTTTTTAGAATTTTAGCCCACACATGCCGTACCATTGATTTCCCTCATGGCCAAGATGTGCCATACGTCCCTTTGGTTAATCATCTTTAAGCCATCTTCCGAACTAACTTTCAATTTTAATTCTTTCTTTCCTTTTTTATATGGGCTTTATTACTCTTATCATTTTGTTTTGCATCGTTCTTTGAGTGAATTAGACGATTAGACTTGATACAGCACATTTCAATACAAGAAAAGTCATTCCAACGCCCAGGTTACTGCCAATCACCACCTAGGTGCCCCTCGATGTGCATTGCCACTAATCGGACAGTACCCTACAGCGTTTACACCATTTTCTGAACGGAAATCTCAGCAAATGCATCCCACCGTAACCGTCGAAATTCAGTTCTAGCATTGGATGAATTGACTCAAACAAAGACTTCTTTTCCTTCATTCATCCAATTGAATTCCACAGAGGCCATACGATCAGTTTCCCTCAAGCCCAAGACGTGCCATACTCCCCTTATCTTGTATTGGTTAAGCTTGTAACCGGAGATAAGGTCATTAATCAACTTACAAGCGATTAGTCATCTCTCAACCATGTTTATAGATTGATTTGCTTTTTAATTCTTTCCCACCATTTTTATATGGACATTAATACTTTTATTGTTGTTTCCCATCATTCTTAGAGCGGAATAGAATAGTGGACTTGGATCCACCACATTTCAATACAAGGAAAGTCATTCCAACGCCAAAGTTACCGGCCAATCGCGAACTAGGTGCACCCCTTTGCGCATTGCAACGAATCGGACTATAGCCTACGTCGTTTACATCATTTTCTCACGGAAAATCTCATCAAATACATCCCACATTTACCGTCGTAACTCAGTTTTAGCATTGGATCAATTGACTCTAAGAAACCTGTCTTTTCTTTTATTCTTAGAATTTTAGCCCATAGATGCCATGCCATTGGTTTCTCTCATGGCCAAGATGTGCCATACGCCCCTTATCTAGCCTTGGTTAAGCTCGTAACTGGAGTTAAGGGCATTCAACGACTTACAAGTGGTTAATCATCTTTAAACCATCTTCCAAACTAAATTTCAATTTTAATTCTTTCTCTCCTTTTTATATGGGCTTTATTACTCTTATCGTTTTGTTTTGCATCGTTCTTTGAGTGAATTAGACGATTACACTTGATACACCACATTTCAATACAAGGAAAGTCATTCCAACGCCCAGGTCACTGCCGATCGCCACCTAGGTGCTCCTCGATGTGCATTGCAGCTAATCGGACTCAACCCTACGCCATTTACATCATTTTCCTAAGTAAAATAGTGGCAAATGCATCCCACCTTAACTGTCGAAATGCAATTCTTGCAATGGTCGAATTGACTGAAAGAAACCCTTTTTGTCCTTCATTCTTCCAATTGTAAACCACAGCTGCCATACGATCGGTTTCCCTCAAGCCCAAGACGTGCCATACTCCCCTTATCTTGCTTTGGTTAACCTTGTAACCGGAATTCAAGTCATTAATCAACTTACAAGTAATTAGTCATCTCTAAATCACGTTTATAGATTGATTTCCTTTTTAATTCCTTCCCACCATTTTTATATGGACATTAATACTTTTATTGTTCTTTCCCATCATTCTTAGAGCAGAATAGAATAGTGGACTTGGATCCACCACATTTCAATACAAGGAAAGTCATTCCAACGCCAAAGTTACCGGCCAATCGCGAACTAGGTGCACACCTTTGCGCATTGCAACGAATCGGACTATAGCCTATGCCGTTTACATCATTTTCTCACGGAAAATCTCATCAAATACATCCCACATTTACCGTCGTAACTCAGTTTTAGCATTGGATCAATTGACTCTAAGAAACCTGTCTTTTCTTTTATTCTTAGAATTTTAGCCCATAGATGCCATGCCATTGGTTTCTCTCATGGCCAAGATGTGCCATACGCCCCTTATCTAGCCTTGGTTAAGCTTGTAACTGGAGTTAAGGGCATTCATCGACTTTCAAGTGGTTAATCATCTTTAAACCATCTTCCAAACTAAATTTCAATTTTAATTCTTTCTCTCCTTTTTTATATGGGCTTTATTACTCTAATCGTTTTGTTTTCCATCGTTCTTTGAGTGAATTAGACGATTAGATTTGATACACCACATTCCAATACAAGAAAAGTCATTCCAACGCCCAGGTCACAGCCTATCGCCACCTAGGTGCCCCTCGATGTGCATTGTAGCTAATCGGACTCTACCCTATGCCGTTTACACCATTTTCTTAAGTAAATTAGTAGCGAATGCATCCGACCTTAACTGTCGAAACGCAATTCTTGCAATAGAAGAATTGACTGAAAGAAACCCTTTTTGTCCTTCATTCTTCCAATTGTAAACCATAGCTGCCATACGATCGTTTTGTTTTGCATCGTTCTTTGAGTGAATTAGACGTTTAGACTTGATACACCACATTTCAATACAAGGAAAGTCATTCCAATGCCCAAGTCATCGGCAATCGCCACCTAGGTGCACCTCCATGTGCATTGCAGCTAATCAGACTGTACCCTATAGCGTTTACGCCATTTTCTCAACGGAAATCTCAGCAAATGCATCCCACCATAACCGTCGAAATTCAGTTCTAGCATTGGATGAATTGACTCAAACAAAGCCTTGTTTTCCTTCATTCTTCCAATTGCAATCCACAGAGGCCATACGATCAGTTTCCCTCAAGCCCAAGACGTGCCATACTCCCATTATCTTGCTTTGGTTAAGCATGTAACCGGAGTTAAGGTCATTAATCAACTTACAAGCGATTAGTCATCTCTCAACCATGTTTATAGATTGATTGGCTTTTTAATTCTTTCCCACCGTTTTTATATGGACATTAATACTTTTATTGATGTTTCCCATCATTCTTAGAGCAGAATAGAATATTGGACTTGGATCCACCACATTTCAATACAAGGAAAGTCATTCCAACGCCAAAGTCACCGCCAATCGCGAACTAGGTGCACCCCTTTGCGCATTGCAACGAATCGGACTATAACCTATGCCATTTACATCATTTTCTCATGGAAAATCTCATCAAATACATCCCACATTTACCGTCGTAACTCAGTTCTAGCATTGGATCAATTGACTCTAACAAACCTGTCTTTTCTTTCATTCTTAGAATTTTAGCCCACAGATGCCATGCCATTGGTTTCTCTCATGGCCAAGATTTGCCATACGCCCCTTATCTAGCCTTGGTTAAGCTCGTAACTGGAGTTAAGGTCATTCATCGACTTTCAAGTGGTTAATCATCTTTAAACCATCTTCCAAACTAAATTTCAATTTTAATTCTTTCTCTCCTTTTTTATATGGGCTTTATTACTCTTATCGTTTTGTTTTGCATCGTTCTTTGAGTGAATTAGATGATTAGACTTGATACACCGCATTTCAATACAAGAAAAGTCATTCCAACGCCCAGGTCACAGCCTATCGCCACCTAGGTGCCCCTCGATGTGCATTGCAGCTAATCGGACTCTGCCCTACGCCGTTTACACCATTTTCTTAAGTAAAATAGTAGCAAATGCATATGACCTTAACCGTCGAAATGCAATTCTTGCAATGGACGAATTGACTGAAAGAAACCCTTTTTGTCCTTCATTCTTCCAATTGTAAACCACAGCTGCCATACAATCGTTTTGTTTTGCAAAGTTCTTTGAGTGAATTAGATGATTAGACTTGATACACCACATTTCAATACAAGGAAAGTCATTCCAACGCCCAGGTCACAGCCTATCGCCACCTAGGTGCCCCTCGATGTGCATTGGCGCTAATCGAACTCTACCCTACGCCGTTTACACCATTTTCTTAAGTAAAATAGTAACAAATGCATCCCACCTTAACCGTCGAAACGCAATTCTTGCAATGGACGAATTGACTGAAAGAAACCCATTTTGTCCTTCATTCTTCCAATTGTAAACCACAGCTGCCATACGATCGTTTTGTTTTGCATCGTTCTTTTAGTGAATTAGATGATTAGACTTGATACACCACATTTCAATACAAGGAAAGTCATTCCAACGCCCAAGTCATCACCAATCGCCACCTAGGTGCACCTTAATGTGCATTGCAACTAATCAGACTGTACCCTATAGCGTTTACACCATTTTCTCGACGGAAATCTCAGCAAATGCATCCCACCATAACCGTCGAAATTCAGTTCTAGCATTGGATGAATTGACTCAAACAAAGCCTTCTTTTCCTTCATTCTTCCAATTGCAATCCACAGAGGCCATACGATCAGTTTCCCTCAAGCCCAAGACGTGCCATACTCCCCTTATCTTGCTTTGGTTAAGCTTGTAACCGGAGTTAAGGTCATTAATCAACTTACAAGCGATTAGTCATCTCTCAACCATGTTTATAGATTGATTTGCTTTTTAATTCTTTCCCACCGTTTTTATATGGACATTAATACTTTTACTGATGTTTCCCATCATTCTTAGAGCAGAATAGAATATTGGACTTGGATCCACCACATTTCAATACAAGGAAAGTCATTCCAACGCGAAAGTCACCGCCAATCGCGAACTAGGTGCAACCCTTTGCGCATTGCAACAAATCGGACTATAGCCTATGCCGTTTACATCATTTTCTCAGGGAAAATCTCATCAAATACATCCCACATTTATCGTCGTAACTCAGTTCTAGCATTGGATCAATTGACTCTAAGAAACCTGTCTTTTCTTTTATTCTTAGAATTTTAGCCCACAGATGCCATACCATTGGTTTCTCTCATGGCCAAGATGTGCCATTCGCCCCTTATCTAGCCTGGGTTAAGCTTGTAACTGGATTTAAGGCCATTCATCGACTTTCAAGTGGTTAATCATCTTTAAACCATCTTCCAAACTAAATTTCAATTTTAATTCTTTCTCTCCTTTTTTATACGGGCTTTATTACTCTTATCGTTTTGTTTTGCATCGTTCTATGAGTGAATTAGACGATTAGATTTGATACACCACATTTCAATACAAGAAAAGTCATTCTAATGCCCAGGTCACACCCTATCGCCACCTAGGTGCCCCTCGATGTGCATTGCAGCTAATCAGACTCTACCCTATGCCGTTTACACCATTTTCTTAAGTAAAATTGTAGCAAATGCATCCGGCCTTAACCGTCGAAACGAAATTCTTGCAATGGACGAATTGACTGAAAGAAACCCTTTTTGTCCTTCATTCTTCCAATTGTAAACCACAGCTGCCATACGATCATTTTGTTTTGCGTTGTTCTTTGAGTAAATTAGACGTTTAGACTTGATACACCACATTTCAATACAAGGAAAGTCATTCCAATGCCCAAGTCATCGCCAATCGCCACCTAGGTGCACCTCCATGTGCAATGCAACTAATCAGACTATACCCTATAGCGTTTACACCATTTTCTCGACGGAAATCTCAGCAAATGCATCCCACCATAACCGTCGAAATTCAGTTCTAGCATTGGATGAATTGACTCAAACAAAGCCTTCTTTTCCTTCATTCTTCCAATTGCAATCCACAGAGGCCATACGATCAGTTTCCCTCAAGCCCAAGACGTGCCATACTCCCCTTATCTTGCTTTGGTTAAGCTTGTAACCGGAGTTAAGGTCATTAATCAACTTACAAGCGACTAGTCATCTCTCAACCATGTTTATAGATTGATTTTCTTTTTAATTCTTTCCCACCGTTTTTATATGGACATTAATACTTTTATTGATGTTTCCCATCATTCTTAGAGCTGAATAGAATATTGGACTTGGATCCACCACATTTCAATACAAGGAAAGTCATTCCAACGCCAAAGTCACCGCCAATCGCGAACTAGGTGCAACCCTTTGCGCATTGCAACGAATCGGACTATAGCCTATGCCATTTACACAGTTTGCTCACGAAAAATCTCATCAATTACAATCCACATTTACCGTCATAACTCAGTTCTAGCATTGGATCAATTGACTTTAAGAAACCTGTCTTTTCTTTCATTCTTAGAATTTTAGCCCACAGATGCCGTACCATTGATTTCCCTCATGGCCAAGATGTGCCATACGTCCCTTTGGTTAATCATCTTTAAGCCATCTTCCAAACTAACTTTCAATTTTAATTCTTTCTCTCCTTTTTTATATGGGCTTTATTACTCTTATTGTTTGTTTTGCATCGTTCTTTGAGTAAATTAGAAGATTAGACTTGATACACCACATTTCAATACAAGAAAAGTCATTCCAACGCCCAGGTTACTGCCAATAGCCATCTAGGTGCCCCTCGATGTGCATTGCCACTAATCGGACAGTACACTATAGCGTTTACACCATTTTCTAAACGGAAATCTCAGCAAATGCATCCCACCGTAACCGTCGAAATTCAGTTCTAGCATTGGATGAATTGACTCAAACAAAGACTTATTTTCCTTCATTCTTCCAATTGCATTCCACAGAGGCCATACAATCGGTTTCCCTGAAGCGCAAGACATGCCATACTTCCCTTATCTTGCTTTGGTTAAGCTTGTAACCAGAGATAAGGTCATTAATCAACTTACAAGCGATTAGTCATCTCTCAACCAAGTTTATAGATTGATTCGCTTTTTAATTCTTTCCCACCGTTTTTATATGGACATTAATACTTTTATTGTTGTTTCCCATCATTCTTAGAGCAGAATAGAATATTGGACTTGGATCCACCACATTTCAATACAAGGAAAGTCATTCCAATGCCAAAGTCACCGCCAATCGCGAACTAGGTGCACCCCTTTGCGCATTGCAACGATCGGACTATAGCCTATGCCGTTTACATCAGTTTCTCACGGAAAATCTCATCAAATACATTCCACATTTACCGTCGTAACTCAGTTCTAGCATTGGATCAATTCACTCTAAGAAACCTGTCTTTTCTTTCATTTTTAGAATTTTAGCCCACAGATGCCGTACCATTCATTTCCCTCATGGCCAAGATGTGCCATACGTCCCTTATCTAGCCTTGGTTAAGCTCGTAACTGGAGTTAAGGGCATTCATCGACTTACAAGTGGTTAATCATCTTTAAACCATCTTCCAAACTAAATTTCAATTTTAATTCTTTCTCTCCTTTTTTATATGGGCTTTATTACTCTTATTGTTTTGTTTTGCATCGTTCTTTGAGTGAATTAGAAGATTAGACTTGATACACCACATTTCAATACAAGAAAAGTCATTCCAACGCCCAGGTTACTGCCAATCGCCACCTAGGTGCCCCTCGATGTCCATTGCCACTAATCGGACAGAACCCTATAGCGTTTACACCATTTTCTGAACGGAAATCTCAGCAAATGCATCCCACCGTAACCGTCGAAATTCAGTTCTAGCATTGGATGAATTGACTCAAACAAAGACTTCTTTTCCTTCATTCATCCAATTGCATTCCACAGAGGCCATACGATCGGTTTCCCTCAAGCCCAAGACGTGCCATACTCCCCTTATCTTGCTTTGGTTAAGCTTGTAACCGGAGATAAGGTCATTAATCAACTTACAAGCGATTAGTCATCTCTCAACCATGTTTATAAATTGATTTGCTTTTTAATTCTTTCCCACCTTTTTTATATGGACATTAATACTTTTATTGTTATTTCCCATCATTCTTAGAGCGGAATAGACTATTGGACTTGGATCCACAACATTTCAATACAAGGAAAGTCATTCCAAAGCCAAAGTCACCGCCTATCGCGAACTAGGTGCACCCCTTTACGCATTGCAACGAACCGGACCACAGCCTATGCCATTTACACCGTTTGCTCACAGAAAATCTCATCAAATACAATCCACATTTACCGTCGTAACTCAGTTCTAGCATTGGATCAATTGACTCTAAGAAACCTGTCTTTTCTTTCATTCTTAGAATTTTAGCCCACAGATGCCGTACCATTGATTTCCCTCATGGCCAAGATGTGCCATACGTCCCTTATCTAGCCTTGGTTAAGCTCGTAACTGGAGTTAAGGGCATTCAACGACTTACAAGTGGTTAATCATCTTTAAACCATCTTCCAAACTAACTTTCAATTTTAATTCTTTCTCTCCTTTTTTATATGGGCTTTATTACTCTTATCATTTTGTTTTGCATCGTTCTTTGAGTGAATTAGACGATTAGACTTGATACACCACATTTCAATACAAGAAAAGTCATTCCAACGCCCAGGTTACTGCCAATCGCCACCTAGGTGCCCCTCGATGTGCATTGCCACTAATCGGACAGTACCCTATAGTGTTTACACCATTTTCTGAACGGAAATCTCAGCAAATGCATCCCACCGTAACCGTCGAAATTCAGTTCTAGCATTGGATGAATTGACTCAAACAAAGATTTCTTTTCCTTCATTGTTCCAATTGCATTCCACAGAGGCCATACGATCGGTTTCCCTCAAGCCCAAGACGTGCCATACTCCCGTTATCTTGCTTTGGTTAAGCTTGTAACCGGAGATAAGGTCATTAATCAACTTACAAGCGATTAGTCATCTCTCAACCATGTTTATAGATTGATTTGCTTTTTAATTCTTTCCCACCGTTTTTGTATGGACATTAATACTTTTATTGTTGTTTCCCATCATTCTTAGAGCAGAATAGAATATTGGACTTGGATCCACCACATTTCAATACAAGGAAAGTCATTCCAATGCCAAAGTCACCGCCAATCGCGAACTAGGTGCACCCCTTTGCGCATTGCAACGATCGGACTATAGCCTATGCCGTTTACATCATTTTCTCATGGAAAATCTCATCAAATACATTCCACATTTACCGTCGTAACTCAGTTCTAGCATTGGATCAATTCACTCTAAGAAACCTGTCTTTTCTTTCATTTTTAGAATTTTAGCCCACAGATGCCGTACCATTGATTTCCCTCATGGCCAAGATGTGCCATACGTCCCTTATCTAGCCTTGGTTAAGCTCGTAACTGGAGTTAAGGGCATTCATCGACTTACAAGTGGTTAATCATCTTTAAACCATCTTCCAAACTAAATTTCAATTTTAATTCTTTCTCTCCTTTTTTATATGGGCTTTATTACTCTTATTGTTTTGTTTTGCATAGTTCTTTGAGTGAATTAGAAGATTAGACTTGATACACCACGTTTCAATACAAGGAAAGTCATTCCAACGCCCAGGTTACTGCCAATCGCCACCTAGGTGCCCCTCGATGTGCATTGCCACTAATCGGACAGTACACTATAGCGTTTACACCATTTTCTAAACGGAAATCTCAGCAAATGCATCCCACCGTAACCGTCGAAATTCAGTTCTAGCATTGGATGAATTGACTCAAACAAAGACTTCTTTTCCTTCATTCTTCCAATTGCATTCCACAGAGGCCATACAATCGGTTTCCCTAACGCGCAAGACGTGCCATACTCCCCTTATCTTGCTTTGGTTAAGCTTTTAACCGGAGATAAGGTCATTAATCAACTTACAAGCGATTAGTCATCTCTCAACCATGTTTATAGATTGATTTGCTTTTTAATTCTTTCCCACCATTTTTATATGGACATTAATACTTTTATTGTTGTTTCCCATCATTCTTAGAGCAGAATAGAATATTGGACTTGGATCCACCACATTTCAATACAAGGAAAGTCATTCCAATGCCAAAGTCACTGCCAATCGCGAACTAGGTGCACGCCTTTGCGCATTGCAACGAATCGGACTATAGCCTATGCCGTTTACATCATTTTCTAATGGAAAATCTCATCAAATACATTCCACATTTACCATCGTAACTCAGTTCTAGCATTGGATCAATTCACTCAAAGAAACCTGTCTTTTCTTTCCTTTTAAGAATTTTAGCCCACAGATGTCGTACCATTGATTTCCCTCATGGCCAAGATGTGCTATACGTCCCTTATCTAGCCTTGGTTAAGCTCGTAACTGGAGTTACGGGCATTCATCGACTTACAAGTGGTTAATCATCTTTAAACCATCTTCCAAACTAAATTTCAATTTTAATTCTTTCTCTCCTTTTTTATATGGGCTTTATTACTCTTACTGTTTTGTTTTGCATCGTTCTTTGAGTGAATTAGAAGATTAGACTTGATACACCACATTTCAATACAAGAAAAGTCATTCCAATGCCCAGGTCACTCCCAATCGCCACCTAGGTGCCCCTCGATGTGCATTGCCACCAATCGGACAGTACCCTATAGCGTTTACACCATTTTCTGAATGGAAATCTCAGCAAATGCATCCCACCATAACCGTCGAAATTCAGTTCTAGCATTGGATGAATTGACTCAAACAAAGCATTCTTTTCCTTCATTCTTCCAATTGCAATCCACAGAGGCCATACGATTGGTTTCCCTCAAGCCCAAGACGTGCCATACTCGCCTTATCTTCCTTTGGTTAAGCTTGTAACCGGTGTTAAGGTCATTAATCAACTTACAAGCGATTAGTCATCTCTCAACCACGTTTATAGATTGATTTGCTTTTAAATTCTTTCCCACCGTTTTTATATGGACATTAATACTTTTATTGTTGTTTCCCATCATTCTTAGAGTGGAATAGAATATTGGACTTGGATCCACCATATTTTAATACAAGGAAAGTCATTCCAACGCGAAAGTCACCGCCTATCGCGAACTAGGTGCACCCCTTTGCGCATTGCAACGAATCGGACTATAGCCTAGGCCGTTTACATCATTTTCTCGCGGAAAATCTCATCGAATACATCCCAAATTTACCGTCGTAACTCAGTTCTAGCATTGGATCAATTGACTCTAAGAAACCTGTCTTTTCTTTCATTCTTAGAATTTTAGCCCACAGATGCCATACCATTGATTTCCCTCATGGCCAAGATGTGCTATACGCCCCTTATCTAGCCATGGTTATGCTCGTAACCGGAGTTAACGGCATTCATCGACTTTCAAGTGGTTAATCATCTTCATACCATCTTCCAAACTAAATTTCAATTTTAATTCTTTCTCTCCTTTTTTATATGGGCTTTATTACTCTTATTGTTTTGTTTTGCAAAGTTCTTTGAGTGAATTAGATGATTAGACTTGATACACCACTTTTCAATACAAGAAAAGTCATTCCAACGCCCAGGTTACTGCCAATTGCCACCTAGGTGCCCCTCGATGTGCATTGCCACTAATCGGACAGTACACTATAGCGTTTACACCATTTTCTAAACGGAAATCTCAGCAAATGCATCCCACCGTAACCGTCGAAATTCAGTTCTAGCATTGGATGAATTGACTCAAACAAAGACTTCTTTTCCTTCATTCTTCCAATTGCATTCCACAAAGGCCATACGATCGGTTTCCCTCAAGCCCAAGACGTGCCATACTCCCCTTATCTTGCTTTGGTTAAGCTTGTAACCGGAAATAAGGTCATTAATCAACTTACAAGCGATTAGTCATCTCTCAACCGTGTTTATAGATTGATTTGCTTTTTAATTCTTTCCCACCGTTTTTATATGGACATTAATAATTTTATTGATGTTTCCCATCATTCTTAGAGCAGAATAGAATATTGGACTTCGATCCACCACTTTTCAATACAAGGAAAGTCATTCCAAAGCCAAAGTCACCGCCCATCGCGAACTAGGTGCACCCCTTTGCGCATTGCAACGAACCGGACCACAGCCTATGCCATTTACACCGTTTGCTCACGGAAAATCTCATCAAATACAATCCACATTTACCGTCGTAACTCAGTTCTAGCATTGGATCAATTGACTCTAAGAAACCTGTCTTTTCTTTCATTCTTAGAATTTTAGCCCACAGATGCCGTACCATTGATTTCCCTCATGCCCAAGATGTGCCATACGTCCCTTATCTAGCCTTGGTTAAGCTCGTAACTGGAGTTAAGGGCATTCAACGACTTACAAGTGGTTAATCATCTTTAAACCATCTTCCAAACTAACTTTCAATTTTAATTCTTTCTCTCCTTTTTTATATGGGCTTTATTACTCTTATCATTTTGTTTTGCATCGTTCTTTGAGTGAATTAGACGATTAGACTTGATACAGCACATTTCAATACAAGAAAAGTCATTCCAATGCCCAGGTTACTGCCGATCGCCCACTAGGTGCCCCTCGATGTGCATTGCCACTAATCGGACAGTACCCTGTAGCGTTTACACCATTTTCTGAATGGAAATCTCAGCAAATGCATCCCACCGTAACCGTCGAAATTCAGTTCTAGCATTGGATGAATTGACTCAAACAAAGACTTCTTTTCCTTCATTCTTCCAATTGCATTCCACAAAGGCCATACGATCGGTTTCCCTCAAGCCCAAGACGTGCCATACTCCCCTTATCTTGCTTTGGTTAAGCTTGTAACCGGAAATAAGGTCATTAATCAACTTACAAGCGATTAGTCATCTCTCAACCGTGTTTATAGATTGATTTGCTTTTTAATTCTTTCCCACCGTTTTTATATGGACATTAATACTTTTATTGTTGTTTCCCATCATTCTTAGAGCAGAATAGAATATTGGACTTGGATCCACCACATTTCAATACAAGGAAAGTCATTCCAATGCCAAAGTCACCGCCAATCGCGAACTAGGTGCGCCCCTTTGCGCATTGCAACGAATCGGACTATAGCCTATGCCGTTTACATCATTTTCTCACGGAAAATCTCATCAAATACATTCCACATTTACCGTCGTAACTCAGTTCTAGCATTGGATCAATTCACTCTAAGAAACCTGTCTTTTCTTTCATTTTTAGAATTTTAGCCCACAGATGCCGTACCATTGATTTCCCTCATGGCCAAGATGTGCCATACGTCCCTTATCTAGCCTTGGTTAAGCTCGTAACTGGAGTTAAGGGCATTCATCGACTTACAAGTGGTTAATCATCTTTAAACCATCTTCCAAACTAAATTTCAATTTTAATTCTTTCTCTCCTTTTTTATACGGGCTTTATTACTCTTATCGTTTTGTTTTGCATCTTTCTTTGAGTGAATTAGACGATTAGATTTGATACACCACATTTCAATACAAGAAAAGTCATTCCAATGCCCAGGTCACACCTTTTCGCCACCTAGGTGCCCCTCGATGTGCATTGCAGCTAATCAGACTCTATCCTATGTCGTTTACATCATTTTCTTAAGTAAAATTGTAGCAAATGCATCCGACCTTAACCGTCGAAACGAAATTCTTGCAATGGAAGAATTGACTAAAAGAAACCCTTTTTGTCCTTCATTCTTCCAATTGTAAACCATAGCTGCCATACGATCGTTTTGTTTTGCGTCGTTCTTTGAGTAAATTAGACGTTTAGACTTGATACACCACATTTCAATACAAGGAAAGTCATTCCAATGCCCAAGTCATCGCCAATCGCCACCTAGGTGCACCTCCATGTGCATTGCAACTAATCAGACTGTACCCTATAGCGTTTACACCATTTTCTCAACAAAAATCTCAGCAAATGCATCCCACCAGAACCATCGAAATTTAGTTCTAGCATTGGATGAATTGACTCAAACAAAGCCTTATTTTCCTTCATTCTCCCAATTGCAATCCACAGAGGCCATACAATCAGTTTCCCTCAAGCCCAAGACGTGCCATACTCCCCTTATCTTCCTTTGGTTAAGCTTGTAACCGGAGTTAAGGTCATTAATCAACTTACAAGCGATTAGTCATCTCTCAACCATGTTTATAGATTGATTTGCTTTTTAATTCTTTCCCACCATTTTTATATGGACATTAATACTTTTATTGTTGTTTCCCATCATTCTTATAGCGGAATAGACTATTGGACTTGGATCCACAACATTTCAATACAAGGAAAGTCATTCCAAAGCCAAAGTCACCGCCTATCACGAACTAGGTGCACCCCTTTGCGCATTGCAACGAAACGGACCACAGCCTATGCCATTTACACCGTTTGCTCACGGAAAATCTCATCAAATACAATCCACATTTACCGTCGTAACTCAGTTCTAGCATTGGATCAATTGACTCTAAGAAACCTATCTTTTCTTTCATTCTTAGAATTTTAGCCCACAGATGCCGTACCTTTGATTTCCCTCATGGCCAAGATGTGCCATACGTCCCTTATCTAGCCTTGGTTAAGCTCGTAACTGGAGTTAAGGGCATTCAACGACTTACAAGTGGTTAATCATCTTTAAACCATCTTCCAAACTAACTTTCAATTTTAATTCTTTCTCTCCTTTTTTATATGGGCTTTATTACTCTTATCATTTTGTTTTGCATCGTTCTTTGAGTGAATTAGACGATTAGACTTGAGACAGCACATTTCAATACAAGAAAAGTCATTCCAACGCCCAGGTTATTGCCAATCGCCACCTAGGTGCCCCTCGATGTGCATTGCCACTAATCGGACAGTACCCTATAGCGTTTACACCATTTTCTGAACGGAAGTCTCAGCAAATGCATCCCACCGTAACCGTCGAAATTCAGTTCTAGCATTGGATGAATTGACTCAAACAAAGACTTCTTTTCCTTCATTCTTCCAATTGCATTCCGCAGAGGCCATACGATTGGTTTCCCTCAAGCGCAAGACGTGCCATACTCCCCTTATCTTGCTTTGGTTAAGCTTGTAACCGGAGATAAGGTCATTAATCAGCTTACAAGCGATTAGTCATCTCTCAACCATGTTTATAGATTGATTTGCTTTTTAATTCTTTCCCACCGTTTTTATATGGACATTAATACTTTTATTGTTGTTTCCCATCATTCTTAGAGCGGAATAGAATATTGGACTTGGATCCACCACATTTCAATAGAAGGAAAGTCATTCCAATGCCAAAGTCACCGCCAATCGCGAACTAGGTGCACCCCTTTGCGCATTGCAACGAATCGGACTATAGCCTATGCCGTTTACATCATTTTCTCACGAAAAATCTCATCAAATACATCCCACATTTACCGTCGTAACTCAGTTCTAGCATTGGATCAATTCACTCTAAGAAACCTGTCTTTTCTTTAATTTTTAGAATTTTAGCCCACAGATGCCGTACCATTGATTTCCCTCATGGCCAAGATGTGCCATACGTCCCTTATCTAGCCTTGGTTAAGCTCGTAACTGGAGTTAATGGCATTCATCGACTTACAAGTGGTTAATCATCTTTAAACCATCCTCCAAACTAAATTTCAATTTTAATTCTTTCTCTTCTTTAATTCTTCCAAACTCAATTTTCATTGAGTTTGCATATAGTTGGAGTGGTCACTTTGGTGTAAAGAAGAGTTTACGTGTATTACATGAAAACTTTTGGGAGTATGGTTTGCCATTCATTGAGATCACATATAATTGGAATGGTCATTTTGGTGTAAGGAAGACTTTAGATGTGTTTCATGAAAGTTTGTGGGAGTATGATTTTCCATTTATTGAATTGTTACATGAACGTTTGTGGGAGTTTCATTTTCCAATTTTTGAATTGTTACATGAACGTTTGCGAGAGTATTATTTGTCATTTATAGAGTTTGCATATAATAGGATCATGCATACTGATACTTCATATTGTCCTTTTGAAATTTTTTGAAATTATTTATGGTTTTAATCCATTTATTTCTTTTGATTTAATGCATTTACCTGTTGATGACAGAAGTAGCTTGGATGGACATTTCCAAATTCTTGATAAAGTTAATGATACTTCATATCTAGTGGATCTTCCAGGTAAGTATCATGTGTTTGCTATTTTCAATATTACAGATTTTTTTCCCTATGATCCAGGTGGAGATTCGACTTCGAATCCTTTTGAAGAGAGGGGGAATGATGGGCCCCAAGGTGGACCAAGGGTTAAGGATCAATTACAAGATTAAGAAACACGAAGATCAAGGGGGCTATACAAGAATTGGTGCAATCCAATTGGGATCAAGCTAGCAAGAGCCCAACACTCATGATGGGCTTGAAAGAAGGAGAACCGGTTTTGATCCACTTGATCCAAGCTATGGAAGACACGACTTGGGCATATTGTAATTGAATGCCATGGACTTATTGATTTCATTAAAAGGGCTTATTTTATTAGTCAAATGAATTAATCAACAATAATTGGGCTTGGGGGATGTCCAGCCCACACGTCTTATTTCTAATGAACTAGGGTTTGGGGAAGGCCTTGTATTTTGGCCAAGGGTTTATTTGGAAAGTTATAATCTTATCTCTTACTAGGGTTTCAGAAGTTACTGTAGCGCGGCGTATGGCACTATTCACGCTACAGTACCCGAGGCATTGTTTACTTAGGGTTTTTGGAGATTGTCTATTTAGACCAATTGTAACCTCATTTGAGAGGCAGACTATATGGAATTGTCATTGAGAGTTGAGTTATCTCCTCTTGTTCTTCTTGAACTTCTGAACTTATCAAGGGTAAATCAAAACCTTTGTGGCGTTCTTCCTTTGTAATCTAGGTTCTTGAGACGGGTTCTTCAATGGGTCTAGATTTTGATATTATCTAGGTTTTTTGAACGAGTTCTCATCGGGTCTAGATTCTCCATCCATATACCTAAGTTTGGCTTTCTTGGGGTAGTTTTTCCAAGATTGTTGTTGGGTCTCAAAGCAAGTCTATTGGGGTTCACATCATAGCATTGGATGAATTGACTCAAACAAAGCCTTCTTTTCCTTCATTCTTCCAATTGCAATCCACAGATGCCATACGATCGGTTTCCCTCAAGCCCAAGACATGCCATACTCCCCTTATCTTCCTTTGGTTAAGCTTGTAACTGGAGTTAAGGTCATTAATCAACTTACAAGCGATTAGTCATCTCTCAACCATGTTTCTAGAATGATTTCCTTTTTAATTCTTTCCCACCTTTTTTATATGGACATTAATTCTTTTATTGTTGTTCCCCATCATTCTTAGAGCGGAATAGAATAATTGACTTGGATCCACCACATTTCAATACAAGGAAAGTCATTCCAATCCCAAAGTCACCGCCAATAACGAACTAGGTGCACCCCTTTGCGCATTGCAACGAATCGGACTATAGCCTATGCCGTTTACACCGTTTTCTCACGGTACATCTCATCAAATACATCCCACATTTACCGTCGCAACCCAGTTCTAGCATTGGATCAATTGACTCTAAGAAACCTGTCTTTTCTTTCATTCTTAGAATTTTAACCCACAGATGCCATACCATTGGTTTCCCTCATCGCCAAGATGTGCCATACGCTCCTTATCTAGCCTTGGTTAAGTTCGTAACTGGAGTTAAGTGCATTCATCGACTTACAAGTGGTTAATCATCTTTAAACCATCTTCCAAACTAAATTTCAATTTTAATTCTTTCTCTCCTTTGTTATACGGGCTTTATTACTCTTATTGTTTTGTTTTGCATCGTTCTTTGAGTGAATTAGACGATTAGACTCGATACACCACATTTCAATCAATACAAGCAAAGTCATTCCAACGCCCAGGTCACTGCCAATCGCCACCTAGGTGCCCCTCGATGTGCATTGCAGCTAATCAGACTGTACCCTATAGCGTTTACACCATTTTCTCAACGGACATCTCAGCAAATGCATCCCACCATAACCGTCGAAATTCAGTTCTAGCGTTGGATGAATTGACTCAAAGAAACCCTTTTTGTCCTTCATTCTTCCAATTGTAAACCACAGCTGCCATACGATCGGTTTCCCTCAAGCCCAAGATGTGCCATACTCCCCTTATCTTGCTTTGGTTAAGCTTGTAACCGGAATTCAAGTCATTAATCAACTTACAAGTGATTAGTCATCTCTAAACCATGTTTATAGATTGATTTCCTTTTTAATTCCTTCCCACCATTTTTATATGGACATTAATACTTTTATTGTTGTTTCCCATCATTCTTTGAGCGGAATAGGATATTAGACTTGGATCCACCACATTTCAATACAAGGAAAGTCATTCCAACGCCAAAGTCACCGCCAATCGCGAACTAGGTGCACCCCTTTGCGCATTGCAACGGATCGAACTATAGCCTATGCCGTTTACACCGTTTTCTCACGGGAAATCTCATCAAATACATTCCACATTTACCGTCGTAACTCAGTTCTAGCAGTGGATCAATTGACTCAAACAAAGCCTTCTTTTCCTGCATTCTTCCAATTGTAATCCACAAATGCCATACGATCGGTTTCCCTCAAGCCCAAGACGTGCCATACTCCCCTTATCTTGCTTTGGTTAAGCTTGTAACTGGAGTTAAGGTCATTAATCAACTTACAAGCGATTACTCATCTCTCAACCATATGTTTCTAGATTGATTTGCTTTTTAATTCTTTCCCACCATTTTTATATGTATATTAATACTTTTATTGTTGTTTCCCATCATTATTAGAGCGGAATACAATATTGGACTTGGATCCACCACATTTCAATACAAGGAAAGTCATTCCAACGCCAAAGTCACCGCCAATCGCGAACTAGCTGCATGCACCCCTTTGCGCATTGCAACGAATCGAACTATAGCCTATGCCGTTTACACCGTTTTCTCACGGGAAATCTCATCAAATACATCCCATATTTACCGTCCTAACTCAGTTCTAGCATTGGATCAATTGACTCTAAGAAACCTGCTTTTCTTTCGTTCTTAGAATTTTAGCCCACAGATGCCATACCATTGGTTTCCCTCATGGCCAAGATGTGCCATACGCCCCTTATCTAGCCTTGGTTAAGCTCGAAACTGGAGTTAAGGGCATTCATCGACTTACAAGTGGTTAATCATCTTTAAACCATCTTCCAAACTAAATTTCAATTTTAATTCTTTCTCTCCTTTTTTATATGGGCTTTATTACTCTTATCGTTTTGTTTTGCATCGTTCTTTGAGTGAATTAGACGATTAGACTTGATACACCACATTTCAATACAAGAAAAGTCATTCCAAGACCCAGGTCACTGCCAATCGCCACCTAGGTGCCCCTCGATGTGCATTGCCACTAATCGGACAGTACCCTATAGCGTTTACACCGTTTTCTGAACAAAAATCTCAGCAAATGCATCCCACCATAACCGTCGAAATTTAGTTCTAGCATTGGATGAATTGACTCAAACAAAGCCTTCTTTTCCTTCATTCTTCCAATTGCAATCCACTGAGGCCATATGATCGGTTTCCCTCAAGCCCAAAACGTGCCATACTCCCCTTATCTTGCTTTGGTTAAGCTTGTGACTGGAGTTAAGGTCATTAATCAACTTCCAAGCGATTAGTCATCTCTCAACCATGTTTCTAGATTGATTTCCTTTTTAATTCTTTCCCACCATTTTTATGTGGACATTAATTCTTTTATTGTTGTTTCCCATCATTCTTAGAGCGGAATAGAATGATGGACTTGGATCCACCACATTTCAATACAAGGAAAGTCATTCCAACGCCAAAGTCACCGCCAATCGCGAACTAGGTGCACCCCTTTGCACATTGCAACAAATCGGACTATAGCCTATGCCGTTTACACTGTTTGCTCACGGAAAATCTCATCAAATACATTCCAAATTTACCGTCGTAACTCAGTGATGTGAACCCCAATAGACTTGCTTTGAGACCCAACAACAATACTGGAAAAACAACCCCAAGAAAGCCAAACTCAGGTATATGCTTGAAGAATCTAGACTCGATGAGAACTCGTTCAAAGAACCTAGATTATATCAAAATCTAGACCCATTGAAAAACCCGTCTCAAAAACTTAGATTACAAAGGAAGAACGCCACAAAGGTTTTGATTTACCTTTGATAATTTCTGAAGTTCAAGAAGAACAAGAGGAGATAACTCAACTCTCAATCACAATTCCAAATAGTCTGCCTCTCAAATGAGGTTACAAGTGGTTTAAATAGACAATCCCCAAAAACCCTAAGTAAACAATGCATCGGGTACTGTAGCATGAACAGTGCCGTACGCCGCGCTACAGTTACTTCTGAAACCCTAGTAAGACATAAAATTATAACTTTCCAAATAAACCCTTGGCCAAAAATACAAGGCCTTCCCAAAAATAACTCTAGTCCATTAGAAATAAGACATATGTGGGCCAAGCATCCTCAAGCCCACTTCTTCTAAACTAATAATAAAATACCGTTAAACAAATTAAAAGCCTTAACAACAATAGGCCCAATCTTGAAGTCATGTCTTCCATAGCTTGAATCAAGTGGATCAAAACTGGTTCTTTTTCCTTGAAGCCCATCTTGAGTGTTGGGCTCTTCCTAGCTTCATCCCAAGTGGATTGCACCAATCCTTGCATTGCTTCCTTGATCTTCTTGGCTCTTGATCTTGTAATTGGCCCATCTGGAATTTGCAAGGGATCTTTAAGGATAGCTCCACCTTGGTTCCCATCATTCCCCCTCTCCTCAAAAGGATTCGACCTTGAATCTTCACCTACATTAAAGGTAGCAGAAACATTATATTCACTTGGAAGATCCACTTTATATGCATTGTCATTAATTTTCTCAAGAATTTGGAAAGGTCCATCTCCTCGAGGATGCAACTTAGTCCATCTATGGGCTGGGAATCTTTCTTTGCGCATGTGAACCCAAACCCAATCTCCTGGTTCAAAGATGACACGCCGTCACCCTTTATTGGCTTGGGAAGCAAACCTTTCATTCTTTTGGGCAATTTGAAGCCGTACCCTTTCATGAAGTGACTTCACCAACTCTGCATTCTTTTGTCCATCTAAGCTACTCTTGCCATCAATAGGCAAAGGCATCAAATCTAAAGGAGTAAGTGGATTAAAACCATAAACAATTTCAAAAGGAGAGTATGAAGTAGTAGTATGCATGGTCCTATTATATGCAAACTCTATAAATGGCAAACAATCCTCCTAAGTCTTTAAATTCTTATGAACAACAGTGCGTAAAAGCTGAGTTAAAGTCCTATTAACTACTTCAGTCTGACCATCAATCTGTGGGTGACAAGTAGTGGAAAATAAGAGTTTAGTACCTAATTTTCCCCACAACACCTTCCAAAAGTAGCTAAGAAATTTAACATCCCTATCAGAAACAATGCTCTTGGGCACACCATGGAGTTGCACTATCTCTTCGAAAAACAAGTCAGCTATGCTTGTGGCATCATCTGTTTTATGGCATGGAATGAAATGTGTCATCTTGCTAAATCTATCCACAACCACAAAAATAGAATCTCTACCCCTTTTTGTCCTAGGCAGCCCCAAAAAAGTCTATAGATATGTCTACCCATGGCTCACTAGGAACGGGTAAGGGTGTATATAACCCATGTGGCAAAACCTTAGATTTGGCCTTTCTACATGTGATGCACCTGCTACAAATGTGATTGATGTCTCTTTTCATCTTAGGCCAAAAGAAATGTTCATGCAATATGTCTAAGGTTTTCTTGACACCAAAGTGTCCCATTAATCCCCCGCCATGTGCCTCACGCACCAATAACTCACGCATAGAACAACTAGGTACACACAGTTTATCTTCTTTAAACAAGTAACCATCATGCTTGTTAAACTTACCAAATGCTGCCTTATCACATGCCATATACACATCAGAAAAGCCAACATCATCGGCATACATATCTTTCACATATTCAAACCCAAGCATTTTAGCACTCATAGAAGTAAGAAGTACATACCTCCGTGATAAAGCATCAGCAACAATATTCTCCTTACCTTGCTTGTAACGGATGACATATGGAAAGGTCTCAATGTATTCCATCCATCTAGCATGCCTCTTATTCAACTTACCTTGACCCTTGAGATGCTTCAACGATTCATGATCGGTGTGGATCACAAATTCCCTAGGCCACAAGTAGTGCTGCCAAGTCTCTAATGCACGAACAAGAGCATAAAGTTCTTTGTCATAAGTAGGGTACTTCAGGGATGCCCCACTTAGCTTCTCACTAAAGAAGGCAATCGGCTACCTATCCTGCATCAAAAACGGCTCCAATCCCTATTCCTGAGGCATCACATTCAATCTCAAAAGCTTTGTTAAAATCTGGTAATGCTAACACGGGTGCAGAGCACAACCTTTCTTTAATAGTGGCAAATGCATTCTCTTGATTAGCCCCCCAATGAAACCCAACATGCTTTTTAATGACTTCAGTGAGTGGTGCAGCAATGGTGCTAAAATCTTTAACAAAACGCCGATAAAAGCTAGCTAAACCATGAAAGCTTCTTACCTCAGTGACACTCTTTGGTGTTGGCCACTCCTTAATGGCCTTGACTTTCTCTTTATCCACTTCAATACCCTTTGTACTAACAACATAACCAAGAAAAACAACTTCCTCCATACAAAAGGTACATTTCTTGAAATTAGCATACAACTTTTCACATCTCAACACATTAAACACATATCTCAAATACTCAATATGCTCATTTAAGTCCTTGTTGTACACTAGGATATCATCAAAGTACACAACTACAAACTTGCCTATGAACGCACGTAGGACATGATTCATTAATCTCATGAAAGTACTGGGCACATTTGTAAGTCCAAATGGCATAACCAACCATTCATAAAACCCATACTTAGTCTTAAAAGCAGTTTTCCATTCATCACCCTCTTTCATTCTAATTTGACGGTACCCACTTTTAAGATCAATTTTACTAAAAGTACATGAGCCAAGGGTGGAGGTAATCCTGAAGGGTCCTAGTGGGTTGATCTTCGTGCTCACTCATTTTCTCAGAATTAGAAGAATTATCAAACAAATGATCAGAAAAATTAAACTCTGACTCTAACACAGGTCTACAAGCAAACCGACCCAAGGCGTCTCTATACTTGTGAATGCAAGGTAGAGAAAAACCCAACACTAAAAAAAACTACAAAAAGAAAAAGAAAATAAAAAAAAAAAAAGATGCAGCAAGCTAAAATAGGGAACGAAGTTACCGCCTTTACAAACTATTGAAAAGAATAACTATCTCACAATTCTTCTACCGTCTCCCCGGCAACGGCGGCAAAATTTGATTACGCCCAAAGAATAATGCGGTAGTTGTAGCACAGCTTTGGGGTGTCGATTCCACAGGGAGACAAATTAAAAGAATAGTAAGAGGAACAAAGAAACTAAAGAAAAAATATTAAATAAGTAATAGAGAACAAAGATTAATTTTAAATGTAAATTCAAGTGAAGCAAAGTGATTAACAGAAAAAATATTCAAATTTGACAAACAGTAGAGCGTCGGGAATCCCTTGCACAAATCGGGTATTTTAATTATTCTTAATTCATTGGATAACTCAATTAGGAACTCAATTCCCGCAATTCCCAATTGGAAGGTATAGATTTATAAACCAGACTTAAATCAAATGTAACCCTTTGAAAAAACATTCACCACTTTTAAAAAACGTGAATTACTATCCCTATTGATAAAATCCAATGACGACAATATACTCAGGAAGCGATATTGCATCAAAAAACTAAATCAATATAGATAAATAATTGATCCAAACATAATCAAGGAACTAATCCATTCAATAGAAAAAGCATGACTGAATCCATAAACACAATAAATTCTATGATTATTCGGAGAAGAAAACATCAACGATGAATTGAGAATGATAAAACAAAAGAGTTTTAGCAATTAAAAATCAAATACATGAATTAACAATAAATTAGAAATACCATCTAATATGCAAGTTCATCCCTAACCCTACTTGAGAATTTAGTTACCCATAAATATAATGGACAACAAAAATCTCCGGAGAAAACTGAAGCGAACGGTGGCCATGGAAGTGATTTTCTCCTCTATTCAGATCTGCCTCTTGTGCCTCTTCCTCCCCTCCATTTCTTGCTAATGATATGCTTATATAGGGTAAGAAAGAAACCCTAATGTCCTCTTGATTTCTGCATAAAAAAATCGCCTAAATTTTAGGACTTATCTTGGCAGCCACGTATGGCCTTCAGGAGTTCGAATTTGGAAATCCTTATTAGAGACAAAGTTATATCCCTTTAAGATAGCTTTTCAATGCATCAAGAATCGCATCAATCCGATATATGAGTAAAAAGATACAGTCAAAAGACTAAAGTATATCCAGACTGTCTCCTAGCGAATTTCAGACTTGGACTTCTTGTGGTTTCATTTTATGATTTTTTTTTTCTTTTCTTCCAAATTGCTCTCAAACCCCATGAATGTCCTCCTTTGAATTTGACTGGGCTTGACTTGCTCTTTTATAAACTCTGAAATTAGACATAAAAAAACTGCTTAGGAGTATCCCAACGTAAATAGAAATTCAATTTAAGAATACACATTAATTCCTATGATTTCTATTCACATTTTAGCATTTTAGTCCAATAATAGGGTATATAGAGTGCACTTTCGCACACTCATCACCACTACTTTAGGGAACACAAAAGCTTTAAGTTCTAAAACACATGATATTAAGTGTTTTAAATGTCAGGGGCGGGAACACATACCCAGCCAGTGTGTAAACAAAAGAGTGATTGTGATAAATGCTCAAGGAGAGCTTGAGTCAAAGAATGAGGAAGAAGTAGATAAGGATGACATGCCATCTTTGGAGGATGCCGATGATGAGAAAAATGCTGTGGTTGGAGATTTATTGTTATCAAGGCGAGTTCTCAATGTGCAAGTTAACGAGGAAGAAAGTAGTCAAAGGGAGAATTTGTTTCATACTCGGTGCTTTGTATATAAGAAAGTTTGTAGTGTCATTATCGATGGAGGGAGTTGCAAAAACGTAGCCAGCACTTATTTGGTGGAAAATTTGGCTTTAACTACCTTGAAACATCCTCAACCTTACTGGCTTCAGTGGCTGAATGAATGTGGTGAAATCAAGGTGACAAGACAAGTGTTGGTAGCATTATCCATTGGCAAATATGAGGATGAGGTGTTTTGTGATGTGGTTCCTATGCATGCATGTCATTTATTGTTGAGAATACCATGGCAGTATGATCTGAGGGTTACGCATGATGGATTCACAAATAAGTATTCTTTCACTCTAAAAAGGCAACCTATTACTCTTGTGCCATTAACTCCAAAACAGGTCAGGGAGGACCAATTAAAGTTACAAAGATCAAATGAGGAAAAAAGGGAAAAAGAACGGAAGGCTGAAATTGAAAAAAAAAAAAAAAGAGTTTACAAAAAAAGAAGGTGAGAAAAACATTGACCAGAGCGAAAAAAGAAAGTGAGAGGATTTCAGCCATAGTGAAAGCAAGAGAGGAAAAATTCAATTGCATTGCAAAAAAAAAAAAAAGTGAGGTCAAGAGAGCATTATTTTCACACCAGCCCCTTATTGTACTCATGTACAAGGAGGCTCTTTTATGTACTAATGATCTCGTTGGTGTGTTGCCGATTGATATTGTTTCTCTTTTGCTGGAGTTTGAAGATGTACTTCCTGAAGAGTTACCTTCTGGTTTACCTCCAATCTGAGGAATTGAACATCAAATTGATTTTATACCTGGTGCATCAATTCCAAACCGACCTGCTTATAGGAGTAATCCCGAGGAGACTAAGGAACTTTTGAGGTAAGTAGGTGAATTATGTGCGTGAAAGCATGATTCCTTGTATTGTTCCAGTGCTATTAGTTCCTAAGAAGGATGGAACATGGAGGATTTGTGTTGACTGTCGAGCCATCAACAACATAACGGTAAAGAATCCTCTTCCCATTCCTAGATTAGATGATATGTTGTATAAATTGCATGGTTCTTGTGTCTTTACAAAAATTGATCTTAAGAGTGGATATCATCAGATTAGGATGAAGGAAGGTGATGAATGGAAAACTGCTTTTAAGACTAAATATGATTTGTATGAGTGGGCAGTGATGCCTTTCGGTTTGACTAATGCTCCGAGCACATTTATGCGTTTGATGAACCATGTTTTGCATGCATTTATTGGCAGATTTGTAGTTGTGTATTTTGATGATATCCTAATTTATATCAAAAACTTGGAAGAACATGTAATGCATTTAAAATCTGTTTGGAAATTCTAAGGAAAGAAAGGATGTTTGCTAACCTTAAGAAGTGCACCTTTTTTGCATGGATAAGCTTGTATTTCTTGGTTTTGTTGTTAGTAAGAGAGGAATTGAGGTGGATGAGGAAAAGGTGAAGGCAATCCAAGAGTGGCCAACGCCTACAACAATCAGCTAAGTGAGGAGTTTCCACGGCTTAGCTAGCTTCTATAGATGGTTTGTGCATGATTTTAGTAGCTTAGCCGCCCCTCCTATTGAAGTCATCAAGAAAAATGTGCCGTTTAGGTGGGGGAAAGAACAAGAAAAGACATTTAATCTGATCAAAGAAAAGTTAACTAATACACATTTGCTTGTTTTACCTAACTTTGCTAAAACTTTTGAAATTGAGTGTGATGCTTCAGGAATAGGTATTGGAGCTGTTTTGATGCAAGAAAGCCACCCAATTGCTTATTTCAGTGAAAAGTTGAGTGGGCACCCCACTTATGATAAGGAGATGTATGCCTTGGTAAGGTCTTTGGCAGCACAATCTATGGCCAAAGGAATTTGTGATTCACACAGATCATGATTCTTTGAAGCATTTGAAAGAACAACAAAGGTTGAACAAACGTCATGCTAAGTGGGTGGAATTCATTAAAACATTTCCTTACGTGATCATATACAAGCAAAGTAAGGAAAATGTGATGGCTGATGGATTGTCCTGAAGGTATGCTTTACTTTCCATTTTATATGCAAAACTGCTTGGCTTTGAATACATTTAGGATTTGTATGCACAAGATTCTAATTTTGGTGATGTGTTCAAAGCATGTGAAAAAGTGGCGTTTGGTAAGTTTTATAGGCATCATGGATTTTTGTTTCAGGAAAATAAACTGTGTGCGCCTATGAGTTCTTTGCGTGAATTGCTGGTGAGAGAAGCTCATGCTATTGGTTTGGTGGGACATTTTGGTGTAGCTAAGACTTTAGGAATTTTGCATGAACATTTTTGTTGGCCTCATATGCAACATGATGTGGAAAGAATCTGTGAGAAGTGTACCCCGTGTAAACAGGCTAAGTCTAAGCTGAAACCCCATGGTTTGTACATCCCCTTGCCAATACCTTTTTTTTTTTTTTTTAAAGAGTGAGCAATCAGCTGTCCAATAGTGATGCCCGCATGAATTTATTAAGAAAACTCTCACTTATGGCAGAGGAAAACCTTGGTAACAAAATAGAACTTCTAAACAAAACAAGAAAGAAAACACTAACCAAAAAAAAAAACAAGGACTATCACTACGAAACTTAACAACAACGTATAGAAGGAATCCCTGATAAATCTAACCGAATCAAGCCTCGAAGGACTCGAGGCATGGAAGAAGTATTAGAATAATCTGAAGAAACACCAGCCGCGCTAGCTTTAGCTAACCAATCCGCTACTTTGTTACCTTCATGTAGGACATGCCGAAATTTACAATTAATAGATTGGGCTAAAACGACAATTTCATCCCAATAATCCTCCAAATACCAAACTCCACAACGACCTCTATGCCACCAAGAAATAATCACCATTGAGTCAACCTCTACAATTATATTAGAAAGATGGAGGGAAATGCACACCTGCAGGCCATATAAAAGTGCAAGGAGTTCTGCTTTATTATTAGAACCCATTCCACTAAGAGAGGCAAAGGCTTTCACTAGCTGTCCAGTATCGTTGCGAATAACACCACCAGTACCACAAGAGCCCGGGTTCCCTAGACTACTTCCATTTGTGTTCAATTTAAACCATCCTGAGGGAGGTTTATGCCACTGCACCACTTTACAAGTCCTTTCTTTTAAAGGAATTGGTCTAATGCTTAAAGCCTCCAAAATCATGCCATCAAAATGAGACAAAGTATAATACTTATCACCCATAAGACCAAGCGACCAAACCTAAAAAGATATTGATTTAATAACCATATCATATGATTCTAAAGAACCCTCCATTCGTGCTAGACATCTTTGCCTCCAAAGTCCCAGGTAATAATGACAGGCATGAGGCCCACAATAACTCCCACCTGAGAAGATGACATAGCACGCCAAGACCAAGAGCAAACATGCTATTCCCAATTTCTACCCAAATAGGTTAGAGAACGTTAACCAAATTATTTTTGGGAAATCACCCTCGAATATCTTGGAGGGTGATACCTAGTGAACCTTGGATTGATATTTTTATGAATTTTGTTTTAGGTTTACCTAGGACTAAGAGGGGGAGAGATTCAGTTTTTGTGGCGGTAGATAGATTTTCCAAGATGGCACACTTCATTGCATGTCATAAAACTGATGATGCATCGCATATAGCTGATTTGTTTTTCAAATAAATTGTTAGGTTACATGGTATGCCTAGGACCATTGTTTCTGATAGGGATGCAAAGCTTTTGAGTTGCTTTTGAAAGACTTTGTGGGGAAAGCTGGGAACCAAGTTGTTGTTTTCTACTACTTGTCATCCACAAATGGATGGTCAATCTGAAGTAGTGAATAGAACATTGTCTTCTTTGTTGCGTGCTATCATTAAAAAGAACTTGAAAACATGGGAAGATTGTTTGCCACATGTTGAATTTGCTTACAATAGAAGTATATTCTGCATCTAAGTTTTCACCATTTGAAATTGTTTATGGATTTAACCCATTGTCACCTTTGGATTAAATTTTTTTACCTTTGAGTGAACGTGTGAACTTAGATGGCAAAAAGAAAGTAGAATTTTTAAAGATGATTAATGCAAGGCAAGGCTGAACATTGAAAGGAGGACTAAACAATATGTTCATTAAGCCAACAAGGGACGAAAGAAGGTAGTGTTTGAACCCTAGATTGGGTTTGGTTGCACTTAAGGAAGGACCATTTTCCGGAGAAACGACATTCGAAACTTCTACCTCGGGGTGATGGACCATTTCAAGTAGTGGAACGTATCAATGATAATGCCTACAAGCTTGACTTACCAGGTGAGTATGGTGTCAGTGCAAGCTTTAATGTTGTTGATTTGTCTCCTTTTGATGTAGGTGATGATTTGAGGACAAATCCTTCTCAAGAGGGGGAGAATGATGCAAACCAAGGAGCTGGACATGTTGATCATACACGTGGAAATGGAGCTAAATTTGCACATGACCCTTTGTCACTTCCTAGTGGCCCAATTACAAGACTTTTGCCAAACGTTTAAAGAAAGCATTAAATGGGCTAATCCAAGATAATTGGGCTGATTCTAAAAAGACCAAGATGACCTCAAATAATAATCAAGGCTTAGACTATGTCATCAAAGCAATTGAAGAGATTATTAATTAGCATGCAAATTCGTAACCAGCATGGTCTGACCATTAAAGAGCACGAATTTGTTGAGTTTCAAGGATATTAAATAGGAGAATGGACTTGGTCTTGGTTGGGCATGTTAAATACATTGAATGTAGTCATTTAGCTATTTTTCGGTGCTTTTAGAAGTCCAGTGATTACGCCCAAAGACTAATGCGGTAGTTGTAGCACAACTTTGGGGTGTCGATTCCACAGGGAGACAAATTAAAAGAAAAGTAAGAGGAACAAAGAAACTAAAGAAAAATATTAAATAAGTAATGGAGAACAAAGATTAATTTTAAATGTAAATTTAAGTGAAGCAATGTGATTAACGGAAAATGTACTCAAATTTGACGAACAGTAGAGCGTCGGGAATCCCTTGCACAAATCCGATATTTTAATTATTCTTAATTCATTGGATAACTCAATTAGGAACTCAATTTACAAAATTTCCAATTGGAAAGTATAGATTTATAAACCAAAATTAAATCAAATTTAACCCTTTGAAAAATTATTCACCACTTTTTAAATACGTAAATTACTACCCCTATTGAGAAAATCCAATAACGACAATATACTCAGGGAGCGATATTGCAGCAAAAAAACTAAATCAATATAGATAAATAATTGATCCAAACATAATCAAAGAACTAATCCATTCAATAGAAAAAGCATGACTGAATCTATAAACAGAATAAGTTCTATGATTATTCGGAGAAGAAAACATCAACAATGAATTGAAAATGATAAAACAAAAGAGTTTTAGCAATTGAAAATCAAATACATGAATTAAAAATAAATTACAAATACCATCTAATGTGCAAGTTTATCCCTAGCCCTACTTGAGAATTTAGTTACCCATAAATATACTGAACAACAAAAATATCCAGAGAAAACTGAAGCGAACGGTGGCCATGAAAGTGATTTTCTCCTCTCTTCAGATCTGTCTCTTGTGCCTCCTCCTTCCCATTTCGTGCTAATGATATACTTATATAGGGTAGGAAAGAAACCCTAATGTCTTAATTTCCGCATAAAAAAATTGCCTAAATTTTAGGACTTATCTTGACAGCTATGTACGGCCTTCAAGAGTTCTAATTTGGAAATCTTTTTAGGCAATTTAGATATCATATCTTGACAGCTATGATATACGCATCAATCCGATATATGAGTAAAAGGATACAGTCAATAGACTAAAGTATATCCAGACTGTCTCCTAGTGAATTTCGGACTTGGACTTCTTGTGATTTCATTTTGTGATTTTTTTCTTTTTCTTTTCTTCCAAATTGCTCTCAAACCCCATGAATGTCTTCCTTTGAATTTGACTGGCCTTGGCTTGCTCTTTTATAAACTTTGAAATTAAATATAAAAAAAACTGCTTACGAGTATCCCAACGTAAATAGAAATTCAATTAAAGAATACACATTAAATCCTATGATTTCTATTCACATTTTAGCATTTTAGTCCAATAATGGGGTATTTAGAGTGCACTTTTGCACACTCATCACACCCCTCAACTTACTGATTGCTAGTCCCTAACAATTTTCATGTCAAAACAACGAAAGAGATCAAAGAAAATCACACATAAAGGCCATCAAGTTACACTTTCCAAATTCACATATCAAAACAATATAAGGAATCCAATAACCCATCAAGATCAATCCACCTATAGCAATCCACAGAGTGTGTGTGTGTTCCCCAAGCCATAATCATCTTACTACTAACCTTGACACATGCAACATCAAGAATGTCTCAAGCAAAAGGTTTAACTCCATAACTCACGGGTATAATAGTATTTCGTGTAAGGGCTCTCTCTATGGAGTTGACAATGGGTGTATACACACTCTCATGGAAAATTAGGCAATTATGTATAAGCAACAAGCAAACATTAATCTTATGATAGAAACACTAACAAATGAGACTTCCACCAGTATTTCCAACAGCTTACTTAGGATTAGAACGGTCAACACAAAAGATTGTATTGTGGCTTGGTTTCGGGGCTATATGAAAAAAAAGGATGAAAGGGATTCAAAAACTTCCAAGTACATACAAAGGAAATTTTATTAAATATCTCAATAGACCACACTTCTCACTTCATGTACTCTCCAACTTTTCATATCATCAAATAATAATGTTTTTCCTTCTTCTTCCTCTTTTTTTTTTCAACAATTTGATGGACAAACACATGCCACTTTTGCATTCTTTCCATCTCTACCAACTTTTTTTTTTTATCTCACTCAATTGAACACTTTGCAACTTGTACTCTTCTCTTTTTTCTGTCGTCTTTTTTTTTTCTAATTTGAAAATGATAAAATTAAAAAAAGAAAATACAAATTCCATACCTAGTATACACTTGGAAGTAAAAAGGGTAAGAAAATTTTTGTATAGGTTATACTCCAATGTGGAGAGGCATGGATGATATGGGCATATGAAAAGAAAAAGCTACATGTGTTTATTGGTTCAAAGTTGGCTACTAGGAGTCTATGATGGAAATGGATAGCTTGAAAGGCTCAAACGTTAGTCCTAAGTTGACCTTCGACATATCCCAAGTATATCTACCATTGTACCACAAACCATGCAGTGATATTCTCAAAAGAAGTGCCCAATTCAATAGATCAATGAACGCTTATCACAATTTACTGCATTTGTATCATCTCAATTCTCTCCAAACTCACATGAATACTTAAGCAAAAGAGTTCTCTAGCTACATGTGTCAAACCACCATCTTACCACAAAACTTGGATAAGTGCATTAAGGGTTCTGTGAATGCTTTAGCAAAAATGATTATGGTGGGTTTGGTGAATTCACGAAGATGGCTATGAATGAGAATGGGTACACATATGAAAATGATGCATGTGTGATGCAAATTAAAAAAAATTGACACATGAAAATATGCCACAGAGTTCCAACAAGCATTTTAAATACTGAATTTGCACCACCACCCCCCAACTTAAATGAAACATTTTTCTCCATGTTTAAAAATCAAAATTGAATGGGGAGTAACTGAAAATGGTAGAATACACCTGATGAATGACGAAGGTAGCTCGCTAAGCACCAAAGATGGTAACCTAAAATGACGAAATGAAATTATCCTGCAATAAAAAATAGCAAACAAAAAGGAAAAGAAAAAAAATAAGAGAAAACAAAAATAAAACAAAGCAAAACAAAATAAATAAAGAAAAACATACCTGGGTGGTGTGGTCAAGGTTGATAGACTGGATCCACAAGTGAAATGTCTTCCACTTCTGGAACTTGCCTATCAATTAATACTTTAAGGCGTTGACCATTTACTTTAAAGATCCGACCATCCTTAGGATCTTCTATTTCTACCGTGCCATTTACAAAAACATTCCTTACTAAAAAGGGGCCAGTCCACCTAGACCGAAGTTTTCTTGGGTGCTCGTGAAATCCAAAATCATATAAGTATATTCGGTCATTAAATTTAAACCTCTTCCTAAGAATATTTTTATCATGAAACGTTTTCATTTTAACCTTATTGACTTTAGACTTAGGCAAAGGTTTCAATTTAACTCTTGGTGCTTTCATACTTACAGGAATCTATTTTCCACATTTCTTAGGCAACTCCTCAAATTTCTGTTGCCAAGCCTGTGTGCCATGATCCTGAGTTTCATAAAAAACAACACAAATATCAATAACATCAGATGAATCACTAATAGTATCAAACTCAGAATTCACAAGAGAATATTCAAGGGGATCAAAATCATGAGTTGTGTGAACTCCCTTGTCTATGAGTGCGTCAATCATGTACGTTTGGTGGCACTCATCATCTGTTTGTTGTTTCTCAATATGGAAAATGTTGACCTCCATGGTCATGTTTCTAAAAGATAGCTTCATCAACCCATATCTACAATTTATAAGTGTATTAGCCGTAGCAAGGAAAGATCTACCTAATATGAGAGGAACCTTAGAGTTTGACTCAACAACTGATTGAGTGTCCAAAATTAAGAAATCAACAGGATAATAAAACTTGTCAATTTGGATCAAAACATCCTCAACTATCCCCCTCGGTTTCTTAATTGAACGATCAGCCAACTGAAGCATAACAGAAGTAGGCTTAATTTCACCCAAACCAAACTGCAAATAAATGGAATAAGGCATCAAATTAACACTAGCTCCTAGATCTAGCAAGGCTTGCCCAAACTCATGATTCCCAATATTACATGCAATGGTTGGACAACCAGGATCCTTGTACTTAGGATGAATTCGCTATTCAATTAGAGCACTAACTTGCTTTGTCAGAAATGTTGTCTTCTTAACGTGGTGCTTCCTCTTAACTGTACACAAATCTTTAAGAACTTTTGCATAAGTGGGAACTTGTTTAATAACATGTAAAAGAGGAAGGTTAATCTTTACCTCCCTGAGGTTCTCCAAGATTTCATTACTAGGATCCAAAGTTCGCATACGAGATTTTAAAGCTTGGGGAAATGTTACCTTAACTGGGCTCTTGATTACCTTGGCATATTTGGGGAACTCGGTACTATCATTGCTTTGTTCCTCTTCAACATCCTTTGGTTTATCAATTGTTTGGATGTGTAAGGACTTACCACTTCTTGTCTGATGGGCCCCATGGTGGACCAAGTTGTAAAGAGCCTTTGCAAGTTTCAGATGGGTTAATTACAAGATTAAGAGCTATGAAGATCAAGGAAGCTATGCATGGATAGGGGTGCAGTCCACTTCAGACGTGTTTAGCAAGAGCCCAATATTCAAGATGGGCTTGAGAGGAGGAGATCCAGTTTTTATCCACGTAATATGCTACGAAAGACACAACTTGGACTTATTGTTATTGAAGGCCTTGGACTTATTTATTTCAATAAAAGAGTTTATTTTATTAGTTTAGAATAAGTGGGCTTAATGATGTTGGCCCAAACATATATCTTATTTCTATTGAATTAGGGTTTTTGGGAATGCCTTGTATTTTGGCCAAGGGCATATTTAGAAAGTTATTATTTAAAGTGAACTAGGGTTTTAGAAGTACCGTAGCCCGAGTATTGTTCACGCTACAATACCCGCGACTCACTTAAGGTTTTAGGGATTGTTATTTAAACCACTTGTAGCCTCATTTGAGAGGGTAAGATATTTTTTATTGAATTTTCGTTGTGAGTTGAGTTTACTCCTCTTGTTCTTGATTGAACGTTTGAACTTATCAAAGGTAAATCACAACCTTTGAGGCGTTCCTCCTTGTAATTTGGGTTCTTGAGACGGGATTTCATTGGGTCTAGATTTTAATATAATCTAGGTTCTTGAAATGGGATCTCAATGGGTCTAAATTCTCCATCCATAGACTTGAGTTTGGTGTTCTTGGGTTTGTTTTTCCATTATTGTTGTTGGGTCTCAAAGCGAGTCGATTGGGGTTTATATCATTTGGTATTCAGAGCAAGGTTTCCAATCAGGTCTGATTCTATCTTTATTTATTGTATCTTTAATTCTAGGGCTTCATTGTTCTAGGGTTGCACAAAAAGAAAAAAAAAAAGTGCAGAAATTCGAATTTCCTAGGGCTGCCAAATTATTCTATCCTTTGGGTTTTATGTTCATCATCATAGGGTGGCTAAATTCCTTGTTTGAGAGCTGCCAAAATTTACACCATCTAGGGTTTGAAATTTCTAGGGTTTCATTGATTCCCTTCTATATCCTTGTCAATTTGTATGTGTTTGAATTCAATTGTTTGATTATCACAATTGAATATTTCTGTTTGTGGTTGAATTGTTGAGAAAAGAAAAGAAAAAAAAAAGGAAATGAAAAGAAAAGAAAAGAAAGGAAAGGAAAAGAAAACAAAAGAAAAGAAAAGAAAGGAAAAAAAATTTGAAAAAAAAGGAAAAAAAATTCGAAAAAAAAAAGAAGAGAAAGAAAAGGATTTTGGGTATAGGTTGTTTGAAATACTTTGTGCCATATGAAATTGAGTGGTTTGGCATTGATTGAGGGTTATTTTTAAAGGGGCTGAATATATTTTTTCTAATTGGTGTCTTGTTTTGTAATTACTCTTTCCCTCGTATAGTTTTCTTGATTCTCGTGTCATTATTATTCCTTACGTGTTTCTCTTATTCTTGTTTCTTGGATCTAGTTGCTAGTTGGGACTAAACAAGGTTGCTTTGTCTTGATTGAGTTCAATTAGTTCTGAAAGAACTTGAGTGGGAAAACTCTTGAGGTAAAAGGCAAGAGAGTGTGAGATCATTATCAGAAAAAAACCAATTTAAAGTGAAACATGAGTGGAGTGCCATTATTTGAGTGTAAACACGTAAAGGAGAGCTGTGAGGTCTTTTTCCACTCGCATTCTTTTTGTGCAACACATACAATGTCTCATTAAAGTGACTCATAACCAAAGAGGATGTCAAATAATTCATTAAAGTGTCAAATAATGCAACAACAACTTGAGCGATTAAATTTGAAGTTAGGGGAAGTAAGGAATAAGATGGATCAACAAGATGCATTGATTAGAACTCTGCAAAGTGGGGGAGATAGGAGGAGACTTAAGCCTAGTATTGAACATGAGTATAATAAGAATGAGGAATATGGTGAGTCTCTTGTTGTTAGGCGTGCTGTCAATACACATAGTAACATGGATGATACAGAGAAGCAGAGAGAGAAGAACATTTTTCATACTAGATGCCACATCAACAACAAGGTATGTAGTATGATTATTGATGGGGGGAGTTGTAACGCCTGTCCTTGTGGTGGGTCCTTTTTCATATCGATTTTGATAAAAACCGACGGGAATTACGATTCCTTTTCAATCTCTTTTCCATACATACCAGGATACAAAAGACTCCATGTTATAAATAAAATCTCATTTTTTCTTGATTAAAACTTTCAGCAGAAAACATTACATACATAATTAAAGCTTTTAATATGAAACATCTTGCCTAGGCCTTCGTGCTCCTTCCCTTGGGCTGTGCCTGTCCTGACCTGTCATGCTCATCTTGTGCCTGGGAGGGCACACATAAAAACTAAAATGAGTCGATGACTCGTAAGCATTACTTCATACAGTCAAAATATAATAACATAATTTTCCAGTCATGCAGTTATCATTCCATACATACATATCTTACGTAGCATGCATACGTCTTTCTCTTCGTTTGAAAACGTTTCGAGGTGGGGTTTTTTTTATTTAAAACATGCTTTCTTCTTTAAAACAGTTCCCCACACATCGCTGCCTTCATCTCTTAAAGGATCTTTTCACGCATTTATATTTCTACGTACATTCATGCATACATACGTTCATTAGATCATCTTTTCTTACTTACTTACATTCTTGCATTCGGTCCGTTCATACATACATATCTTGCGTCCATTCTTAACATGCATTCGTTCATTCTTATCACTTTCATGTGGCCGTTGCACACTGTTACGCCCCGTGCACTAGGGTTAGCGGTCTTTTGGACCTGATTCGGCCCGTGGCCGCGGGTTAGGAATCCATTCAGTCAGGGTGCAGCACTGGGTGCACTACCAGTACTACTTACCCGGCATTGCAATCTGCCCATTTCTTTGATATCATTTCCAGTCCAGTCCATGTGGCCATTACGTATTTTCATACATCATACATTCAATCCATTCTTTTCTTTACAGTCCTTTCCTTTTTATTCGTATCGTTTAAAGCATAATTTTCTTTATTTTTCCTAAAAGTTGCTTTAAGAGAAGTTTCTTTAAGAGGAAACTGATTTTCTTTCTTTTCCATTAAAGTTGTTTTAAAAAAAGTTATTTTATTTTAGAAAAGATAGTTTTCTCTCTTTATCAATCCTTACAGTCCTTAACAGTTATAACGTCCTTTAAAGCTTCTTTTCGTTTCCTTTCATAAATATACATACAATACGTACTACGTATAGCATCCATTCACATGCATACACGTACATAATTTGGGTGCATAAAAAGGGGCTGCCAAGGAAGGCCGTTACGTACTTATACTTGAAAACTTACGTTTCATTTTCCTTTTTACAGAAAAGCTTTCGTCTTATTCTTCATTTTTTTATAGAGAAAACTCTAGAAGAGTATGAACGTAACACTTACCTAGACTTCATGCCATACTCAATTCATGCAGTCCATTCATGTGCGTGTCAGATGGCAACCTACATGCATACACATAACTTTATGTCATCATCTATCTAATGCATAAGTAACTATTCTAGAAAATAGAACTATGCTTTGCTTGAAACATTCTCTATCCATCCCTGGGCTCTTACGTACTATTTACTATGCTAAAACTTTCGGGGTCTTATTCCTTAAAGTGAACCTCTGTGATTCACCTTAGGTTAAGACACTAAGATCTCTGTCTCGTTCTTCTATTTACACAATCCAACGCATGATTCTGACATACAGAGCCATGCGTCCCAACCTTAAACTATATACCCTTCACTACTTTCACATATCCTAGCCCACGCTACATCCTTATTTCCATCCATTCAGGCTACATGAAGTCAGCCAATTCTCTGGCTAAAATACCATGTAACCATGATCAGGACAGATTACTCATTACATATGATAAATCTGTCTGATACACTTGTCTTGCCAGAGACACATGTATCTCATCCCCTTTTATCACCTAAGAGCAACTTATAATTCCAATAAACGCCTGCTTGTATAAACAAGCTCCAAACTCCAATACCAACTTGTTAAGACCCGGTCGATAGGACTTTTCCTACTTCCCGGCTCTTTATAAGTTCATCCCAACACTTAATGGGAGAGGATTGCATCCATAAATGCACCTCTGTCACGTCACGTAATTCGAGATAAATCCCAAGTCACATCACGATACCCATCATGCTTCCGCTGCACGCTCTGATACTTCTCCATCACTTCCTTATACTCTTAGTCACAAGTCAGTCTCAAGGCAATACCCGTTACCTTGGACTACAGGACACATCACTACTGCTTCGGGACACTGTTACACAGTTCCCGCCACTTGACAAGAGGACTGCATCCACAAATGTGCCTCTGTCACATTATGCAGCTCAAGACAGAATCTCGAGTTACAATACGGGGCCCATTGTGCTTCTGTTGCACTCTCTGATACCTTTTCACCACTTCCATATACCTTTAGCCATAGTCAACCACAAGGTAAATCTCGTCACCCCGGACTACAAGCTATGTCACCATTGTTTCGGGATACTGTGTTACACAGTTCCCGACACTAGACCATACACTCCACACTTCTCTGCTACGTCATCCAACCCTTCGTGACACGCCATCCAGTGTATCATGACCTCGTATAGAGTACACTCACGTGAACTCTCTTCCATCCACACTATGACAACATCATTACGATACACGCCTCACGGTGCATCGCTACGCGACACGGAGTACGCGCCACGCGTACTCCTTTCGTTACAACACTCATCATCACGATGCACATCACACGGTGCATCGCCATACCACAGGGAGTACACTTCACGTGCACTCCATTCCTTCTACGCCACACATTACTACAATGCACGTCACACGACGCGTCGCTGCACTACACAGAATACGCTCCACGCGTACTCTCTTCACACATCATGTCATATCACAACTACGACATCCATCTCATGTCCACACTTCATAGTACAATCCATAATACTACAATTCAAGCCCAACACTTCACAACTACATTTCGCTTCACAACTACGCAGCGAACTCCACAATTACTAATTACGCAGTCTACAATCTAACCAATCAACTACTTTAAACATAAATAACTAGAGATAGAAGGTTATACCATCGACGGGCTAACCCGTGCGTCGCTCGCTGCGCGTCACGATTAAGCGTCGGAGGAGCGTACGTGGCGGTAACACCGCGTATGGTGGCTGTCCACCACGTAAAGTGGTGGTTCAGGCTTGAGGATAGCTAGTCGTGGCCTTGGAAGGCTCATGGTGGCCTCGTGGTGGTCAAGGGTGGCGGAGCACGGCGGCATCATGCCGTGAACAGTAAATCCGAAAGCTAGGAGTTTGCTTGAGGTGGATGAAAGCCATAGAACTTCATGGAAAGCTAGGGAAAGGTAGATGAAGATGTGGTGGAGCTGTGGTGGCGAGGTGGTGGCCATACGGTGGCTCACGGCGGCGGATCGGCCGTTTGAAGTCATTTTCGGCCTTGGAGAGTGAGGGAGAGTGAGAGCTCTACATAGCTCCGTTGGCCATGGAATTTCTTGTGGAAGTTCGTGGTGATGAGAGGAACAAGGTGACGGTGGTGAAACACCATGGGTGGCCGTGTACGGTGGCGCACGGCGGTGCAACCGAACGTGTGTGTGTGAAGACCCATCGGAGAAAGAGTGAGAGTTAGGGAGAAAGAAGGACATGGGGAGGAAGCCCTTGACATGGTGGTTCTATTGGTGGTGCTTGGTGGCCATTTCAACCGTGTATGGTGGTCCAAAGAGGTGAAAAAGGGTTGAAGACCCATTTCTTTGAAGGAAGATAGAGAGAGACTCGGTGGCCGGTAAAGCACACCACCGGTGCAGTGGAGGTCGCCGGTGAGGGAGGATCACGCCGGTGTGGGAGGTGAGGCACGGCGGCCGGAGGTGGCGCTGGCTGGAAGCTTGGACCGAACGGGCATGGAGGAAGGCTCACGTCGGGCACGAAGAGAAGGAGAGGAAAGAGAAAAGAGAAAGAAGAAAAAGGAAAAAGGAAAAAGTGAAGGGAAAAGGATAGGGGCCTGGGTATTTAATCTCAGTCCTACACTTCGGGATCCTCAAAAGGATCTAACGATGAGTTTAAAACACTGATTTGAAAACGCGTAAGTTTTTTATTTAAAATAAACACTTAGATAAAATACTGAGAGGAATTAAGATAGAATATTATTTTATAAACTAAGGTTTATAAAATAATATTTTCTTCATCATTATATAAAATGATAAAGTATCATTAATTAATCAAAGTGCATAAAATCATTTAAACAAAACACTGAGAGGAATTAAGATAGAATATTATTTTATAAACTAAAGTTTATAAAATAATATTTCTTCATCATTATCTAAATTGATAATGTATCATTAATCACTCAAAAAGGATAATACCATTTAATTTAAATAAGAGTTTTCAACGTAAAGTTAAACCTCTTAATATTTTAAAACAACTAAAATATCTAATATAAGATATTATCCACAATTATAATATTTTCAGAGCTCATTAAAATATTATAATTGTGCTACATTAAAACAAGCTTATCTAATAATACTGAAAATATCTTCTATAGATATTTTCTGAAAATATCTTCCATAGATATTTTCTATAGATATCTTCCATAGATATTTTCTATAGATATTTTCATAATATTAAAATATCCATAAACTTTAAAATATCTATCTTACTTTGAAATTCGCATAATAACTTTCAGAACACGCCATCGAGATACAACACGTAGGATAAGATTCAACATGTAGATCGAGGCTAGTCAGATAGACTGACTCTCGACACGTAGAGCAAGGCTCAGCACATACACCGAAGTTTGACACGTGGATCAAGGCTCGTACGTAAAGAAGAAGAAAGAAGGAGAGGATATTACAGGAGTTGTAGTAATGTGGCTAGCACTACTTTAGTTCAAAAAATGAATTTACCTACCTTGAAACACCCTAGACCATACAAGTTGTAGTGGTTGAATGGTTGTGGGGAAGTTAGGGTAAAGAAGCAAGTGTTAGTTTCTTTTTCAATTAGGAGGTACAAGGATGAGGTACTTTGTGATGTAGTACCAATGCATGTTGGCCATATTTTGTTGGAGAGGCCGTGGCAGTGTGATAGGAGAGTGATCTATGATGGGTTTAGGAACTTGTACAATTTTGAAAAGGATGGAAAAACAATCAAACTTGCTTCTTTAACTCCAACACAGGTCCATGAGGACCAACTGAAGTTGAAAGGTGAGATTGATCAAAAAAGAAAGAGAGAAAGTGAGATTGATCAAAATAGAAATGGAGAAAGTGAGATTGATCAAAAAAGAAAAAGTGAAAGTGAGACTGAGAAAAAAAGAAATAGTGAGGCCAAAACCTCAAGAGAAGGAGAGAGTGAAAAGAACAAAGAGAGTGAAGAAAAAATAGAGAGTGAAAAGAAAACAAAGAGTGAAAAGGAAAAAGAGAGTGAAAGAAAAAAAGAGAGTGAAAAGAAAAAGGAGGGTGAAAAAATAAAAGCAGGAGTGAAGAAATTGAGAGAAAAACAAAGAGAGAAGTGAGTTTTTATATTAAGGAAAATTTTACTACTAACGGATTTAATGAATTTTTGCCTAGTATGGTTATGTCTTTGTTGCAGGGATATAAGGTTGTAATTCCTAACGGAGTGTTTAGTGGATTGCCACCTATTAGAGAGATAGAGCATTACATTGATTTTATGCCAGGTGCGACAATCCCCACCCGACCTTTCTTTGAAGAACATAAGTCCTTAACGCACTTGAAGGGACAAGATAAGTTGAATAGAATTCATGCCAAGTGGGTTCAATTCATTGAGACCTTTCCTCATGTAATTCAGTACATACATGGTAAGAAAAATTTTGTGTTTGATGCTTTAGCAAAAAGATATGTCCTTGTCATCATTTTAGATACAAAATTATTGAGACTTGAATATGATAAGAAATTGTATGTTATTGATGATGGCTTGGCTAGTGCGTATAGAGTATGTGAGAAAACATCGTTTGGTAAGCTCTATAGACTAGATTGGTACTTGTTTAGAGAGAAAAGACTTTGCGCGCCTACTAGTCTTATGCGTGAGTTGCTTGTGCTTGGAGAGCATAAAGGTGCTTTGATGGGACATTTGGTAAAGAGGACTGTAGAAGTGTTGCATGAACATTGGTGGGAGTATTGTTTCCCATTCAATGAGTTTGCATATAGTTGGAATGGTCCCTTTGGTGTAAAGAAGAGTTTAGGCATATTGCATAAATACTTTTGAGAGTATGGTTGGTCATTCATTGAGGTCGCATATAATTGGAGTGGTCATTTTCCTATATGGAAGACTTTAGATGTGTTTGATGAACATTTGTGGAAATATCATTTTCCATTCATTGAATTGTTGCATGAGTGTTTGCGAGTATCATTTGTCATTATTAGAGTTTGCATATAATAAAGCCATGCATACTACTCTTTCTCATTCATTTTTTGAAGTTGTTTTTGGCTTTAATCCAATTATTTCTTTTGATTTAATCCCTTTACCTATTGATAACTGATGGGCCCCAAGGTGGACCAAGTCGTAAAGATCCTTTGCAAGTTTCAGATAGGGTAATTACAAGATCAAGAGCTAGGAAGATCAAGGAAGCTATGCATGGATAGAGGTGCAATTCACTTGAGACTTGTTTAGCAAGTGCCCAACATTCAAGATGGGCTTGAGAGGAGGAGATCCAGTTTTCATCCACGTGATACACTATGAAAGACATGACTTGGGCTTATTGTTATTGAAGGCCTTGAACTTATTTATTTCATTAAAAGAGCTTATTTTATTAGTTTAGAATAAGTGGGCTTTAGGATGTCAACCCACAAATATGTCTTATTTCTAATGAACTATTGTTTTTGGGAATATTTGGAAGGCATTGTATTTTGGCCAAGGGCATATTTAGAAAGTTATTATTTAAAGTAAACTATGATTTTAGAAGTACTGTAGTCCGAGCACTGTTCACACTACAGTACCTGCAACTCACTTAGGGTTTTGGGAATGTTATTTAAACCACTTATAGCTTCATTTGAGAGGGTAGAGACATTATTGAAATTGATGAATTTTATCATTGTGAGTTGTGTTTATCTCCTCTTATTCTTGATTGAACATTTGAACTTATCAAAGGTAAATCACAACCTTATTATAATTTGGGTTCTTGAGACGGGTTCTTCAACGGGTCTAGATTTTCATATAATCGAGGTTCTTGAAATGATTTCTCATTGGGTCCAGATTCTCCATCCATTGACATGAGTTTGGCTTTCCTGGGTTTGTTTTTCCCATATTGTTGTTGGGTCTCAAAGTGAGTCGATTGGGGTTCACATCATTTGGTATTCAGAGCCAGGTTTCCAATCAGGTCTGATTCTATTTTTTATTTATTGTATCGTTAATTCTAGGACTTCAATGGTCTAGGGTTGCAAAAAAAACAAGCACAAAAATTCGTTGTTCCTAGGGCTGCCAAAATTTGCACCATCTAGGGTTTGAAATTTCTAGGGTTTCATTGATTCCCTTCTATTTCCTTATTAATTTGTATGTGTTTGAATTCAATTATTTGATTATCACATTTGAAAATTTCTATTTGTGGTTGAATTGTGGAGAAAAGAAGAGAAAAGAAAAGAAAAGAAAAGAAAGGAAAAGAAAAGAAAAGAAAAAAATTTAAAAAAAAAAAAAAACAGAGAGAGAAGGAAAGTAAAGGTACCATATTCAATGGTTGCTACATAGTTACAATAAAAGATAAATAAAGAAATTTGTTGATTGGGTCTTGTTCTTAAAAGGGTTGAGTTACCTCTTGTTACTTCATTCTAGTTGTTATCTTATTTTGCAATTACTCTTTCCGTCATATAAATACCTTGAGTCACGTGTCATTTTGTTCCCTTTGTGTTTTTCTTGTTCTTGTTTCCATGGACTTAATTACTAGTTGGAATAAAATAAGGTTGTATTGTCTTGATTTAGTTCAATTAGTTCTTCAAAAACTTGAGTGGGAAAACTCTTGAGGTAAAAGGCAAGTGAGTGTGAGATCATTATCGGGAAAAAGCCAATTAAGAGTGAAACACGAGTGGAGTGCCATTATTCGAGTGTAAACACGTAAGGGAGCGTGTGAGGTGTTTTTTCCTCTAACATTCTTTTTTTGTGCAGAGCATTTGATGTCTCATAAAAATGACTCATCACCAAAGGGGATGGTAGATAACTCATTCTTTGTGTTGCAGTCCATGCAACAAAAGTTTGAAAGGTTAAATTTGAAGTTGGGGGAAGTGAGGGATAAGATGGAACAATGAGGTGCATTGATTAGAAATTTGCAAACTGAGAGAGATAGAAGGAGACATAAGTCTAGTATTGAGAATGAAGAGTATGGCGAGTCACTTGTTGTTAGGCGTGCTCCCAATTCATAATTTAAGATGGATTATATACAGCAACAAAGAGAGAACATTTTTCATACTAGATGCCACATTAACAACAAGGTATGTAGTATGATCATTGATCTAATGTTGCTAGCACTACCTTAGTTGAGAAACTGAATTTACCTGCTTTAAAACACCCTAGACCATACAAGTTGCAGTGGTTGAATGATTGTGGGGAGGTTAGAATAAATAAGCAAGTGTTAGTATCTTTTTCAATTAGGAAGTACAAGGATGATGTGCTTTGTGATGTAGTGCCTATGCATGCTGGCTATATTTTGTTGGGAAGGCCATGGTAGTATGATAGGATGGTGATCCATGATGGGGTCAAGAATATTTATAGTTTTGAAAAGGATGGAAAAACAATCAAACTTGCTCCTTTGACTCCACCACAAGTCCATGAGGACCAGCTGAAGTTGAAAAGTGAGATTGATAAAAAAAAAAAAAAAAAAAAAAAAAAAAAAAAAGAGTGAAAGTGAGGTTGATCAACAAAGAGAGCGAGAAATTGAGATTGATAAAAAAAAAAAAAAAAAAAAAGAGAGTAAAAGTGAGGTTGAGGAAGAAAGAAATACTGAAACCTCAAGAAAAAGAGAGAATGAGTTGAAAAACAATTGTGTGGCCGAAAGTTCAAAAAAAGATGTTGAAAAAGAGAGTGAAAGAAAAAAAGAGAGTGAGAAGAAAAAGGAGAGTGAAAAGAAAAGCTGGAGTGAAGAAAGTGAGTGAAAAACAAAGAGAGAAGTAAGTTTTTATGCTAAGGTGAATTTTACTACTAACGGATTTAACGAATCTTTGCCTAGTATTGTTATTTCTTTGTTGCAGGGATATAAGGTCGTAATTCCTAGCGAAGTGTTGAGTGGATTGCCACCTATTAGAGAGATAGAACTTTACGTTGATTTTGTGCCGGGTGCGACAATTACTAACTGACATCTTTTTGAAGAACATAAGTCCTTGACACACTTGAAGGAACAAGGTAAATTGTTGACTAGAATACATGCTAAGTAGGAGGAATGTATTTAGACTTTTCCTCATATAATCAAATAAATACAAGCATGGTAAGGAAAATCTTGTAGTTGATACATTATCAAGAAGGTATGTCATTGTCTTCATTTTAGATGCAAAGCTATTGAGATTTGAATATGATAAGAAATTGCATGCTAATGATGATGACTTTGCTAGTATGTATGGAGTATGTGAGAAAGCATCGTTTGGTAAGTGCTATAGATTAGATTGGTATTTGTTTAAAGATAATAGATTTTATGAGCCTACTAGTCTTATTCGTGATTTGCTTGTGCATAGATGTGGTTTGATGGATCATTTTGGTGTAAAAAAGATTTTAGATGTGTTGCATAATCGTTTGTAGGAGTATCATTTGCCATTCATTGATTTCTTGCATGAACATTTGTAGGAGTATCATTTGCCTTCCATTGAGTTTGAACATAATTGGAGTGGTCATTTTGGTATCAAGAAAACCTTGGACATTTTGCATGAATATTTCTTTTGGCCTAAGATGAAACGAGCCGTCAATCGCACTTGTGATAGGTGCATTACATGTAGAAAGGCCAAATTTAAGTTTTTGCCACATGGGTTGTATACACCCTTCCTAGTAAGCCATTGGTAGACATATCTATAGACTTTTGTTTTGGGGCTACCTAGGACAAAAGGGGGTAGAGATTCTATTTTTGTGGTTGTGGATAGATTTAGCAAAATGTCACATTTCATTCCATGTCATAAAAATGATGATGCCACAAACATAGCTAACTTATTATTCAGGGGGATAGTGTGAATTCATGGTGTACCTGGGAGTATTGTTTCTAATACTCAGCCCTTATGCACTATTGTTCATCAGAATTTAAAAACTTGGGAGGATTGTTTGTCATTTATAGAGTTTGCATATAATAGAACCTTGCATACTAGTACTTCATATTCTCATTTTGAAGTTGTTTATTATTTTAATCCACTTACTCCTTTAACTCTGATACTATTGTTTACTGATGACAGGAGTAGCTTGGATAGACCTTTTCAAATTCTTGAGAAAATTAATGATACTTCACATCTATTGGATCTTCTAGGTAAGTACCATATTTTTACTACTTTCAATATTTCTGATCTTTTTCCCTTTGATCTAGGTGGAGATTCGAGGACGAATCCTTTTGAGGAGAGGGGGGGAATGATGGGCCCCAAGGTGGACCAAGTCGTAAAGATCATTTGCAAGTTTCAGATGGGTAATTACAAGATCAAGGGTTAGGAAGATCAAGGAAGCTATGCATGGATGGGGGTGCAATCCACTTGAGACGTGTTGAACAAGAGCCCAACATTCAAGCTGGGCTTGAGGAGAGGAGATCCAGTTTTCATCCACGTGATACATTACGAAAGACACGACTTGGGCTTATTGTTATTGAAGGCCTTGCACTTATTTATTTCATTAAAAGAGCTTATTTTATTAGTTTAGAATAAGTGGGTTTAAGGATGTCAACCCACACATGTCTTATTTCTAATAAACTAGGATTTTTGGGAAGGTCTTGTATTTTGGCCAATGGCATATTTGGAAAGTTATTATTTAAAGTAAACTAGGGTTTTAGAAATACTGTAGCCCGAGCACTGCTCACGCTATAGTACCTGCGGCTCACTTAGGGTTTTGGGGATTGTTATTTAAACCACTTATAGCTTCATTTGAGAGGGTAAGACATTATTGAAATTGATGAATTTTATCATTGTGAGTTGAGTTTATCTCCTTTTGTTCTTGATTGAACATTTGAACTTATTAAAGGTAAATCATAACCTTTGTGGCGTTCCTCCTTTGTAATCTGGGTTCTTGAGACGGGTTCTTCAACGGGTCTAGATTTTCATATAATCTAGGTTCTTGAAACGATTTCTCATTGAGTCTAGATTCTCCATCCATTGACTTGAGTTTGGCTTTCCTGGATTTGTTTTTCCCATATTATTGTTGGATCTCAAAGCGAGTTGATTGGGGTTCACATCAATGATAGAAGTAGCTTGGATGGACATTTCCAAATTCTTGATAAAATTAATGATACTTCATATCTAGTTGATCTTCCTGATAAGTATCATGTTGATGGGCTCCAAGGTGGACCAAGTCTCAACGACTGGGAAGCCACCATGGCTAGGTTTTTGCATGGTTTAAATCGTGAAATTACGGATATAGTCAAGATGCAGCACTATGTTGAGTTGACGAATATGGTGCATCAAGCCATATAGGTGGAACAACAATTCAAATGAAAGGGATTAGCTAGGAGGGGACAACTTATGGCTACCACTAGCCCGTGGAAGACAACTCCAAAAAGGGACGAGTAGCTACAAAATAAGCCAAAATTTGAACCATCTAAGAATGCCAACTCAAAGACCGCCACTACTTTAGGGAACACAGAGGCTTCGAGTTCTAAAACACATGATATTACGTGTTTTAAATGTCAGGGGTGGGGGCACATAGCCAGCCAGTGTGTAAACAAAAGAGTGATGGTGATAAATGCTCAAGGATAGCTTGAGTCGGAGAATGAGGAAGAAGTAGATTAAGATGACATGCCATCTTTGGAGGATGCCGGTGATGAGCAAAATGCTGTGGGGAGATTTATTGGTATCAAGGCGAGTTCTCAATGCGCAAGTTAAGGAGGAAGAAAGTAATCAAAGTGAGAATTTGTTTCATACTCGGTGCTTTGTAAATAACAAATTTTGTAGTGTCATTATCGATGGAGGTAGTTGCACAAACATAGCCAGCACTTATTTGGTGGAAAATTTGGCTTTTACTACCTTGAAACATCCTCAACCTTACCGGCTTCAGTGGCTGAATGAATGTGGTGAAATCAAGGTGACAAGACAAGTGTTGGTAGCGTTAAACATTGGCAAATATGAGGATGAGGTGCTTTCTGATGTGGTTCCTATGCATGCATGCCATTTACTATTGGGAAGACCATGGCAGTATGATTTGAAGGTTACGCATGATGGATTCACAAATAAGTATTCTTTCACTCTTAATAGGTAAGCTATTACTCTTGTGCCATTAACTCCAAAACAGGTCAAGGAGGACCAATTAAAGTTACAAAGATCAAATAAAAAAAAATAAAGGAAAAAGAAAGAAAGGCTGAAATTGAAAAAAAAGAGTTTACAAAAGAAGGAGAGAAAAACATTGACTAGAGGGAAAAAGAAAGTGAGAGGATTTCGGCCATAGTGAGAGCAAGAGAGGAAAAATTCAATTGCATTGTAGAAAAAGAGTGAGGTCAAGAGAGCATTATTTTCACACCAGCCCCTTATTGTACTCATGTACAATGAGGATCTTTTATGTACTAATGATCTCGTCGGTGCTTTGCCGAGCGATATTTTTTCTCTAAGTTTGAAGATGTTCTTCCTGAAAAGGTACCTTCTGGTTTACCTCCAATCGGAGAAATTGAACATCAAATTGATTTTATACCTGATGCATCAATTCCAAACCGACCTGCTTATAGGAGTAATCCCGAGGAGACCAAGGAACTTCAGAGGCAAGTAGGTGAATTATTGGAGAAAGAGTATATGCGTGAAAGCATGAGTCATTGTGCGGTTCTGGTGCTATTAGTTCCTAAGAAGGATGGAACATGGAGGATGTGTGTTGACTGTCGAGCCATCAACAACATAACGGTAAAGTATTGTCATCCCATTCCTAAATTAGATGATATGCTGGATGAATTGCATGGTTCTTGTGTCTTTACAAAAATTGATCTTAAGGGTGGATATCATTAGATTAGGATGAAGGAAGGTGATAAATGGAAAACTGCTATTAAGACTAAAAATGGTTTGTATGAGTGGTTAGTGATGCCTTTAGGTTTGACTAATGCTCCGAGCACATTTATGCGTTTGATGAACCATGTTTTGCGTGCATTTATTGGCAGATTTGTAGTTGTGTATTTTGATGATATCCTAATTTATAGCAAAAACTTGGAAGAACATCTAATGCATTTGAAATCTATTTTGGAAATTCTAAGGAAAGAAAGGTTGTTTGCTAACCTCAAGAAGTGCACCTTTTGCATGGATAAGTTTGTGTTTCTTGGTTTTGTTGTTAGTAAGAGAGGAATTGAGGTGGACGAGGAAAAGGTGAAGGCAATCCAATAGTGGCCAACTCCTACAACAATCAGCCAAGTGAGGAGTTTTCACGGCTTAGCTAGCTTTTATAGATGGTTTGTGCGTGATTTTAGTAGCTTAGCTGCCCTTCTTACTGAAGTCATCAAGAAAAATGTACCGTTTAAATGGGGGAAAGAACAAGAACAGGAATTTAATCTAATCAAAGAAAAGTTAACTAATGCACCTTTGCTTGTTTTACCTAACTTTGTTAAAACTTTTGAAATTGAGTGTGATGCTTCAGGAACATGTATTGGAGCTGTTTTGATGCAAGAAGGCCGTCCGATTGCTTATTTCAGTGAAAAGTTGAGTGGGGCACCCCACTTATGATAAGGAGATGTATGCCTTGGTAAGGGCTTTGGTAGCACTATCTATGGCCAAAGGAATTTGTGATTCACACAGATCATGAATCTTTGAAGCATTTGAAAGGACAGCAAAGGTTGAACAAACGTCATGCTAAGTGGGTGGAATTAATTGAAACATTTCTTTATGTGATTTGATACAAGCAAGGTAAGGCAAATGTGGTGGCAGATGCATTGTTCCGAAGGTATGCTTTACTTTCCATTTTAGTTACAAAACTGCTTGGCTTTGAATACATTAAGGATTTGTATGCACAAGATTTTGATTTTGGTGATGTGTTCAAAGCATGTGAAAAAGTGGAGTTTGGTTAGTTTTATAGGCATGATGGATTTTTGTTTCGGGAAAATAAACTGTGTGCGCTTATGAGTTCTTTGCGTGAATTGCTTGTGAGAGAAGCTCATGCTGGTGGTTTGATGAGACATTTTGGTGTAGCTAAGACTTTAGGAATTTTGCATAAACATTTTTTTTTTTTTGCCTCATATGAAATGTGATGTGGAAAGAATTTGAGAGAAGTGTATCTCATGTAAACAGGCTAAGTCTAAGTTGAAACCCCATGGTTTGTACATCCCTTTGCCGATACCTAGTGAACCTTGGACTGATATTTCTAGGGATTTTGTTTTAGGTTTACCTAGGACTAAGAGGGGGGGGGGGGGAGAGAGATTTAGTTTTTGTGGTGGTAGATAGATTTCCAAGATGGCACACTTCTTGCATATCATAAAACTGATGATGCATCACATATAGCTGATTTGTTTTTCAAAGAAATTGTTAGGTTACATGGTATGCCTAAGACCTTTGTTTCTGATAAGGATGCAAAGTTCTTGAGTTACTTTTGGAAGACTTTGTGGGGAAAGCTGGGAACCAAGTTATTATTTTCTACTACTTGTCATCCACTAAAGGATGGTCAAACTGAAGTAGTGAATAGAACTTTGTTGTCTTTGTTGCGTGTTGTCATTAAAATGAACTTGAAAACATAGGAAGATTTTTTGCCACATGTTGAATTTGCTTACAATAGAAGTATACATTCTGCATCTAAGTTTTCACCATCTGAAATTGTTTATGGCTTTAACCCATTGTCACCTTTGGATTTAATTTCTTTACCTTTGAATGAACGTGTGAACTTAGATGGTAAAAAGAAAGTAGAATTTGTAAAGATGATTCCTGAAAAGGCAAGGTTGAACATTGAAAGAAGGACTAAACAATATGTTTATCAAGCCAACAAGGGACAAAAGAAGGTAGTGTTTGAACCAAGAGATTGGGTTTGGTTGCGCTTAAGGAATGACCGTTTTCCAGAGAAATGGCATTCAAAACTTCTACCTCTATCATTTGGTATTCAGAGCAAGGTTTCCAATCAGGTCTGATTCTATCTTTTATTTATTGTATTGTTAATTCTAGGGCTTCAATGTTCTAGGGTTTCATTGATTTCCTTCTATTTTCTTGTCAATTTTTATGTGATTGAATTTAATTGTTTGATTGTCACAACTGAATATTGCTGTTTGTGATTGAATTGGTGAAAAAAGAAAAGAAAGGCAAAGAAAAGAAAAGAAAGGAAAGGATAGGGAAAAAAAATTCGAAAAAAAAAATTGGGAAAAAAGTTCAAAAAGAGAGAGAGAGAGAGAGAGAGAGAGAGAGAGAGAGAGAGAAGGAAAGTAAAGGTAGCATATTCAATGGTTGCTACATAGTTACAATAAAAGAGAAAGAAAAAAATTTGTTGATTGGGTCTTGTCCTTAAAGGGATTGAATTACCTCTTGTTACCTCATTTTAGTTGTTATCTTGTATTGTAATTATTCTTTCCCTCGTATAAATACCTTGAGTCTCGTGTCATTTTGTTCATTCTCTATTTCTTTTAATCTTTGTTTCTTGGACCTAATTACTAGTTGGAACAAAACAAAGTTGTATTGTCTTAATTGAGTTCAATTTGTTCTTAAAGAATTTGAGTAGGAAAACTCTTGAGGTAAAAGGCAAGAGAGTGTGAAATCATTTTCGGAAAAAAGCCAATTAAAAGTGATACACAAGTGGAGTGCCATTATTCGAGTGTATACACGTAAGGGAGCTGTGAGGTCTTTTTTTTCACTAACATTCTTTTTTGTGTAGCATGTACTATGTCTCATAATAATGACTCAACACCGATTGGGATGACAGAAAATTCATTCTTTGTGTTGCAGTCCATACAACAAAAGTTTGAAAGGCTAAATTTGAAGTTGGGGGAAGTGAGGGATAAGATGGAACAACAAGGTACATTGATTAGAAATTTGCAAAGTGGGAGAGATAGGAGGAAACGTAAGCCTAGTATTGAGAATAGGTATGATAAGAATGAAAAATATGCCGAGTCTCTTGTTGTTAGGCATGCTCCCAATATAGAATTTAAGATGGATGATATAGAGCAGCAAAGAGAGAATAATTTTCATACTAGATGCCACATCAACAATAAGGTATGTAGTATGATCATTGATGGGGGAAGTTGTACTAATGTTGGTAGCACTACTTCAGTTGAGAAACTGAATTTACCTACCTTGAAACACCCTAGACCATACAAGTTGCAGTGGTTGAATGATTATGGGGAGGTTAGGGTAAATAAGCAAGTACAAGTTTCTTGTACAATTTGGAAGTATAAGGATGATGTATTTTGTGATGTAGTGCCTATGCATTGTGGTCATATTTTGTTGGGGAGGCCGTGGCAGTATAATAGAAAGGTGATCCATGATGGGCTCAAGAACATATATGGCTTTGTAAAGAATGGTAAAACAATCAAGCTTGCTCCTTTAACCACAAAATAGGTCCATGAGGACCAACTGAAGCTGAAAATTAAGGTTGATAAAAAAAAAGGAGTGAAACTGAGATTGATCAAGAAAGAGAGAGTAAAAGTGAGGTTGAGTGAAAAAGAAAGAGTGAGAGTGAGATTGAGATTGAGATTGAGGAAGAAAGAAATAGTGAAATCTCAAGAAAAAAAAAGAATGAGTTGAAAAGCAATTGTGAGGCTGAGAGTTCAAAAAAAAGATGTTGAAAAGGAAAAAGAGGGTGAAAGAAAAAAAGAGAGTGAAAAGAAAAATAAGAGTGAAAAGAAAAGCGAGAGTGAGAGAAAAACAAAGAGAGAAGTGGGTTTTTATGCTAAGGCAAATTTTAATACTAATGAACTTAACGAATATTTGCCTAGTTTTGTTATCTCTTTGTTGCAGGGATATGAAGTCGTGTTGCCTAGCGATGTTTTTAGGGGATTGTCACCTATCAAATAGATAGAGTATTACATTGATTTTGTGATAGGTGTGACAATCCCTACCCAACCTTTCTTTGAAAAACATGAGTTCTTGATATACTTGAAGGGACAAGGTAAGTTGAATAGAATGCATGCCAAGTGGGTTCAATTCGTTGAGACCTTTCCTCATATAATTCAGTACACACATGGTAAGAAAAATTTTGTGTTTGATGCTTTAGCAAGAAGATATGTCCTTGTCATCATTTTAGATACAAAATTATTGACACTCGAATATCATAAGAAATTGTATATTCATGATGATGGCTTGGCTTGTGTGTATGGAGTACGTGAGAAAGCATTGTTTGCTCATTTATATAAACTAGATTGGTACTTGTTTAGAGAGAAAAGACTTTATGAGCCTACTAGTCTTATTCGTGATTTGCTTGTGCATAGATGTGGCTTGATGGATAATTTTGGTGTAAAAAGTTTTTTAGACGTGTTGCATAATCGTTTGTGGGAGTATCATTTGCCATTCATTGACTTCTTGCATGAACATTTGCGGGATTATCATTTGCCTTTCATTGAGTTTGCACATAATTGGAGTGGTCATTTTGGTGTCAAGAAAACCTTGGATATTTTGCATGAATATTTCTTTTGGCCTAAGATGAAACGAGCTATAAATCGCACTTGTGAAAGGTGCATTACATGTAGAAAGGCCAAATTTAAGTTTTTGCCACATGGGTTATATACATCCTTACCTGTTCCTAGTAAGCCATTGGTAAATATACCTATGGACTTTGTTTTGGGGTTGCCTAGGACAAAAGGGGGTAGAGATTCTATTTTTGTAGTTGTGGATAGATTTAGCAAAATGTCACATTTCATTCCATGTCATAAAAATGATGATGCCACAAACATAGCTAACTTATTATTCATGGGGATAGTGTGACTTCATAGTGTACTTAGAAGTATTGTTTCTAATACTCGACCCTTATGCACTGTTGTTCATAAGAATTTAAAAACATGGGAGGATTGTTTGCCATTTACAGAGTTTGCATATAATAGGACCTTGCATACTACTACTTCATATTCCCCTTTTAAAGTTGTTTATGATTCTAATCCACTTACTCCTTTAACTCTGATACTTTTACTTGTTGATAACAGGAGTAGTTTGGATAGACCTTTACAAATTCTTGAGAAAATTAATGATACTTCACATCTAGTGGATCTTCTAGGTAAGTACCATATTTCTATTACTTTCAATGTTTCTGACCCTTTTCCCTTTAATCCAAGTGGAGATTCGAGGTCAAATCTTAAGGTGGACCAAGTCGTAAAGATTTTTTGCAAGTTTTAGATGTAGCAATTACAAGATCAAGAGTTGGGAAGATCAAGAAGCTATACATGGAGGGGGGTGCAATCCACTTGAGACGTGCTTAGCAAAAGCCCAACATTCATGATGGGCTTGAGAGGAGAGGATCCAGTTTTCATCTCTGTGATACACTACAGAAGACGCGACTTGGGCCTATTATTATTGAAGGCCTTGGACTTATTTACTTCATTAAAAGAGCTTATTTTATTAGTTTAGAGTAAGTGGGCTTGAAGATGTCCGCCCACACATACGTTTTATTTCTAATGGACTAGGATTTTGTGTTTCATGAACGTTTGTAGGAATATCATTTTCCATTCATTGAATTGTTGCATGAACGTTTACAAGAGTATCATTTGTTATTATTAGAGTTTGCATATGATAAGGCTGATGAGTGTGTGAAAGTGCCCTCTAAATACTCTATTATTGGACTAAAATGTTAAAATGTGAATTGAAATCATAGGAATTAATGTATATTCTTAAATTGAGTTTCTATTTACGTTGGGATATTCCTAAGTATTTATTTTTGTTTAATTTTAGAGTTTATAAAAGAGTAAGTCAAGTCCAGTCAAATTCAAAGAAGGGCATTCATGGGGTTTGAGAGAAATTTGGAAGAAAAGAAAAAGAAAAAGAAAATCACAAAATGAAACTACAAGAAGTTCAAGTCCGAAATTCGCTTAGGAGACAATCTGGATATACTTTAGTGTTTGGACTGTATCTTTTTACTCACATATCTCATTGATGCAATTTTTGATGCATTAGAAAGCTATCTTAAAGGGTTATAAGTTTGTCTCTAATAAAGATTTCAAATTTGAACTCTTGAAGGGTATACGTCGCTGCCAAGATTAAGTCCTAAAATTTAGGCGATTTTTTTTATGTAGAAATTAAGAGGACATTAGGATTTCTTTCCTACCCTATATAAGCATATCATTAGCACGAAATAGAGAGGGGGAGGAGGCATAAGAGGTAGATTTGAAGAGAGGAGAAAATCACTTCCGTGGCCACCGTTCACTTTAGTTTTCTCTGGAAATTTTTGTCGTCCATTATGTTTATGGGTAACTAAATTCTCAAGTAGGATTATGTATGAACTTGAACATTAGATGGTATTTCTAATTTAATTTTAATTCATGTATTTTATTTTTAATTGTTAAAACTCTTTTGTTTTATCATTCGCAATTCATCGTTGATGTTTTCTTCTCTGAATAATCGTAGAATTTATTCTGTTTATGGATTCAGTCATACTTTGTCTATTGAATGGATTAGTTCTTTGATTATGTTTGGATAAATTATTTATCTATATTGATTTAATTTTTTGCTAGAATATAGCTCACTGAGTATATTATCGTCATTGGATTTTCTTAATAGGGATAGTAATTTACATATTTTAAAAGTGGTAAATGATTTTTCAATGGGTTACATTTGATTTAATTTTGATTTATAAATCTATACCTTCCAATTGGGAATTTCATAAATTGAGTTCCTAATTGAGTTATCCAATAAATTAAGAATAATTAAAATACTAGATTTGTGCAAGGGATTTTCGACACTCTACTGTTCGTCAAATTTGAGTACTTTTTCTATTAATCACTTTGCTTCACTGTTATTTTGCAATTAAAATTAATCCTTGCTCTCCATAACTTATTTAATATTTTTCCTTTAGTTTCTTTGTTCCTTCTGCTATTCTTTTAAATTGTCTCCCTGTGGAATCGACACCCTAAAGTTGTGCTACAACTACCGTGTTATTCTTTAGGCGTAATCAAATTTTGGCGCCGTTTCTGGGGAGACAATAGAAGAATTGTTAGATAGTTTTTCTTTTCAACGGTTTGTAAAGGCGGTAACTTCATTCCATCTTTTAGCTTTCTGCATCTTTATTTTATTTTCTTTTTCTTTTTATAGTTTTGGTTTTTTTTTATTAGTATTGCATTTTTCTCTACCTTGCATGCACAAGTATAGAGACGCCTTGGGTCGACTTGCTTGTAAACCTTTGTTAGAGTTAGAGTCAGAGCCTAATTTTTCTAAACATTTGTTTGATAATTTTTCTAATTCTGAGGAAATGAGTGAACACGAAGATTAACCCACTTCAGGATTATCTCCACCCTACACGCACAGCCACACCATCATGGATCATATTTCCAGCTAATACTCACCAATTGGATTTTAAAACGGGGATGATACAGTTACTCCCTACTTTTTATGACTTGCAAAATGAAAATCCATATGTGCACATTAGGGAGTTTGAGGAAGTAGTTGCGACTTTTCATAGTCAAAATGCAAATGATGATATTGTGAGACTTAAATTCTTTCCTTTCTCTTTGAAGGATAGAGCTAAGAGTTGGCTATACTTATTGAGATGACGATTTATTGGGTCATGAAATGAGATGACTCGGGTCTTCTTTAATAAATACTTCTCAAGCTCAATTCGCACCCCAAGGTCAGCATAAGGCACAAAGAAATTTGACTGATGTCAATGTCATTGTGAAAAGAAGTGGTAAGTCCTTACATATCCCAACAAATGATAAGCCAAAGGATGTTGAAGAGGAACAGAGCGATCATAGTAACGAGTTCCCCAAGGACGCCGAGGTAATTAGGAGTCCAGTTAAGGTACCATTTCCTCAAGCTTTAAAATCTGGTATATAGACTTTGGATTCTAGTAATGAAATCTTGGAGAACCTCAGGCAGGTAAAGATTAACCTTCCTCTTTTGCATGTTATTAAACAAGTCCCTACTTATGCAAAAGTTCTTAAAGATTTGTGTACAGTTAAGAGGAAGCACCATGTTAAGAAGACAACATTTATGACAGAGCAACTTAATGCTCTAATTGAGCAGCGAATTCCAACGATTGCATGTAGTTTGGACAAGCCTTGCTAGATTTAGGAGCTAGTGTTAATTTGATGCCTTATTCCATTTATGTGCATCTTGGTTTGGGTGAAATTAAGCCTACTTCTGTTGTTCTTCAGTTGGCTGATTATTCAGTTAAGAAACCGAGAGGGATAGTTGAGGATGTTTTGATCCAAATTGACAAGTTTTATTATTCTGTTGATTTCTTAATTTTGGACACTCAATCAGTAGTTGAGTCTAACTCTAAGGTTCATCTCATATTAGGTAGACCTTTCCTTACTACGGCTAATGCACTTATAAATTGCAGGAATGGGTTGATGAAGCCATCTTTTTATATGACCACGGAGGCCAACATTTTCTATATTGAGAAACAACCAACAGATGATGAATGCCACCAAACGTAAATGATTGATGCGCTCATAGACAAGCGAGTTCACACAACTCATGATTTTGATCCCATTGAATATTCCCTTGTGAATTCTGAGTTTGATACTATTAGTGATTCATCTGATATTATTGATACTTGTACAATTTTTTATGAAACTCAAAATTATGGCACACAGGCTTGGTAATAGAAATTTGAGGAGTTGCCTAAGTAAGGTGGAAAATACATTCCTGTAAGTATGAAAGCACCAAGAGTTAAATTGAAACCTTTGCCTAAATCTAAAGTCTATAAGGTTAAAATGAAAGCTTTTCATGATAAAAATACTTTTAGGAAGAGGTTTGAACCTAATGACCAAATATACTTATATGATTTCGGATTTCACAAGCACCAAGGAAAATTTCAGTTTAGGTGGACTGACCCCTTTATAGTGAAAAATATTTTTAAAAACGGGGCAGTAGAAATAGAGGATCATAAGGATGGTCAAATATTTAAAGAAAATGGTCAATGCCTTAAAGTATTAATTGATAGGAAAGTTTCGAAAGTGGAAGACATTCCACTTGTGGATCCGGTTTATCAACCTTGACCACACCACCCAGATATGCTTTTCTTTATTTCTTTTGTTTTATTTTCATTTTCTCTTTTCTTTTCCTTTTTGTTTGCTGTTGTTTTCTTTGTTTTTGTTTGCAAAATAGTTTCATTTTATCATCTCAGGTTTCCATCTTTGATGCTTAGTGAGCTACCCACGTCACTCATCAGGTGTATTCAACCCTTTTTAGTTGCTCTCCATTCCATTTTAATTCTTAAACATTGAGGACAATATTTTATTTAAGTTGGGGGGTGGTGGTGCAAATTCAGTATTTAAAATGCTTGTTGGAACTCTGTGACATATTTTTATGTGTTAATTTTTTTTTAATTTGCATCACACGTGCATCATTTTCATATGTGTACTCATTCTCATTCATAGTCATATTCGTGAATTCACCAAACCCACCATAATCATTTTTGCTGAAGCATTCACAGAACCCTTAATGCACTTATCCAAACTTTGTGGTAAGATGGTGGTTTGACATATGTAGTTAGAGAACTCTTTTGCTTAAGTATTCATGTGAATTTATGGAGGATTGAGAGCTACAAATGCAGTAAATTATGATAAGAGTTTATTGATCTGTTGAATTGGGCACTTCTTTTGAGAATATCATTACATGACTTGTGATACGATGATGAATATACTTGAGATATGACGAAGGTCAAGTTAGGATTAACGTTTTAGCCTTTCAAGCTATCTCGTTCCATCATAGACCCCTAGTAGCCAACTTTGAGCCAATAAACACATGTAGCTTTTTCTTTTCATATGCCCATATCATCCATGCCTCTCCACATTGGAGTATAACCTATACACTGATTTTCTTACCCTTTTTACTTCCAAGTGTATAATAGGTGTGAAATTTACATTTTCTTTCTTTTATTTTATCATTTTCAATTAAAAAGAAGAAGAAGAAGAAGACAAAAAAAAAAGAGTACAAGTTACAAAGTGTTCAATTGAGTGAGTTTCAAAAAAAAAAAGTTGGTAGAAATGGAAAGAATACAAAAGTGGCATGTGTTTGTCCATCAAATTGTTGAAAAAAAGAAAGAGAAGAGGAAGAAGAAGAAAAAGCATTATTATTTGCTGATCTGAAAAGTTGAAGAATATATCAAGTGAGAAGTGTGGTCTATTGAGATATTTAATAAAATTCCCTTTGTATGTACTTGAAAGTTTTTGAATCCCTTTCATCCTTTTTTTTTTTCATATAGCCCTGAACCCAAGCCACATTACAACCTTTTGTGTTGACCGTTCTGATCCTAAGTAAGCTGTTAAAAAGACTGGTGGAAGTCTCATTTGTTAGTGTTCCTATTATAAGATCAATGTTTACTTGTTGCTTGTACATAATTACCTAATTTTCCATGAGAATGTGTGTACACCCATTGTCAACTCCATAGAGAGAGCCCTTACACAAAATACTATTATATCCGTGAGTTATAGAGTTGAATCTTTTGCTTGAGACGTTCTTGATGTTGCATGTGTCGAGGTTAGTGATAAGATGGTTATGGCTTGGAGAACACACACACTCTGTGGATTGCTATAAGTGGATTGATGTTGTTGGGTTATTGAATTCCTTAGATTATTTTGATATGTGAATCTGGAAAGTGTGACATGATGGCCTTTATGTATGATTTTCTTTGGTCTCTTTTGTTGTTTTGACATGAAAATTGCTAGAAACTAGCAATGAGTAAGTTGGAGCGTGTGATGAGTGTGCGAAAGCGCACTCTAAATACCCTATTATTAGACTAAAATTCTAAAATGTGAATAGAAGTCATAGGAATTCATGTGTATTCTTAAATTGAGTTTTTATTTACGTTGTGATACTCCTAAGCAGTTTTTTTTTTTTTTGTTTAATTTCAAAGTGTATAAAAGAGCAAGTCAAGCCCAATCAAATTCAAAGGAGGACTTTCATGGGATTTGAGAGAAATTTGGAAGAAAAGATAAAGAAAAAAAATCACAAAATGAAACCACAAGAAGTTCAAGTCTGAAATTCGCTTGGAGATAGTCTGGATATACTTTAGTCTTTTGACTGTATCCTTTTACTCACATATCGGATTCATGCGATTATTAATGTATTAGAAAGCTATCTTAAAGGGCTATAAGTTTGTCTCTAATAAGGATTTCCAAATTCGAACTTCTGAAGGGCGTATGTGGCTTCTAAGATAAGTCCTAAAATTTAGACGATTTTTTTTATGCAAAAATTAAGAGGACAATAGGGTTTCTTTCCTACCCTATATAAGCATATCATTAGCACGAAATACAGAAGGTGAGGAGGCACAAGAGGTAGATTTGAAGAGAGGAGAAAATCACTTCCATGGCCACCGTTCACTTTAGTTTTCTCTGGAAATTTTTGTTGTCCATTATGTTTATGGGTAACTAAATTCTCAAGTAGGATTAGGGATGAACTTGCACATTAGATGGTTATAATTTATTTTTAATTCATGTATTTGATTTTCAATTGCTAAACTCTTTTGTTTTATCATTCTCAATTCATCGTTGATGTTTTCTTCTCCGAATAATCATAAAATTTCTTTTGTTTATGGATTCAGTCATGCTTTTTCTATTGAATGGATTAGTTCTTTGATTATATTTGGATCAATTATTTATCTATATTGATTTAGTCTTTTGCTAAAAAATAGCTCCCTAAGTATATTGTCGTCAATGGATTTTCTCAAAAGGGGATAGTAATTTATGTATGTTAAAAGTGGTGAATGATTTTTCAAAGAGTTTACCTAGGACTAAGAGGGGGAGAGATTCAGTTTTTGTGGTGGTAGATAGATTTTCCAAGATGGCACACTTCATTGCATGTCATAAAACTGATGATGCATCGCATATAGCTTATTTGTTTTCAAAGAAATTGTTAGGTTACATGGTATGCCTAGGACCATTGTTTCTTATAGGAATGCAAAGTTTTTGAGTTACTTTTCGAGGACTTTGTGGGGAAAGCTGGGAACCAAGTTGTTGTTTTCTACTATTTGTCATCCACAAACGAATGGTCAAACTAAAGTAGTGAATAGAACTTTGTCTTCTTTGTTGCGTGCTATCATTAAAAAGAACTTGAAAACATGGGAAGATTGTTTGCCACATGTTGAATTTGCTTACAATAGAAGTATACATTCTGCATCTAAGTTTTCAGCATTTGAAATTGTTTATGGCTTTAACCCATTGTCACCTTTGGATTTAATTTCTAACCTTTGAGTGAACGTGTGAACTTAGATCGTAAAAAGAAAGCAGAATTTGTAAAGATGATTCATGAAAAGGCAAGGCTGAACATTGAAAGGAGAACTAAACAATATGTTCATCAAGCTAACAAGGGACGAAAGAAGGTAGTGTTTGAACCAGGAGATTGGGTTTGGTTGCACTTAAGGAAGGACCGTTTAGTAGAGACATGGCATTCAAAACTTCTACCTCGGGGTGATGGACCATTTCAAGTAGTGGAACGCATCAATGATAATGCCTACAAGCTTGACTTACCAGTGAGTAGAAATCTGCAAGGTTCTAGAGATAGGAGGAGACGTGAACCTAGTATTGAGAATCGGTATGATAAGAATGAAGAGTATGGCGAGTCTCTTATTGTTAGGCATGCTCCCAATACAGAATTTAAGATGGATGATATAGAGCAGCAGAGAGAGAACATTTTTCATACTAGACGCCACATCAACAACAAGGTATGTAGTATGATCATTGATGGAGGAAGTTGTACTAATGTTGCTAGCACTACCTTAGTTGAAAAATTTAATTTACCTACCTTGAAACACCCTAGACCATACAGGTTGTAGTGGTTGAATGATTGTGGGGAGGTTAGGGTAAATAAGCAAGTGCTAGTTTCTTTTTCAATTGGGAAGTATAAGGATGAGGTACTTTGTGATGTAGTGCCTATATGCTGGCCATATTTTGTTGGGGAGGCCGTGGCAGTGTGATAGGAGAGTGATCTATGATGGGTTCAGTAACATGTATAGTTTTCAAAAGGGTGGAAAAATAATCAAACTTGCTCCTTTAACTCCAGTAGAGGTCCATGAGGACCAATTGAAGTTGAAAAATAAGGTTGATAAAAAAAAAAAAAAGAGTGAAACTGAGATTGATCAAAAACGAGAAAGTAAAAGTGAGATTGAGGAAGTAAGAAATAGTGAAACCTCAAGAAAAATAGAGAATGAGTTGAAAAACAGTTGTGAGGTCGAGAGTTCAAAAAAAGATGTTGAAAAAGAGAGTGAAAGAAAAGATAGTGGAAAGGAAAAAGAGAGTGAAAGAAATGAGCATGAGGTTGAAATCACAAGAAAAAAAGAGAGTGAAAAGAAAGACAAGAGTGAAGAAAGTGAGAGAAAAACAAATAGAGAATTGAGTTTTTATGCTAAGATGAATTTTAATACTAATGAAATTAACGAATCTTTGCCTAGTATTGGTATCTCTTTGTTGCAGGGATATGAGGTCGTGTTACTTAGCGATGTTTTTAGGGGATTGTCACCTATAAGAGAGATAGAGCGCTACATTGATTTTGTGACAGGTGCGACAGTCCCTACCCAACCTTTCTTTGAAGAACATGAGTTCTTGATACACTTGAAGGGACAAGGTAAGTTGAATAGAATGCATACCAAGTGGGTTCAATTCATTGAGACATTTCCTTATGTAATTCAGCACGCACATGGTAAGAAAAATGTTGTGTTTGATGCTTTAGTAAGAAGGTATGTCCTTGTCATCATTTTAGATACAAAATTATTGAGACTTGAATATGATAAGAAATTGTATGTTAATGATGATGGCTTGGCTAGTGTGTATAGAGTATGTGAGAAAGCATCGTTTGGTAAGTTCTATAAATTAGATTGGTACTTGTTTAAAGATAATTGACTTTTTGTGCCTAATAGTTCTATGCATTAGTTGCTTGTGCTTGGAGCACATAAAGGTGCTTTGATGGGACCTTTATGAGCTTGTGCTTGTGTTTGTTGTTAGTAAGAGAGGAATTGAGGTGGGCGAGTGATGTGAACCCCAATTGACTTGGTTTGGGACCCAACAAGAATATTGGAAAACCAGACCCAAGAAAGCCAAACTAAAGTCAATGGATGGAGAATTTAGACCCGAAGAGAAATCGTTTCAATATCCTAGATTATATGAAAATCTAGACCCGTTGAAGAACCCATCTCAAGATCCCAGATTACAAAGGACAAACACCACAAACGTTGTGATCTACCTTTAATAAGTTCAAACGTTCAATCAAGAACAAGAGCAGATAAACTCAACTCACAATAAATAAAATTCATCAATTTCAATAATGTCTAATCTTCTCAAATGAGGCCACAAGTGGTTTAAATAACAATCCCCAAAAGCCCTAAATGAATAGGGCTGCAAGTACTGTAAAATGAGCAGTGTCGCGCTACAGTAACTTCTAAAACCCTAGTTCACATAAATTAATAACTTTCCAAATAGAGTAATTCTACTCATAAGCCCCTTCTATTTCCAACACCACACATCGAGTGAGGTGGCTTTCTTTAATTATTTTTTCAAAACGAGTCGTATTAACTACCCCAAAAACAATAACCAAAAAACCTCGAATCATCCCATCAGAATACCCATTCAACATTTTTCCCCTCCCCTGCCAACGTTTTCCCTCCTCCGCTCGCCTTCTCGCTCTCTCTCTCTCTCTCTCTCTCTCTCTCTCTCTCTCTCTCTCATGGAATATTTGCAAAACGGGATTTTTTTTTGGGTCCTATCCATAATCGCGCGTAGTCAATGGAATGGGATGTTATCATGAACATGACAGATTTTAATTGTTTGGGTTTTCCTCATATACAAAATCATAACTTTACATAGAAGGATTTGATTTTTTTTCCTCTGTAATGTAGAGAGGTGGATTAAAATGTTGATGTTTGGGATAGAAGGATTTGATTTTTTTTCTTTGCAGTACTCAAAGATCTATACCTGCGTCCCCGATCTGTGACTCAATAGTGAGCTGGAGGAAAGTACTGGATCCCCGTTCTGCATCCATGGTAAGTTTTCAGCCTCACCCTTCCTTTTGATTCCCCATCACAATTGTGTTTTCTGTTTTGTTTAGTTTTTTTGTATGGAAATTTTTTTCTCTAAGTCGTTGGTCAAATGTTTTGATTTTTTTGGTTGTGCCAGTCAACTGTTTGAAGGAATTGCTTAACTAAATGGACATTTTGTGTGTGTCCATTTTTATGCCCATTAGTGCATGTTTCACATTGAGTGTCTGTGTCCATGTCTGTGTTCTATGTTGGAAACCCACTATGATGAAAAATAAAAGAAACCGAAGATAATGGGAATAAGAGATTATTTTGGATTGTTATATCATCCTCTTTTGTGGTCAACTTATGTTCAAATGCCATGAAAAAGCATTAAAAAGTAGGAGTTTGAATCCTAAATGCAAGTGATTAGATACCAAATATAGAAAGCAGTGTACTCAATGGTTGATCATAGGAGAACTTGGAAAAAAACTGTTAGATACAAATGAAGGAGGGGTAAAAAAAAAACATCATGGCAAGAACTCAGTCCCCTCCTAACCCACAAATTTTGCAAGTTTCATACTTGGTGGAAAGGGGGAAAAAGGAAAGATTGTTTAATATCTAGAAAAAGAAAAAATATGTTTAGCCACACCATGAAAGTCAAGAGTAGACAGAGAATGCAAAGAGTGTGAATATAGGGCAAGGTCATCATGTGCATTGAGGCTTTTTGGGTGCTGATTCTTTTATTCATGGTTATTGAATTAAAAATTACAATGAATTGTCAATCCATTTGGAAAGGTTTGTACCCTTTAATTGGGAGACTGACTGAGTTTTACATTGAAAAGTTTGCAATGGAGATCATAAATTATCATTAAATTTGAAATTATGGAAGAGTGAAGTATAATTGGCTCAAATGCTATTAGTTTGGTAAATCCATTCTAATGCTTTTTGCCTTTTTTCTGCTTATTATTTTTTCAATCTTTGAAGGCTTTTTGGCTTCTAATTATATATAATGAATTAAGTATGGGCACATGATCATGAACAAGCCATTGCATTACTCCAAACAAAGTAAACGTTGAAGTAAAAAATTAAATGAGTCAACGTTTAAGATCAAGTAGTAACTTATTATTATTATTATTATTAAGCAATAGTTAGCTCCTCATTGTTTGGCCTATTAGATCACTTGGAGACGAAAAAAAAAAAAAATGTGAACATTAGTTTATGTTGGAATTTGGAAGTTGGCAAGGAGCCGCATACATTTCATGAAGTTGGCATCAATAATTTTGAGCTTCGTAAACATCATTTTGAGCTGTCCTTGCTGTAGAATTATCACGAAAGTAGTTCTTTAGTTTATAAGGGATACATCGAAAGTAGCAAATAACTGATAGCCTAAAAGTCCAGCTTTCTCCAAGAAAAGCTTTCAGTGATCATTTATGGAAACTTTATATAATCCTTAGTACTACACAGCTTCTCTTCTATTCAAGTAACTATTTTTGTAGCTAGATTTATTTGGACTGCCTCTTGTTGCCAGAAACATGCTCTGGTGTAGATATGACTTTGTGCTCTTGTGTACTTAATTTGATGCATATTTGAATGCTTGCAGGTTTCAATTTTGAAAGGTATTTATTGTGTACCTTTGAATGCTTGCAGGTTTCAAGAGAGATGCAGTTCAAAAAATGGAGGATGATTTATTGTTGCAAGTATGAAGTTCAAAAAACTAAAGATAAACTAATTGAGAGAAGAATGCTCTTCACAAGCATGGTTAAAGGTCGTGTCTCTTCATTTTCAATCGTTCATCAATGTACAATGTTTATGCACCATACCTCTCCCTATGTTGTGTTCTACATGAAAAAGATACAGAGAAAGAAGGGCAAGGGAGCTGGAGCTGCCTAAAGTTTTGTTACCTGAACTTCATCCGTCATATCAGAATTTGTTTTGTTCATCATGTTTCCTCAAACATAGGCATTGAACTTTAGCTTAGATGAAACATTTTGCGAGAAGCTATTTCTTATGTTACATTTGACTTCGTAGTTGGAATATTATGGGTGCCTTCTACTGTCATTCATGAACTGAATATCATTGTTAGCATTAAGTTAATTATTTACTACCAACTTCAGATGTATGTCCAAATTATGCTACAAGAGATCGACCACAAAATTTGGATTAGTGATTGGCAGAAAGATGGATGGGATTTCTGCATAAGATGAAAGATAATTTAAATCAAGCCCTGCAATCTGGTATAAGTGCTTCTTATTCTACCTATTGCCTGCATTCTTATGCGAGTGCTGGCATTTTTGTGCCAAAATAAAAAGAAATGAGATAACTTTCTATTTTTTTTTTTGAAGAAAAGAGAAAAGAGATCTAATGTACTTGAAAATGGATATTTTATTCAAGCTTTGAAAATCGATGAAATAAAACTCAAATCATGCAAATTTAGCATTCCAATCTTGTAGTTGATAGAATGAACGGACCCAACAACTAAATAACGTGCATTAAGATGAGAATACACCATAATCCAATGAGTTTTTGAATCTATGCTTGCAATCTAGTGAAAGCCAAATTCATTGCCTTGCTTCTATAGCCATTACAACCTTGGTACCCTAACGACATGGCACCAATGAAATTTCAAAATGAGTCTTGACTTGCCAGTACACAAAGGGCAAGGATGGAGAATAATAACTAGTGTATATAAGCCCAAAGCCATTAACAGAAGACTCTTCATTTTTCGTACTTCTTTCTTAATCTTTTTCTCATGAAATCATTGCGAGCCTGAATTTTAGCTTGTTGAGGAGTGTTGTTGACATAAGAGAGATGCAGACCTACGAGAAAACGAGCAGCACTAGAGACGAAACATCCCACGATCATCGCCAGTTTCTTGGGTGTTGAAGGAAAGCAAAATGCCATTTGCTTAACTGCATACATCCAAAACGTAAAGGAGAAAGATTTCATCAAAGATAATTAACAAACACCACCACCATATTTCATCGGAATTTGAATAATGCCCTCCATAATTTCAAGCTTACTGAAAAACTCAAAAAATAAGTTTGATCCAATTCATGCATAAATGATATCATTTCCACGAGTTACTCAAGTAATGCCTTAGCTACTGAATACAATATTCTTCTCCGAACTACAATAAACAATATGGATTCATTTGAAATACCAATAATAAGAGCATGTACATATTAATCAAGATAGCTCACAAGCTCACAAGCGCTTGTGTATAGCTCAGAAGCTCACATATCAAGCTTAGCCATTACATAATCTCCATTTTAACCCCATTTTAACTCCTGTTGATAAGATGGATACCAATGATATCTTTAGAAGAAAAGCAAGAAAAAATTATTTAGTGGGTTCTCTGCGTACCACTTTAGGATTTGTACGATTCTCAGACAAAGACGAAGACGAAATGGGGTTTTCGAGTTTTTTTCACTTTTGAGAAAGATGAATTCCAAATGGAGTTGGGGTTGAGAAAGATGAACTCGAAGTGGAGTTTTGCGATTCGGAGAAAGACAAAGGTCAGGACACAAATGGAGTTGGGGCTTTTGGGTTTTTTGTGATTCAGTGAAATAGGTTGAGAAAGACCAACTCCATTTTGAGTTGGGGGTTTTCTACCATTCAGAGCCGAAGGAGACGAAGGGGTATGTTTTTTGTGATTCAGAGAGGAAACTGAAGGAGAACTCAGGAGAGAAAAGGGGGGGGGGGGGGGTTTGGAGTTGTGTAAGTGAGAACTCGTGATATGGCAGTCAGACCGGATTCGCCATGTCACCGATGTGGGGTGTATGCATTCAAACCAGACTAAGACTAGATTTACTCTTCCAAATATGCCCTTGGCCAAAATACAAGGCCTTCTCAAAAACCCTAGTTCATAAGAAATAAGACATATGTGTGGGTTGGACATCCCCCAAGCTCAATTATTCTAGATTAATTCTATGACTAATAAAATAAGCCATTTTAATGAAATAAATAAGTCCATGGCTTTCAATAACAATAGGCCCAACTCATGTCTTCCATCTTATCACATGGATGAAAACTGGATGTTCTTCTTTCAAGCACATCTTGAATATTGGGCTCTTGCTAGACTCGTCCCAAGTAAATTTCACTCATCCTTGCATAGCTCCTTGATCTTCTTAACTCTCAATCTTGTGATTCCCCTATCTGAAACTTGTAAAGGTTCTCTAAGACTTGGTCCACCTTGAGGCCCATCATTCCTCCTCTTCTCAAAAGGATTCAACCTCGAATCTCCACCTGGACCAGAGGGAAAAATATCAGTAACATTGAAAATAGCAAGCACATGATACCTACCTGGAGGATCCAATAGATATGAAGTATCATTAATTTTATCAAGAATTTGGAAATGTCCATCCAAGCTACTACTGTCATCAACAAGTAAAGGCATTAAATCAAAATGAATAAGTGGATTAAAGCCAAAAACAACTTCAAAAGATGAATGAGAAATAGTAGTATGCATGGTCTTATTATATGCAAACTCTAATAATGACAAATGATACTCTCGCAAACGTTCATGCAACAACTCAATGAATGGGAAACAATACTCCCACCAATGTTCATGCAACACTTCTAAGGTGCTCTTTACACCAAAATGTCCAATCAAAGCACCTCCATGTGCTCCAAGCACAAGCAACTCATGCATAGAACTATTAGGTACAAAAAATATATTCTCTCTAAATAAGTACCAATCTAGTCTATAGAACTTACCAAATGATATTTTCTCACACACTCCATACACACTATCAAAGTCATCATCACTAGCATGCAATTTCTTATCATATTCAAATCTTGATAACTTTGCATCCAAAATGAAGAGAATGACATACCTTCTTGATATTGTAGCAACCACAAAATTTACCGTACCATGTGTGTATTTGATGACATGAGGAAAAGTCCCATTACATTTCTTCCACTTGGCATGCATTCTATTAAACTTACCTTGTCCTTTCAAGTGAATGAAGGACTTATATTTGGTATGTAGGACAAATTCTTTTGACCAAAGATAATGTTGCCAATTCTCCAATGTTGTCACACAATCAATTTGATGCTTTATTCCTGTAATAAGTGACAATCTACAAAGAACATCGCTAGGCAACACGACCTCATATCCCTGCAACAAAGAAACAACAATACTAGGCTCTGTATGTCAAGTTCGTTAGTGTTAAAACTTGCCTTATAATAAAAACTCATTTTTCTTTTTGTTTTCCTCCCATTTTCTGCACTATCTCTTCTCTTTCCACTCTCTTTTCTTTTCACTCTCTCTTTTTTCTTTAGTCTCTTTATTCTATTCACTTTCTATTTTCTTTTCACTCTCTTTGTTCTTTTCACTCTCTCCTTCTCTTGAGGTTTCGGCCTCACTATTTCTTTTTTTCTCAATTTCACTTTCACTCTTTCTTTTTTCATCAATCTCAATTTCTCTCTTTCTTTTTTGATCAACCTCACTTTTCAACTTTATTTTTTGATTAACCTCACTTTCACTCTTTCTTTTTTGATCAACCTTACTTTTCAACTTCAGCTGATCCTCATGGACCTGTATTGGAGTTAAAGGAGCAAGTTTGATTATTTTTCCATCATTTTCAAAACTATACATGTTTCTAAACCCATAATAGATCACTCTGTTATCACACTGCCACGACCTCCCCAACAAAATATGGCCAGCATGCATAGGCACTACATCACAAAGCACCTCATCCTTATACTTCTTGATGTGAACCCCAATCGACTTGTTTTGAGACCCAACAACAATATTGGAGGAAACAAACCCAAGAAAGCCAAACTCAAATCAATGGATGGAAGAATCAAGATCCATTGAGAAACTCGTTTCAAGAACCTAAATTATATAAAAATCTAGACCTGTTGAATAACCTGTCTCAAGAACCTAGATTACAAAGGAGGAGGTTGTGATTTACCTTTGATAAGTTCAAACGTTCAATCAAGAACAAGAGGAGATAAACTCAACTCCCAACGTATAAAATTCATCACTTTCAATAATGTCATCCCTCCTCAAATGAGGCTACAATTGGTTTAAATAAACAATCCTCCAAAACCCTAAGTGAGCTGCGGTACTGTAGCATGAACAGTGTCGCGCTATAGTAACTTCTAAAACCCTAGTTCATATAAAATAATAACTTTCCAAATAAGCCATTGGCCAAAATACAAGGCCTTCCCAAAAATCCTAGTTCATTAGAAATAAGACATATGTGTGGGTTGACATCCTCAAGCCCACTTATTCTAAACTAATAAAATATGCTCTTATAATGAAATAAATAAGTCCAAGTCCTTCAATAACAATAGGCCTAAGTCGTGTCTTCCATTGCGTATCATATGGATGAAAACTGAATCTCCTCCTCTCAAGCCCATCTTGAATGTTGGGCTCTTGCTAAATATGTCTCAAGTGGATTGCACCCCAATCCATCCATGGCTTCCTTGATCTTCCTAGCTCTTGATCTTGTAATTGCCACATTTGAAACTTGCAAAGGATCTTTATGACTTGGTCTATCTTGGGGCCCATCATTCCCCTCTCCTCAAAAAGCCTATTATCTCTAAACAAGTACCAATCTAATCTATAGGCACAAAAAGCCTATTATCTCTAAACAAGTACCAATCTAATCTATAGAACTTACCAAACGATACTTCCTCACATACTCTATACACACTAGCCAAGCCATCATCATTAACATACAATTTCTTATCAATTCAAGTCTCAATAATTTTGTATCTAAAATGATGACAAGGACATACCTTCTTGCTAAAGCATCAAACATAAAATTTTTCTTACCATGTGTGTACTGAATTACATAAGGAAAGGTCTCAATGAATTGAACCCACTTGGCATGAATTTTATCCAACTTACCTTGTCCCTTCAAGTGCGTCAAGGACTTATATTCTTCAAATAAAGGTCAGCTAGGGATTGTCGCACTTGGCACAAGATCAATGTATTGCTCTATCTCTCTAATAGGTGGAAATCCACTAAACATACCACTAGGAATCATGAACTCATATCCCTGCAACAAAGAGATAACAATAGGCAAAGATTTGTTAAGTCCGTTAGTATTAAAATTCGCCTTAGCATAAAAACTGCCTTCTCTCTTTGTTTTTCTCTTAGTTTCTTCACTTTCGCTTTTCTTTTCAGTCTCTTTTTTTCATTCACTCTCTTTTCCCTTTTCACTCTCTTTTTTCTTTTCAGTCTCTCATTCTCTTGAGGTTTTGGTCTCACTATTTCTTTTTTTCTCGATCTCACTTTCACTCTTTCTTTTCTGATCAATCTCACTTTCTCTCTATCTTTTTTGATCAACCTCACTTCTCAACTTAAATTGGTCCTCATGGACCTGTGTTGGAGTTAAAGGAGCAAGTTTGATTTTTTTTTCCATCTTTTTCAAAACTTTACATGTTTCTAAACCCATCATAGATCACTCTCCTATCACATTGTCATGGCGTCCCCAACAAAATATGGTCAGTATGCATAGGCATTACATCACAAAGTACCTCATCCTTATACTTCCCAATTGAAAAGGAAACTAGCACTTGCTTATTTACCCTAACCTCCCCACAATTGTTCAACCACTGCAACTTGTATGGTCTAAGGTGTTTCAAGGTAGGTAAATTCAATTTCTCAACTAAAGTAGTGCTAGCAACATTAGTACAACTTCCCCCATCAATGATCATACTACATACCTTGTTGTTGATGTGGCATCTAGTATGAAAAATGTTCTCTCTCTGCTGCTCTATATCTTCCATATTAAATTCTGTATTGGGAGCATGCCTAACAACAAGAGACTCGCCATACTCTTCATTCTTATCATACATGTTCTCAATACTAGGCTCACGTCTTCTCCTATCTTTCCCACCTTGCAAATTTCTAATCAATGCATATCGTTGTTCCATCTTATCCCTCATTTTCCCCAACTTCAAATCTAGACCCGTTCAGAACCCGTTTCAAGAACCTAGATTACATGAAAATCTAGACCCGTTGAAGAACCTATCTCAAGAACCTGGATTATAAAGGAGGAATGCCGCAAAGATTGTGATTTACCTTTGATAAGTTCAAATGTTTAATCAAGAATAAGAGGAGTAAACGCAACTCACAATGAATAAAATTCATCAATTTCAATAAAACCTTCTCAAATGAGGCTACAAGTGGTTTAAATAACAATGCCCCAAAACCCTAAGTGAGCCGCGGTACTGTAGCGCTACAGTAACTTCTAAAAACCGTAGTTCACATTCCAAATATGCCCTTGGCCAAAATAGAAAGCTTACCCAAAAACTTTAGTTCATTAGAAATAAGACGTGTGGGCTGGACATCCCCCAAGCCCATTTATTCTAGATTATTTCCTATGACTAATAAAATAAGCCATTTTAATGAAATAAATAAGTCCATGGTCTTCAATAACAATAGGCCCAAGTCGTGGCTTGGATCAAGTGGATCAAAACTGGTTCTGACTCTTGCTAGCTTCATCCCAATTGGATTGCACCAATCCTTCCATTGCTTCTTAGATTTTCGTGGCTCTTAATCTTGCAATTGATCCTTAAGACTTGGTCCGCCTTGGGGCCCATCATTCCCCCTCTCCTTAAAAGGATTCGACCTCGAATCTCCACCTGGATCAAAGGGGAAAAAATTAGTAACATTGAAAATAGCAAACACATGATACTTACCTTGAAGATCCACTAGATATGAAGTATCATTAATTTTATCAAGAATTTGAAAATCTCCATCCAAGCTACTTCTGTCATGATGAGTGTGCGAAAGGGCACTCTATATACCCTATTATTGGACTAAAATGCTAAAATGTGAATAGAAATCATAAGAATTAATGTGTATTCTTAAATTGAATTTCTATTTATGTTGGGATACTCCTAAGCAATTTTTTTATGTCTAATTTCAGAGTTTATAAAAGAGCAAGTCAAGCCCAGTCAAATTCAAAGGAGGACATTCATGGGGCTTGAGAGCAATTTGGAAGAAAAGAAAAAGAAAAAAATCACAAAATGAAACCACAAGAAGTCCAAGTCTGAAATTCACTAGGAGACAGTCTGGACATACTTTAGTCTTTTGCCTATATCTTTTTACTCATATATCGGATTGATGAGATTCTTGATGAATTGGAAGGCTATTCAAAGGGCTATAACTTTGTCTCTAATCAGGATTTCCAAATTCGAACTCCTGAAGGCTGTACGTGGCTGCCAAGATAAGTCCTAAAATTTAGGTGATTTTTTAATGTGGAAATCAAGAGGACATTAGGGTTTCTTTCTTACCCTATATAAGCATATCACTAGCACGAAATGGAGGGGGGAGGAAGAGGCACAAGAGGCAGATCTGAAGAGAGGAGAAAATCACTTCCATGGCCACCGTTCGCTTCAGTTTTCTCTGGAGATTTTTGTTGTCCATTATATTTATAGGTAACTAAATTCTCAAGTAGGGTTAGGGATGAACTTGCACATTAGATGGTATTTCTAATTTATTGTTAATTCATGTATTTGATTTTCAATTGCTAAAACTCTTTTGTTTTATCATTCTCAATTCATCGTTGATATTTTCTTCTCCGAATAATGATAGAATTTATTGTGTTTATGGATTCAGTCACGCTTTTTCTATTGAATAGATTAGTTCTTTGATTAAGTTTGGATCAATTATTTATCTATATTGATTTTGTTTCTTGCTGCAATATCGCTTCCTGAGTATATTGTCGTCATTGGATTTTATCAATAGGGGTAGTAATTCACGTTTTTTAAAAGTGGTGAATGTTTTTTCAAAGGGTTACATTTGATTTAAGTCTGGTTTATAAATCTATACCTTCCGATTAGGAATTGCGGGAATTGAGTTCCTAATTGAGTTATCCAATGAATTAAGAATAATTAAAATACCAGATTTGTGCAAGGGATTCCCGACGCTCTACTGTTTTTCAAATTTGAGTACTTTTTCTGTTAATCACTTTGCTTCACTTTAATTTACATTTAAAATTAATCTTTGTTCTCTATTACTTGTTTAATATTTTTCTTTAGTTTCTTTGTTCCTCTTGCTATTCTTTTAATTTGTCTCCCTGTGGAATCGACACCCCAAAGCTGTGCTACAACTACTGCGTTATTCTTTGGGCGTAATCAAATTTTGGCGCCGTTGCCGGGGAGACGGTAGAAGAATTGTGAGATATTTTTTCTTTTCAATAGTTTGTAAAGGCGGTAACTTCGTTCCCTATTTTAGCTTGCTGCATCTTTTTTTTATTTTCTTTTTCTTTTTGTAGTTTTTTTTAGTGTTGGGTTTTTCTCTACCTTGCATGCACAGGTATAGAGACGCCTTGGGTCAGTTTGCTTGTAGATCTGTGTTAGAGTCAGAGTTTAATTTTTCTGATCATTTGTTTGATAATTCTTCTAATTCTGAGAAAATGAGTGAACACGAAGATCAACCCACTAGGACCCTTCAGGATTACCTCCACCCTACACGCACAACCACACCATCATGCATCATGTTTCCAACTAATATTCGCCAATTGGATTTTAAAACAGGGATGATACAGTTACTCCCTACTTTTCATGGCTTGGAAAATGAAAATCCATATGTGCACATTAGGGAGTTTGAGGAAGTAGTTGCGACTTTTCATAGTCAAAATGCAACTGATGACATTGTGAGACTTAAGTTCTTTCCTTTCTCTTTGAAAGATAGAGCTAAGAGTTGGCTATACTCATTGAGACCACGATCTATTGGGTCATGGAATGAGATGACTCAGGTCTTCTTTAATAAATACTTTCCCCAACATAAGACCAATGCTTTAAAAAGGCAAATCTCTACCTTTGTACAAAAAGGATAGTGAGACTTTGTATCAGTCTTGGGAGACATTTAAGGAGCTATTAAGTATGTGTCATCACCATGGATATGAGAATTGGCGCTTAGTGAGCTATTTTTATGAGGGACTTACACCTAGAGAGCGTCAATTTGTGGAGATGATGTGTAATGGTGAGTTCTTACAGAAAGATCCTGATGAGGCCATAGAATACCTCAATGAGCTTGCTGAAAAAGCTCACACTTGGACTAGACCTAGTGCCACTGAGAGCACAAATAGGTCACGACCTGCAGGAAACCTAAATGGTGGTGAAATTTACCATCTCAGGGATGAAGATAACCTAAAAGCTAAGGTTGAGATGCTCACTAGAGAGCTAGAGGCGTTGAAGACTAAGGACTTAAAGCCAACACACGTGGCTAATCATGCAGTCTTTTGGACCATGTTTTGTGTGTGGTGGGGTAGATCACTGATTGAGCTGAAATATTGCATGTTTTCACTATTTAAAACCAATATATTTTAAATTCTTCGTGACACTATTATTGGTTTTAGATAAAAAATTGATTAATAAGCATAAATACGAGTTGTGATTTTTAATTGATTGATATCATGTTTATGCTTAATTATGATTTAATGAGACAATATTTCCTCACATATATAGTCTTTTTTTTTATAATTTATTTTTGAGTGTTATTTCTTTCTTCTTATTTTCAGTTTAAAGAAAATTCAAAAGAGATCCGGTTGGAACTTATGATCAAAAATGCATACTAATTTAGAGGAAGTTTGGCAGCTGAAAAGGAAGACACAAAATGAAAAATCAATGCCCTTTGATCATTCAAGATGCATGTGACTCATGGTTGAACAAAACTCACGGAGGCTTGAAATTTTGGTGGTGCAAAAGTTGAAAGAAGAAATAAAATGATAGGAGAGTGGATGAGTGTGTATGAATTTTCAAACAAAGTTAGTGGAAGAGAAAGGTGGAAATTCATTAAATAAATAAAAGGGAGTATAAAACAATGGATGAAGGAGAGGGTTAAGTGGGGGATGTGCTGGACGAAAAAAAAGAAAAAAAGAATAGAGAGAAGGGGTTGAAAGGAGTTAGCTGATGTGTAGAGTGAAAGGGATAGGTGGAGAGAGAAGAAGGAGAGAGTGAAGAAAGGGACGGAGACAAGGAGAGAATTGGAGAGAAGAAAGTGTAGAGTGAAAGGGATAGGTGGGGAGTTGAGAGAATTGGAGAGAGGAGTAGGTGCAGAATTTTCAACCAAGTGAGCTGAGTTTGAATCCGTCGGTCCTAAGCAAACAAAAAGAGAGAAAAGTCATGAGAGAATAGGAGAGAGTAGGACATTGGAGGTTTGGAAAGTAAAAGAAATAAAAAAAAAAAAAAAAAAAAAGCAAAAGAAGACATACAAGCCATACAAGCCGAAATGAAGGAAAATAAGGGATGAGAGGCACATTTCAACAACCAAAGAAAAATAAGAAAGAGAGGGCACCGAACGGACAAAGCAAACGGACTGACAGATTGGAAAGGAGGTCGGCTAGGTTTATGAAAGAAAAGAAAGGCTGGAATAATTTGGGTTGATGGTAGAGCTTGAAGGAGTGTGCACCAAGATTGAAGGAGTGAAAGGAGTGGGGTCGGTCTGAAGTAGAATTGTGCTGAAAGTGAAAGAAAGCAGTGCATGAATATAGTGAGTGTGAGAAGTGATGTGTGAGGTCAGTTTGGTAGAGAAAGAAAGTGCCGATTGGTTTAAGAAAGGAAAGAAAGGAGGAGATTCTAGCTGGCTGTTGAGAGAAGGGAACGTGGAACCGGAATTGAGGAAATTGATTGATTCTTCAAGAGGCAGCTAGTGGAGTAGTTGGCTGGGATTAATTATTCAATGCATGATTTGAAAGGGACCAACCGGTGGGTGCAAGATTAGCGAAAACAACCAATTAAATGATTCTTCAAGAGGCAAGTGGATGTTTCGGCTCTTGAATTTTTTTTGCTATAAATTGAGACCGGTTGAGGAGTTAAGGGACGACACATTTGAGAGAGAAGTGGGGGAAGAGACAAGTAGGGAGAGAAGGCTGAAATACCACTCATGTTCGGCAATTTTTTTGGCTGAAATCTTTAGTTTTTGTTCGGCAGTTTTTTTTGTTGCAATGCTTTGTTGTTTTAGAGTTTTTATTAAGTGTATTAATATTTGTTCTAGAATTGTATTTCATTAAGTGTAATACCTTAATTTCCATTAAGTTACTAGTTTGTTTCATACAATAAAAGGAATTGTTTTAGAAGTTCTAAATTAATTGTGTTACTTTAATTTATTGCAAGAAAGATTTGATTTTAAGCTTTTGTTTTTGTTTTTGATTTTTCTGAATATCATACGTGAAGAGTAGAGGAATTGTTATAGAGTTTTTATTAAAGGTTTAGAGATTAATTTTCAAGAGTGATACGTAAGAAATTGTTCCTTTTCGTTTCGAATTTCAATCGAATCGTGAAAGGACGTTTTCGTTTAGATTTTTCGTTCCCTATTTTATTTAACTTCAGTTTAAAGTTTATAGAATACTTTTAAGTTTCTGTTTACTTATTTCATGTTATTTATTTTTCTTACTTCTTTAAGTTTTCATTTAATAGTAATTACAACTGTTATATGTTATTTTGAGAATTCGTAATTTAATTACAAAGATGAATTCTAGAATCTTAGTTTTGGGCATTTTAAATTTTCCGTTCATGTTTTGTCGATTACTTTCTAATTTAGTTTAATGCTTAATTTAGTTTTATTAATTTCTGAGTTTAATTTATAAGTCCTTTACATTCCAATCCAACAAAATTCAAAAGACATGAATCTAGTCCATGACTAGTACCCTATTTCATCCATTGCATATACCATCATATTATTTTCTCTTTGTGAAGTTTTTCACATTTTTTCAACAAGTTTAATTTTAAGCAACTTTTCCCTGAGGAGACGATCTAGGAATTTATTCCTAATTATTACACGACATCCTCCTGCACTTGGGATAGCATTAGTGCTACTCATTTTTGAGTGAGTCAAGTTTTTGGCGCCGTTGCCGGGGATAAGTTGTTTAACTTAAATTTAAACTTGTTATTTTATTTTATTTTTCCTTACCATATTATCTCTGGTGACTCATCTCATTTGCATCAACCACTCATCTCTACCATATTAGATTGATGTATCATGTCATGCCAGTATTTCAAGAAGGTGGGTCTAAGCCAATACAATCAACCAACTGGGTCAATCGAGCACAGAATCAGCCTTTCTCCAACACATATATTCCGGGGTGGAGAAATCACCCAAATTTCTCATGGAGAAATGATCAGCCTGGTTGGTCCCCACCACCTCAACAGCAGCCATTTAATCAAGGTGCTCCTCAGCACCAGTATCCGCCATATCAGAATCCTCAGAGCTATCCTTACGTAGCTCCTCCTGGATTTCAGCCTCATGTAGCTGCACAAAGTCCTTAGCTTTCATCATCTGCCAAGAAGACTCTAGATGACAGTATGGCACAGATGGCCATTACACTTCAGCAATTCATTCAGGCCACCACAAATAATCAAAATACTCAGGCCATAAATGAGTTGCCTGGCACTGTTAATAAAATGAGCACAACCTTGAGCACCCTAGAGAAAGGGAAATTTCCTGCACAGCCTCAACCTAATCCTCAAGTATATAGACAACAACAACATCAAGTGCATAATGTCTCAGGAGACGTTGTTGAGACAGCAAAAGCTGTTCTTACCTTGAGAAGTGGGAAGGAAGTTCCCCGACCTGAGATGACCATAGACACAAAGGTAATTGCTCCTATGCCTAAAGATGCAGCAGAGACGGATGAAGCTAAAAAAGAACCAGAGGTAGCGAGACCAGAACAGAAGAAGCCTGTGAGTGCAAATGCTAACACTACTAAGGGATACCAACCTGTGGTACCCTATCCTCAGGGATTGGGTGAGCTGAAAAAGACCTCCATCATGCTACAGCTGGTTGACAGATCAGTTAATGTACCAAGGGGTATTGTAGAAGACGTGTTGGTCCAGGTGAACAAATTCTACTACCTAGTAGATTTTGTGGTTCTTAACATACAGCAGCCGGTCTCCACTATTTACCAAGCTCCTGTCATCCTAGGAAGACCATTTCTAGCTACATCAAATGCTTTGATCAATTGCAGAAGTGGAGTTGTGAAACTTACCTTTGGGAACATGGCACTTGAGTTGAACGTTTTCAACGCTTGCAAGATGCCAGCACATTTGGATGACACAAGTGGTTTGAATGCTGTGGAGAGTTTGACACCAACAAAGTTTATTTGCTCAAATTCTCCTTTCTCTGATAATGAAGATGACTTTGAATTTTTTGATTATTTTGCAGATTCTTCTTTACCATTTCAAGAGACTGAGCGAATACCTTCTGAATGGTCCACCCAAAATAAACGTTAGTTTCTCTCCGAGCAAAGAAAACAGTTTCAAAAATTTTGCAAATCCCGATGGAGTGGGCTGTACATTGTAAATCCCAAGGAAGTGTTTTGATTTGCTTCTCCTTCTTTACAGTTTTCTTTACTTGCTTTGTTTTTTTCGTTTGCTTTGATTTTATATTTCATGTTGATTGTTTGTTTTGCTTGCTTAGTTCTGTGCACTTTGTTTTCTTTCGTCCGATTCATTGAAAACGGTAGACAGAAGAAAACGGTGCGTTAGTAGACACTGTAGATAGTTGAAAAAAAAATAGTTGGATCCGTCCGTGATCTGACAAGTGTGGTTGGAGATTTGAAAGTTAAAAAAATAGTTGGATCCGTCCGTGACCTGACAAGAGTGGCTGAAGATTTGAAAAAATCGCCTGATGTTGTTGAAAAACGAGATGGAAGGCTCCGAGTTTCTAAGAAGAAATGTCATTTCACCGAAATCACATTACTCTTTGACTTGGATGATAGCTCGTCTGGTTCTTTGTGCTATCTCTATAAAATCAGTCCTGAACTTCATCAAATCCGCATCAAGTTTTCTTCTCATCTCTATAAACTCATCTGAATTCTTTCAACATTCTCATTTTTAAGCCTTCTATTCTTCTGTCAATGGCTCATTCCTCAAGCATTTCTCTAGATCAATCCATGAGGCATTCTGCATCTCAACCTCCTGTCCTTTCTGCAGCTACCATTAGTGCCATGTTGCAACAAGAGAATAATAGTATGGCTAATAGGTCAGACTCAGATGCTATTTACGACCTGGTGAGTCTTGGGACTCGCTACTCATCCTCCATTGTTGCTTTTTCCTAGCGGGTACAAGCCAAAAACCATGAGGTTGAAAGGCTTAAAGAACAAATTGTTGTACTTCAACGAATTGTTCAAGAGTCTCACATAAGGGAAGGAATCGAATGGCAGAAGAATAAACAGTTGAAGCCTCTTTTAGATTCTTCATTCCGCTCGCCAGTTCCCATGGCTAAGGATGACCTGATGTTGTATGAAGAGCATGAGCGTCTCAAACATGAGGCTAAAAACCTCAAGTTTATGTAAAAGTAAAATAAAAATAAAAATAAAAAATTTTTCTTTTACTTTCTTGCTTGTTTTGCATTGTTTGTTTTGTTTTTCTTTCTTTTGCTTTTTGTATTTTTAACTTTGACAGAAATCTACTCCTTGTGTACGCTCGAATATCTCAGGTGAATTTTTCCTCTCTGTTTAATCATTTTCGTCTCAATATATGTTCTACAGTGTTTATCTCGCTCCAATTCATGTCTGTATAACATACATCATCAAATATTCAATTGCTGAACATTGAGGACAATGTCACATTTAGTTGGGGGGAGGGTTTTCTGTTAAAAATGTGTTAAAAAAAATATAAATAAATAAATAAATAATATATATATAAAAATAAAAAATAAAAATTGTGAGGTGCAATGAAACATAAACGATTAACACACACTTCTGGCATGTTTGTTAGATTTGTGTATCTTGGTGGAATAGTTGAGCGGAATTATTTTGTGAAGATTTATTTTCAACCTTAAGCATAGAACATGACTTATGATGCCTCATATCTTGTTGAGGAATGACTTGAAACACCGGGATGCGATATTTACAAAAATGAGAATTAGTATGATTTATATAGAATGAAGGGCAAGTTTTGAAAGAACATTTTGCACATGCTTACACTTGTAGTGTTTCTCATTAATGTTCATTGATTTAAAACAGGAGAAGTAAACTGCAGGACTACCGAGCCTTATAAAAAAAAAAAAAAAAAAAAAAGAAAAGAAAAGAAAAAGATCGTGTAAGTTTTCCTAAATAAAGAGCTAGAAACAGTTACCCAAAACTTTGGGGGTTGAATGATCAACCTTTAAACAGAGTTGGCGTGAAAACTGCTAGTTCCTTAGGCTTTGAGGTAGTTAGAATCAATAATGATTAATCTTAAGGTTGAAAAATCCTATGATAAATCATGTTTATTAGTGAGGAACACACAGAAGTTTAGCCACACACACATATCCGAGTTCTGAGACATTTGCTCTAATTCTATGTGAACAATTGTTGAGACTTTCCTTGTGGATATAACTCCTGGTGTTGAATAGTCACGAATCAATTTTTTGTGAGAATTCAGAATTATGTTTGATTGTTTTTGTTTGAATTTCGAGCTTTATGAAATTTTCATCTCAATTAATTTTTCACTATTTTGCTCAAGGATTAGCAAAAAGCTAGTTGGGGGGTGTGATTGAGCTGAAATATTGCATGTTTTAGCTATTTAAAACCAATATATTTTAAATTCTTCGTGACATTATTATTGGTTTTAGATAAAAAATTGATTAATAAGCATAAATACGAGTTGTGATTTTTAATTGATTGATATCATGTTTATGCTTAATTACGATTTAATGAGACAATATTTCCTCACATATATAGTCTTTTTTTTTATAATTTATTTTTGAGTGTTATTTCTTTCTTCTTATTTTCAGTTTAAAGAAAATTCAAAAGAGATCCGGTTGGAACTTATGATAAAAAATGCATACTAATTTAGAGGAAGTTTGGCAGCTGAAAAGGAAGACACAAAATGAAGAATCAATGCCCTTTGATCATTCAAGATGCATGTGACTCATGGTTGAACAAAACTCACGGAGGCTTGAAATTTTGGTGGTGCAAAAGTTGAAAGAAGAAATAAAATGATAGGAGAGTGGATGAGTGTGTATGAATTTTCAAACAAAGTTAGTGGAAGAGAAAGGTGGAAATTCATTAAATAAAGAAAAGGGAGTATAAAACAATGGATGAAGGAGAGGGTTAAGTGGGGGATGTGCTGGACGAAAAAAAAAGAAAAAAAGAATAGAGAGAAGGGGTTGAAAGGAGTTAGCTAAAGTGTAGAGTGAAAGGGATAGGTGGAGAGAGAAGAAGGAGAGAGTGAGGAAAGGGACGGAGACAAGGAGAGAATTGGAGAGAAGAAAGTGTAGAGTGAAAGGGATAGGTGGGGAGTTGAGAGAATTGGAGAGAGTAGGTGCAGAATTTTCAACCAAGTGAGCTGAGTTTGAATCCGTCGGTCCTAAGCAAACAAAAAGAGAGAAAAGTCATGAGAGAATAGGAGAGAGCAGGACATTGGAGGTTTGCAAAGTAAAAGAAATAAAATAAAAAAAAAAAAAAAAGCAAAAGAAGACATACAAGCCATACAAGCCGAAATGAAGGAAAATAAGGGATGAGAGGCACATTTCAACAACCAAAGAAAAATAAGAAAGAGAGGGCCCCGAACGGACAAAGCAAACGGACTGACAGATTGGAAAGGAGGTCGGCTGGGTTTATTAAAGAAAAGAAAGGCTGGAATAATTTGGGTTGATGGTAGAGCTTGAAGGAGTGTGCACCGAGATTGAAGGAGTGAAAGGAGTGGGGTCGGTCTGAAGTAGAATTGTGCTGAAAGTGAAAGAAAGCAGTGCATGAATATAGTGAGTGTGAGAAGTGATGTGTGAGGTCGGTTTGGTAGAGAAGGAAAGTGCCGATTGGTTTAAGAAAGGAAAGAAAGGAGGAGATTCTAGCTGGCTGTTGAGAGAAGGGAACGTGGAACCGGAGTTGAGGAAATTGATTGATTCTTCAAGAGGCAGCTAGTGGAGTAGTTGGCTGGGATTAATTATTCAATGCATGATTTGAAAGGGACCAACCGGTGGGTGCAAGATTAGAGAAAACAACCAGTTAAATGATTCTTCAAGAGGCAAGTGGATGTTTCGGCTCTTGAATTTTTTTTGCTATAAATTGAGACCGGTTGAGGAGTTAAGGGACGACACATTTGAGAGAGAAGTGGGGGAAGAGACAAGTAGGGAGAGAAGGCTGAAATACCACTCATGTTCGGCAATTTTTTTGGCTGAAATCTTTAGTTTTTGTTCGGCAGTTTTTTTTGTTGCAATGCTTTGTTGTTTTAGAGTTTTTATTAAGTGTATTAATATTTGTTCTAGAATTGTATTTCATTAAGTGTAATACCTTAATTTCCATTAAGTTACTAGTTTGTTTCATACAATAAAAGGAATTGTTTTAGAAGTTCTAAATTAATTGTGTTACTTTAATTTATTGCAAGAAAGATTTGATTTTAAGCTTTTGTTTTTGTTTTTGATTTTTCTGAATATCATACGTGAAGAGTAGAAGAATTGTTATAGAGTTTTTATTAAAGGTTTAGAGATTAATTTTCAAGAGTGATACGTAAGAAATTGTTCCTTTTCGTTTCGAATTTCAATCGAATCGTGAAAGGACGTTTTCGTTTAGATTTTTCGTTCCCTATTTTATTTAACTTCAGTTTAAAGTTTATAGAATACTTTTAAGTTTCTGTTTACTTATTTCGTGTTATTTATTTTTCTTACTTCTTTAAGTTTTCATTTAATAGTAATTACAACTGTTATATGTTATTTTGAGAATTCGTAATTTAATTACAAAGATGAATTCTAGAATCTTAGTTTTGGGCATTTTAAATTTTCCGTTCATGTTTTGTCGATTACTTTCTAATTTAGTTTTATTAATTTCTGAGTTTAATTTATAAGTCCTTTACATTCCAATCCAACAAAATTCAAAAGACATGAATCTAGTCCATGACTAGTACCCTATTTCATCCATTGCATATACCATCATATTATTTTCTCTTTGTGAAGTTTTTCACATTTTTTCAACAAGTTTAATTTTAAGCAACTTTTCCCTGAGGAGACGATCTAGGAATTTATTCCTAATTATTACACGACATCCTCCTGCACTTGGGATAGCATTAGTGCTACTCATTTTTGAGTGAGTCAATTACCTTGCCCAAGAGTGTCCCACATTGGCTGAGATGAGAAGCATGTATGAGGAACAATGTAATGCCTTAGGTATGTACAAGAAGCCTTTTACACATTTTTCTGACACCTATAATCCGAGGTGGCATAATGACCCCAATTTTAGCTGGAAGTCTGAAAATCAGCCACCTGCACAACCCCCTAGATCATATCCTACACCATATCATGTACATTCATCTTCTAGGAGCCCCTTAGAAGATACTTTACATGCTTTTATTGAGGCACAAGGTAAGAATAACCAAAAGTTTAAATCTTTGATACGCAGGTTGTTGAAGAAAATAAGGAGATAAAAAGCCAAGTGTCCAAATTGATGAGCTCCTTGAGTATGAATAAGCGAGGTAAGTTTCCTTCTCAAGCTCAATCCATACCCCACGGTCAACACATGGCACAAGATAATTTGAAGGATGCGAATGCCATTGTGACACGAAGTGGTAAGTCATTACACATCCCAACAACGAACAAATTAGAGGATGTGGAAGAGGATCAAAGCAATAGTGGTGCCGAGCTGCCCAAAGAAGCCGAGGTAATAAAGAGCCCAGTTAAGGTACCATTTCCTCAAGCTTTAAAACTGAATAAGCGAACTTTGGATCCTAACAATGAAATCTTGGAGAATCTCAAGCAGGTAAAAATTAACCTCCCTCTTTTGCATGTTATTAAACAAGTTCCTACTTACGCAAAAGTTCTTAAAGATTTGTGTACAGTCAAGAGGAAGCACCATGTTAAGAAGACAGCATTTCTGACAGAGCAAGTTAGTGCTCTAATTGAGCAGTGGATTCCTCCCAAGTACAAGGATCCTGGTTACCCAACCATTGCATGCAGCATTGGAAATCATGAGTTTGGGCAAGCTTTGCTAGATTTAGGAGCTAGCGTGAATCTAATGCCATATTCTATTTATTTGCAGTTGGGGTTGGGAGAAATCAAACCAATCACTGTGGTATTACAATTGGCTGACCGTTCAGTCAAAGTACCCCGGGGTGTGGTAGAGGATGTTTTAATTCAAATTGATAAATTTTATTATCTTGTTGATTTCCTAATCCTTGACACTAGCTCTGTTGTTGATACTACTTCTAAAATTCCTGTGATTTTAGGTAGGCCTTTCCTTGCCACTGCTAATGCTCTTATTAATTGCAGGAATGGGCTCATGAAGCTTTCTTTTGGAAACATGACTCTCGAGGTGAATATCTTCCATATTGCAAGACAGCCAGAAGATGATGACGAGAGCCACCAGACATACATGATTGACTCACTCATAGAAAAGGGAGTTTCTATAGCTCATGATTTTGACCCCCTTGAGTATTTTCTTGTTAATTCTGAGTTTGATTCTATCAGTAATCCATCTGATGTAGTTGATATTTGTGCTATCTTTGATAGAACTCAGGATTATGGCACTCGGGCCTGGCAACCAAAGTTTGAGGAGTTGTCTGAGAGAGAGGAAAAGCAAATTCCTTCAAGTGTGAAAGCACCCAAAGTTGAACTGAAACCTCTGCCTAAGGGTTTAAAGCATGTTTTCCTTGGTCCAGGTAATACTTTTCCTATTATTATGTCATCTGAATTGTCTGAGTCTCAAGGTGAGAAATTAATTCGGATCCTAAGTGAGCATAAGTCAGCCTTAGGTTGGAGCATTGCTGATATAAAAGGTGTTAGTCCCCTGGTCTGTTCTCATAAAATTAATTTGGAGGAAGGAACTAGCCCTCGTAGAGACCCCCAGCGTAGGCTTAATCCTAATATGAAAGAAGTGGTGAAAAATGAAGTGTTGAAACTATTAGATGCAGGAATCATATATCCTATTGCTGATAGTAAATGGGTAAGTCCTACACAGGTTGTTCCTAAGAAGTCAAGTGTTACTGTGGTGAAGAATAACCTGGGAGAGCTAGTCCCTACAAAAGTTGTGACTGGGTGGCGGATGCGCATTGATTATAGAAAATTGAATGCTGCCACCTGGAAAGACCATTTTCCTCTCCCTTTTATTGATCAAATTCTTGAGGGTGTGGCTGGTCATCCTTACTATTGTTTCTTGGATGGTTATTCTGGTTATTATCAAATTGAAATTGCATTAGAAGACCAAGATAAAACCACTTTCACTTGTCCTTTCGGTACTTATGCTTTTCGTATAATGCCATTTGGATTGTGTAATGCACCTGCTATTTTTCAACGTTGCATGATGAGCATTTTTAGTGACATGGTTGAAAATTGCATGGAAGTTTTTATGGATGACTTGACTGTTTTTGGATCTACTTTTGATGCATGCTTATTGAATTTAGAGAGGGTGTTGACTCGCTGTGAGGAGAAGGAATTGGTTTTGAATTGGGAAAAATGCCACTTTATGGTACCTTCAGGTATTGTGTTAGGGCATATTATTTCTTCTAGGGGGATAGAGGTAGATCAATCTAAGATTGAATTAATCTCTAAGTTGCCTATACCTAGGACAGTAAAGGACGTGAGATCCTTTCTTGGTCATGCGGGCTTTTATAGGAGGTTCATATAGAATTTTTCCACCATATCTAGACCACTATGTGACCTCCTAGCTAAAGATGCCCCATTTGAGTGGACACAAGATTGTCAAGAGGCCTTTAAAACACTAATTGGCAAGCTTACCTCAGCACCCATAATGCAACCACCTGATTGGACTTTACCTTTTGAGATTATGTGTGATGCAAGTGATTTTGCTGTAGGTGCTGTACTTGGACAGCGAAGGGAGGGAAATCCTTTTGTCATTTACTATGCTAGTAGAACTCTAAATAGTGCTCAGATGAATTACTCCACCACTGAAAAAGAGTTGCTAGCTGTAGTGTTTGCTTTGGATAAGTTTCGTGCTTACGTGATTGGTTCTCCTATTATTATTTTTACGGATCATACAGCCCTTAAGTACCTTCTTACAAAGAAGGATGCTAAGGCATAATTAATGCGATGGATTTTACTTTTGCAGGAATTTGATATCACCATCAAAGACAAGAAAGAAGTGGAGAACGTAGTGGCTAACCATCTCTCGAGGCTCACATTTTTATTGGGATGATCCTTTTCTTTTCAAATACTCCCAAACGTTTTCATGCAATACACGTAAATTCTTCTTTACACCAAAGGGATCATTCCAACTATATGCAAACTCAATGAATGAGAAAAAATACTCCCACCAATGGTTATGCAACACTTCTAAGGTCCTTTGTGGCGCCCCCAAATCCCCACGCACGGACACGGGGAAATCGAGACGTCCGGATGATGACATCACGGGTCACCACCCTAACGACGTGTGCCAAGTGTGTGCAAAGGCAACAAAGTGCACGAGAGAAACGCAGCGAAAAGCAAGTCAATAACTAAGTACCAGAATTTTCTTGTTTAATACAAAGCTATTCCAAAACGTACATAAATAAAATATTACAAAACACGCATATAATATAATATCAAATACAAAGCATCACATCAGCAACCTGGAGGAGCCGCATCCTCGGGCTCAGCCTCCTCCTCCTCATCCTCGAACTCTGCACCAAAAGCTACGGAACCAAAAATAGTACCGCAGGTAAGCAAAACCCAAACACCACCAGATAAAAACACATAGAACTCAAACAACATGGATGCAAGAAAAGCCAATGCACATGTCCCGCAAAACCACATTTTTACCACGCACGCCAAAAAAACCCATTTGGCCCAATAAAAACATATCCTTAACAACCACGCCTCGCCATTATCCTAGATAATGGCCCGAACCACCATTTTCCCAGAAAATGGATCAAAAGCCTCGAAAAACCGACATCGCCATTTTCCCAGAAAATGGCCTACATCCGAACACCATAAAAACAAACCGGTTATGCATGCACCATGATCTCCCCTAGGGATCATCCGCACACCCTGGCTCTGTGCCACACCGCAGGTAACGACTACGCATGTGACACCTAAACAAGCGATGCCCAGACTCGCGCCCCGCGCGTACCTGGCCAGGCCATCCTCTAGCCCTCGCCAGCAAAGGGCCACGGAGTCGGTGAGTAGAGCGATGCCCAGACTCGCGCCCCGCGCGTACCTGGCCGGGCCATCCTCTAGCCCCGCTCCCGTCGTCGTCCAGCGACAACTCAGGGGACGTCACTTAGTATTATCCACTCCCGAGTGACCAGAGGAGCTCCACCGAGATAATAACCCATCCCGGCTTGGGCTCGTGAGACACACGCACCCGAAAATCCAATCACGCCAGCAAAACAGGATTTCTCAAATAAAATAAAATACACGTGCATGCACCATGCAAATGCAATTATCAATGCACAAAACAAACAACCAACCATAAAACAATAAATCAAGCAACTCCGTCCTCCATCCATCCGACCCCCGAACTCCTCGGACTCAGTCCGGAATCAACCAACCAGCAGATAAAATAAATTGAATGAGCGATATATATTTAAATCTGAAAATAGGGTTTGGAAAATACTTACAGCGCTATATGGCAATTTTAAAAAACACCCGGCGTTGCAAACGGCGATGAAAAAGCAACGTTACAGTGAAAAATCACTGTGGCCGTGGGTTGTGAAATACCCACTTTTGAACGGGGACAAACCAGGGCTTGGGATCGATAGGGAATGGTCTAGGGATGATTGTGAAGCTATTGGAAGTGGTGGTTGGCCGTGGGTGGCGGCGAAAACGCCGGAAAGAGGCCGGATTTCCCAAAAAGGAAAGCTAGCTCATGGGAGCTATTCCGATGGTCGTTGGAGGCCGGAAATAGGTGGGTTAGGACGGCAAGGGACCGGTGGTGAAGTGGTGAAGAAATGGTGGCCGGAGGTGGAGCGACGGCGGCGGATCGGAGCAAAACCCGTGCGGGCTTTGAAGGGCTTTTCTGGCCAAACGGCCGACCGGATGGGGGTGGGTTTTGGTGGGGAGGTGCGCCGGAGGGAGAGGAGTCGACCGGTGCAGGCGGTGAACCGCACGGTGGCCGGACGGCTGCAGGTCGAGGGGTTGAAGGCTCCGGCGTGAGAGAGGAGGAGAGAGAGAGAGACGGGGGTCGAGCGGGAAGGAGAGAAAAAAAAGAAAAAGAAAGAAAAAAGAGAAAAAAGAAAGAAGAAAAAAGAGAAAAAGGAAAAAAAGAAAAAGGAAAAAGAAAAGAGGTGTAGGGAAAGAAGATGAGGTCTAATCCTCATTCCGGGAAAACAACAGTAAACCGCCGCAAAGAAATTAAAACCTGTAAACAACTAAAAGAAATAAAATACAACATCAAATAAATTAAAAACTAATTTTAAAACACAATAATTTAAAATAAATAAGCTAACATATTAATTAAAATAAAAACAACCATTTCAGCGAAAATACAAGCGAAAGCGGGTCATCACATCCTTTTTACACCAAAATGTCCTATCAAGGCACCTTCATGTGCTCCAAGCACAAGCAACTCACGCATAGAACTATTAGGCATAAAATGTTTATTATCTCTAAACAAGTACCCATCTAGTCTATGTAACTTACCAAACAATACTTTCTCACATACTCTATACACACTAGCCAAGCCATCATCATTAATATAAAATTTCTTATCATATTCAAGTCTCAATAATTTTGTATCTAAAATGATGACAAGGACATACTTCTTGCTAAAGCATCAAACACAAAGTTTTTCTTACCATGTGTGTACTGAATTACATGAGGAAATGTCTCAATGAATTGAACCCACTTGGTATGAATTCTATCCAACTTACCTTGTCCCTTCAAGTGAGTCAAGGACTTATATTCTTCAAATAAAGGTCGGTGTTGCGCCTAAACTTTGACTCAAATTAATGAACCAAAAATTTAGTGCAGTTTTACCTGCAAGTATACAGGTGTTGTAGTATCTTACAGGATTGAATCCATAGGGATTGACTTTTGTGATAAAGAAAATAAATTCAGATGATGAAATGAAATTACTAAAAGAAACGTACAATTGAATATAAAAATGAAGACTTGTAAAATAAATGAATCAAACTAAAATGATAAAATGAATTGATATAGAAAAAGACTAAGGTTTTGAGGATTCGTCTAATAATTTATGATATTGTTTCCGATCGATTTACTTCAATTAAACTAGAATAATGATTCCGTTTAATTGGAAGATTTAGCATTTAAGATCAAGAAAAATAGTTGTTTATGATTGAGCGTGAACGATTGATGATTAACACATTTACAAATCTATTTGAATACCACAGGAATTCCTCAAGCATTCACTGTATTCAAAAATCACAATGAATCAAGATGAGTATATAGATAATCAAAATATCCAATAATAAAATCCTTCAATCGATCAAGCTCGCAGAATAAATTTTACGTGGATCCGAAAACAATATTTAAATCATTAAACTTCACCTCTCACCTTAGTATTAAAATTTAGCCAAACATATTTATTACAAGTACTATAGAAATCACATAAATATCCTTCATTAAATAACTAAAATAAAATACAAGAAATACTAGGAAATAACTTAGAAACAACAAAATCTGAAAATCTAGCTGATACAGAGGAATAAATCAGAATCAGAAATTGAATTGTAAAAAATAAAAATGAAATCAATGGACGAAAACTCCCTCCACATCAATCCTTATTTCTTCGTAAATGAAAAACACGAAGCTGAAAGAAATTAAATTCAATCCGACTTTCTCCCAGAAAATTCAACTCACGAACTCTCTACATTAATTCCAAACTCTTTCCACTCAATACTCTACTTCCCTCTCTATATCCCTCTACTCTCAACCAAGATAAACCCCAACCAATTAAATTACTCCAGTTGATTCCCTTCAACTCCAGAAAAAGCATGCACCGACTCACTCATTACTCACCCTGTCTACTCACTTTTTCTCACCCTCCCCTATCTCTTCTCTCCCCACCGAATGACTCCTTTCAAAAACAACACTGACCCCTTGCAAATTTCCTGCACCACACATCTTTTAATCAGCAAAATAAAATTCACCAAACAGAAAATTAAGTTCCTGCACCGACTCTCTCTTCCTTTTCAACTAAAAGCATCCACTGAAAAAAAAATCCACACTCAAAACTCCCACCGCCTCACATACTCTCTTTTCAAAACAGCTGGACACCTCTCTTAACTCCAAGCACTGACCGACTCTCCCTTATGAAAACTCAAGAGAAACTCTTCCAACCGTACCCCACGTAACTCTCTCTATGTCTAGAAACTCCCCACCGACTCCCCTCAATTCTCCTACTCAACTTTAACGTCCCTGCCTTTCTTTTCTCATCTTCCGTCCAGCAATATATATATATATATATATACAGCTGCCTCAAGTTGGTGCTGCCAAACTCCTTCCTCCAAGTCAAGCACGGCACGACACTTCCTTTTCTTTATACACCAACTGACTAATATTCAACTCATGCACCGATTTCTCTCTTCAATTCCCTTCAATCACAGCACCTCACCAAGAATATAAATTCCCTTTCACGTACAACCTCCAACCATCCTCACATAGTCCCCCCACCGATTATGATCTCTCCTCCAAAGTTAATACTTTCTCAGCACAATAAAACTCCAGCACGTCTCCCTTGGTTGAAAACTCAAGCACGTCACTTCTCTACTCACCCACTCTCCTATCTCTTCTCTCCGTCCACTTTAGCTGCACCAACCATCAAAACCAATTAAATAATCGCATGTATTTAATTGCCAAATCTGTTCTTGACTTTTACATTGCATGTATTTGTCCACCGCAAGTCATTTTCTTCACCGCATGCATCTATGAACAACCAAGTAAGAAAGTAGTCATCTTCATTTTGTGTGTTATTTTTCAACTGCCAAGTACTTCCTTCCTTCTCTTCATTCCTCTCAACTTTTAGTAAAAAGTTTCAACCGGATCCCATTTGAATTTTATTTAAGCTAAAAATAAGAAGAAAGAAATAATACTCAAAAATAAATTAAAAGAAAAATAGATTATCAAAAATAGACTATATATGTGAGGAAATGTTGTCCCATTAAATCATAGTTATAAAATTAAGCATAAACATGATATCAATCAATTAAAGATCACAACTCATATTTATGCTTATCGACCATTTTTCTGTCTAAAACCAATAATAGTGTCACGAAGAATTTAAAATACATCAGTCTTAAATAGCTAAATTATGCAATATTTCAGCTCAATGAGTCGGCTAGGGATTATCGCACCTAGCACAAGATCAATGTATTACTCTATCTCTCTAATAGGTGGAAATCCACTAAACATACCGCTAGGAATCATGAACTCATATTCTTGTAACAAAGAGATAACACTAGGCAAAGATTTGTTAAGTTCGTTAGTATTAAAATTTGCCTTAGCATAAATACTCACTTCTCTCTTTGTTTTTCTCTTACTTTCTTCACTCTTGCTTTTCTTTTCAGTCTCTTTTTTTCTTTCACTCTCTTTTCCCTTTTCACTCTCTTTTTTCTTTTCACTCTCTCTCTTTTCTCTTTTCACTCTCTATTTTCTTTTCACTCTCTATTTTTTCTTCACGCTCTCTGTTGTTTTCACTCTCTCATTCTCTTGAGGTTTTGGCCTCACTATTTCTTTTTTTCTCAATCTCAATTTCACTCTTTCTTTTTTGATCAATCTCATTTTCTCTCTTTCTTTTTTGATCAACCTCACTTTTCAACTTAAGTTGGTCCTCATGGACCTGTGTTGGAGTTAAAGGAGCAAGTTTGATTGTTTTTTCATCTTTTTCAAAACTGTACATGTTTCTAAACCCATCATAGATCACTCTCATATCACACTGCCACGGCCCTCCAACAAAATATGGATAGCATGCATAGGCAGTACATCAGAAAGCACATCATCCTTGTCCTTCCCAGTTGAAAAAGAAACTAGCACTTGCTTATTTACCCTAATCTCCCCACAATCATTCAACCACTGCAACTTGTATGGTCTAGGGTGTTTCAAGGTAGATAAATTCAATTTTTCAACTAAAGTAGTGCTAACAACATTAGTACAACTACCCTCATCAATGATCATACTACATACCTTGTTGTTGATGTGGCATCTAGTATGAAAAATGTTCTCTCTTTGCTACTCTATATCCTCCATCTTAAATTCTGTATTGGGAGCACGCCTAACAACAAGAGACTCGCCATACTCTTAATTCTTATCTTACCTATTCTCAAGCTCACGTCTCCTCCTATCTCTCCCACTTTGCAAATTTCTAATCAATGCACCTCATTATTCCATCTTATCCCTCACTTCCCCCAACATCAAATTTAACCTTTCAAACTTTTGTTGCATGGACTGTAACACAAAGAATGAATTGTTTGCCACCCCCTTCGGTGTTGAGTCACTATTATGAGACATAGTATGATGGGTCCCAAGGCGGACCAAGTCTTAAGGATCAATTACAAAATCAAGAGCTAAGAAGAGCAAGGAAGCAATGCAATGATTGGTGCAATACACTTGGATCAAGTCTTGTAAGAGCCCAATATTCAAGATGGGCTTGAGAGAAGAGGATCCAGTTTTCATCCATGTAATATGCTACGGAAGACACGACTTGGGCCTATTCTTATTTAAGGGCGTGGACTTATTTATTTCATTAAAAGACCTTATTTGATTAGGTTAGAATAAGTGGGCTTGAGAATTTCAGCCCACACATATGTCTTATTTCTAATGAATTAGGATTTTTGGGAAGGCCTTGTATTTTGGCCAAGGGCTTATTTGGAAAGTTATTATTTTATGTGAAATAGGGTTTTATGTGAAATAGGGTTTATTTAAACCAATTGTAGTCTCATTTGAGAAGGAAAGACATTATTGAAATTGATGAATTTTATTCATTGGGAGTTGAGTTTATCTCCTCTTGTTCTTGATTGAATGTTTGAACTTATCAAAGGTAAATCACAACCTTTGTGGTGTTCCTCCTTTGTAATCTGAGTTCTTGAGACGGGTTCTTCAACCAATTTAGATTTTCATATAATATAGGTTCTTGAAACGATTTCTCATCGGGTCTAGATTCTCCATCCAATAGACTTGATATTGGCTTTCTTGGGTTTGTTTTTGCAATATTGCTGTTGGGTCTCAAAGCGAGTCGATTGGGGTTCACATCATTTGGTATTCAGAGCGAGGTTTCCAATCAAGTCTGATTGTATCTTTTATTTATTGCATTTTTAATTCTAGGGCTTCATTGTTGTAGGGATAAAAAAAAAAAGTACAGAAATTCCTTATTCCTTATTCATTGTGTTGGCTGAAATCTTTTGTTCTAGGAGCTGTCGTATATCACTTCTTCTAGGGGTTTTTTAGTTATTGTTAGGGTTTTATCAATTGCTTGTTCTTTTGGTTGTGATCAAATCAGTTGGTGAGAAAAGAAAAGAAAGGAAAATAAAAGAAAAGGAAAAGAAAAAAAAGGAAAAAAAAATAAGAAGAGAAAAAAAATGGTTTTGGGTATAGTTGTTTGAAATATTTTGCCATATGAAATTAAGTGATTTGGCATTGATTGAGCCTTTATCTTTAAAGGGGCTAAATACATCTTTCTAGTTGGTATCTTGTTTTGTAATTACTCTTTCCATTATATAAATTCCTTGAGTCTCGTGCCAATTTATTCCTTCCGTGTTTTCTCTTGTTTTTTGTTTCTTGGACCTAATCACAAGTTGGGATAAAACAAGGTTGTATTGTCTTGATTGAGTTCAATTAGTTCTTAAAGAACTTAAGTGGGAAAACTCTTGAGGTAAAAGGTAAGAGAGTGTGAGATCATTATTGGAAAAAAACTAATTAAGAGTGATACACGAGTGGGGTGCCATTATTCGAGTGTAAACACGTAAGGGAGCGTGTGAGGTCTTTTTTTCACTAACATTCTTTTTTGTGCAGCATGTACTATGTCTCATAATAGTGACTCAACATTGAAGGGGGTGGCAGACAATTCATTCTTTGTGTTGCAATCCATGCAACAAAAGTTTGAAATGTTAAATTTGAAGTTGGGGGAAGTGAGGGATAAGATGGAACAACAAGGTGCATTGATTATAAATTTGCAAAGTGGGAGAGATACGAGGAGACGTGAGCCTAGTATTGAGAATAGGTATGATAAGAATGAAGAAGTATGGCGATCTCTTGTTGTTAGGCGTGCTCCCAATACAGAAGTTAAGATAGATGATATAGAGCAACAAAGAGAGAACATTTTTCATACTAGATGCTACATCAACAACAAGGTATATAGTATGATCATTGATGGGGGAAGTTGTACTAATGTTGCTATCACTACTTTAGTTGAGAAATTGAATTTACCTACCTTGAAACACCCTAGACCATACAAGTTGCAGTGGTTGAATGATTGTGGAGAGGTTAGGGTAAATAAGCAAGTGCTAGTTTCTTTTTCAATTGGTAGGTACAAGGATGAGATACTTTGTGATGTAATGTGTGACGCCCCTAAATTCCGTTTCGTATTGAATGAACATTTGAAGTATCAAGACATGCAACACAAGGTTACCTGCCCCCGTTTATGACATATAAGATGCAATGTTCCTAACATGCATCTAACATTATGTAATATTTGCAGCGGATAATTTTTTTTTTCTCTAGCAATACTATGCACCAAACTGAAATATCCCAAATGCTTAAAACATACTTCATACATAAAAACCCATTGAACAACTAAGATCACAACCTTAGTCCAAAATGGCTATGATCCAAAAAAGTACTGGAGATGCAACTCTATAGTACAAGTAGTAATTTAAGTTAACTACTATATTAACATTGATGTCGCACCGTCGCTTAGTCAACTGTGTCTAGTTGGTCACCTTCCGATTCTCTTTCAGGTCCTGTAACAAGATTTACCATTTGGGGGGAATGGTAATTGGACTACCACAGTGAGATTTGACTACAAATCTCAGTAAGTTAACAAAAAACCTCCACACAGGCTAATGATGCATGCATGATAGTAAAAGTATGAATGCATAATCAAATTCATAAGTAATCAAAGCATAACTTGACATACAACATAGCATAACTGACATAACTTAAATTTAAACGTGAACTGAACTTGACTTGACATGAACTTGATCTGAAACTTGACGTAACATGAACTTGCTTTGAAACTTGACTTAACATGAACTTGCTCTAAAACTTGATTTAATATGAACGTGATCTAAAACTTATTCTTTGACTGCTTAAATACATATTCCATAGTCGTTGTGGCCCCATGTATTCTACGTGTCACAATTGCTGTGTCTCACATAGTGTATGCGTCACAATTGCTGTGACCCCATACTTCGTGTGCCACAGTTGTTGTGGACCCCATGAACTGAATGTAACTCAACTTCTTGGGTGCTACATGGGTCCCTTAGAGCCATGTGTCCCTGCTGATTACTGCATCACAACACAGTTATTTGAACCAGCTGTGAGTGCATTTATACACACTCCATAGTTGTTGTGGCCCCATGTATTCTACGTGTCACAATTGCTGTGACCCCGTACTTCATGTAACACAGTTGTTGTAGACCCCACGAAACTGAATGTGGCTCCACCGGCATTAGTGCTTGGTGCGCTCCGGTGACCAGCTAGTTAGGTCCCTACCCGCTACCCGTTTATAGTATTTCGTCAATTCAGGGGATTTCACACCTATTTAAACACTCCAGCGTGAACAAAGGAGTTTCAGTAGGATATTACCCCATCCTAGCACTTAAGGTCATGATTGACATGAATAACTTGACTTGACTATTCTCGAAATAGAAACACTGTACTCAAGATGAGACGTGACTGGAATACGAAAGGACATAAGCCCTGACGTAACATAACGTGACTTGAACATAACTTGAAAGACATGACTGACTTGATATAGAACATTTCGTAATATTACATAAACATGTAACACATAATATTTCATAACATGGTATCACATGTAATGAAAAACACACTTAACATGGCATACTTGTAAAAGTGAACATGACATGACATACATGTAATAGATGGCATATTTAACAAGATGTACTCGCAATGTATAGTAATAAGTGACAGAATATCTTGTGTAACAAATGAAAACTCATGACAGAATAAATTCTATGTAACAGATAAATATGTGATAACTTATCATGGCATGACATATATGATAACATACATACATACACTGTAGTTCCTTTACTTAGCACACATACACAGTAAACTGCTAGTAAGTTAAAAGCTAACTTACCTCGATCTCCGTGTTTCTTATGAAAGTTCAAGCGCGATCACGAGGAACTATAATTAGTGATTCTAAAAGTTAGAACTAAATCACTAGTAAATTGAAATATGGAAAAATACTAATTTAAGAGTAAAATTTCCATTTTACCCTCTACATGTGAGAAAATGACCATTTTACCCCTAACTTAAGGGTTTTTTGCATGTTAACTCCAAAATTCACATGCCTTGTGTAAATTTTATTCTAAACTCATATATCAATTTAGAAAAATTTAAAACTAATTGCAACTATTAAAATTCCATAGGGCCGAAATTCCCATATACTATTTCCATTGATTTTTGTTTCTAACTTATTTTGATTAACCTTTTGATCTATGACTTATAAAGATGTGATCTTCAAACCAAACCATCACATGATTTAAAAAGATGTCCTAAAACATATATAAGCTTCTAATTCAAGATCACATGGTTAAACATTAACCAAAACATAAATTGAGCCAAGAACATCCACATTTTGGCCTATCCGAATATCTCTTTGCATAATATTTCATATCTTTGAAATTAACATCAAATATCTTCAAAATAATATTCTAACATATATATAAGAGGATTAGGATCGTCCAATAAAATTATCAAAGCCATTGGAATAGGTTTAAACCACCAAAGATTTTAAACTTTCTCAAAACAGAAACTGTTTTTCCTCTTCCAATTTCTAAGGTTTTAGATCTAAGAAAATCTTTCATCAAAACCTTTAATCATGCAACAAATCCTCAAAAAAAATCATATACACAGGTTAAAAATACTTCATAAAAATTTCGGACCAAGATCTATCCATTAGCTTGGTCAAAAACTCCAAAATACAACATATTCTCCAGTTTATCTCCCAGAATGACCTTTTAAGAGTTTAAACAATATTTGACTGACCAAATGATCTTCAAATGGAAAAAATAAGCTATCCAAGTAAACTAGATTTAAAAAGGAACAACTTTTATGAAGGAAACTTTATGATAAAACACTACAAAAGCTTCGAAATGGGCATGTAAAAGAACACCTAAAAGCTGTCCGAGAGAGTGTTTGGTGTTCTTTCAATGAAAGTGTAAAGAAAGATGATTTCATGTGGAGTGGGCTGGAGATATTTTTGCACAAGATATGGAAGAGGATGAGGCTGAAGTGAGGGTTGCGTGTTGACCTTTCTTATCCAATAATATCCACAAAAATCAGCTCAAGATATTTTATAAAGGTAGAGTGTAAACTTGGAAGAGTGAGACGGCTCTTTGACTTTTCCCTTCTAGAACCTTCTAGATCCTGTTGAAGACATCTGATTAGTCATGTAGGGGGACGAAATTACTTGGCCAAAATCAATGCTAAGGTGCCCAATTTCATGGGCCTAAACCGAATGGGCCTTAATTTGGGGTTTTAAGATGGTTTGGGTTGCTATCAAGCCCAAATCCAATTTCTCTTGATCCAAGTGTCTAATACTATTCATCATGTGTGGCTAAGATCTTTCCATGTGTCCAATTAAAACTTCTCTAACTTAATTTAGACATTCCACACTGTGAATTTTGAAACTATTGCACTTGGTGCGCTTATCGATGTTGCTATTCACTCCGAAAAAGTGCATAATAAACTTGGTATCGAAAAATCCTAAATATTCATATGAAGCTACAGTGAAAATCATTTACCGAAATTCAGCCCCGAAGTGCTCCTAAAAATAAATTCACAGTTTCGAACAAACGTTTTGTCCGAAAATATGAAAATGAGTTATTGTACCATAAAATCTTAAATAATCCACTAAGTCTAATGGTACAAACCATAACGCATTATGACACTTCTAACTATCTCGAATAATTAAAAACACACTATCTCCAATAACACTAACTATGTGGTTAGACTTAAAACCTATATGATTAATAGATTCGTGAAAACTTATGGGGTATTCACGAGGTTCCTAAAGCCAATAAAAATTTTACAATTAAATTTCTAACGGGCTGTTACATCGTGCCTATGCATGCCGGTCATATTTTGTTAGGGAGGCCATGGCAGTGTGATAGGAGAGTGATCTATGATGGGTTTAGGAACATGTACAGTTTTGAAAAGGATGAAAAAACAATCAAACTTGCTCCTTTAACTCCAACATAGGTCCATGAGAACCAATTGAAGTTGAAAAGTGAGGTTGATCAAAAAAGAAAGAGCGAAAGTGAGATTGATCAAAAAAGAGAGAGTAAAAGTGAGGTTGAGTGAAAAATAAAGAGTGGGAATGAGATTGAGGAAAAAAGAAAAAGTGAGACCGAAAATGAGAGAGAGAGAAAAATGGGAGAGAAGAAAGATGAGGGTGAGACTGAAACCTCAAGAAAAAAAGAGATTGAGTTGAAAAACAATTGTGAGGCCAAGAGTTCAAGAAAAGATGTTGAAAAAGAGATTGAAAGGAAAGAGAGTGGAAAGGAAAAAGAAAGTCAAAAAAATGAGGGTGAGGTTGAAACCTCAAGAAAAAAAGAGATTGAAAAGAAAGAGGAGAGTGTAAAAAGTGAGAGAAGTGAGTTTTTATGCTACGGTGAATTTTAATACTAACGAACTTAACGAATCTTAGGAGATTGTCACATATTAGAGAGATAGAGCAGTACATTGATTTTGTGCCAGGTTCGACAATCCTGACCTGACCTTTTTTTGAAGAATATGAGTCCTTGATACACTTAAAAGGACAAGGTAAGTTGAATAAAATGCATACCTAGTGGGTTCAATTCATTGAGACCTTTGCTCTTGTAATTCAATACATGCATGGTAAGAAAAATTTTGTGTTTGATGCTTTAGCAAGAAGGTATGTCCTCGTCATCATTTTAGATACAAAATTATCGAGACTTGAATATGATAAGAAATTATATGTTAACGATGATGGCTTGGCTAGTGTGTATGGAGTACGTGAGAAAGTATCGTTTGCTCATTTATATAGACCAGATTGGTACTTGTTTAGAGAGAAAATACTTTGTGTACCTACTAGTTTTATGTGTGAGTTGCTTGTGTGTGATAGACATGGAGCTAGTTTGTTGGGTAACTTGGGTGTGCTGAAGATTTTAGACGTGTTACATGAGCACTTTTGGGCGTATCATTTGCCATTCATTTGCGTGTTGCATGAATGTTTGTGGCAATATCATTTGCCATTCATTGAGGTGTTGTATAACCATTTGTGGGAATATTATTTGCCATTCATTGAGGTTGCATATAATCAGAGTAGTCAATTTGGTGCAAGAAAGACTTTAGATGTGATTCATGAACGTTTATCGGAGTATCATTTGCCTTTCATTGATTTGTTGCATGAACGTTTGCGGAAGTATCGTTTGCCTTTGTTAGAGTTTGAATGTAATAGGACCATGCATACTACCATTTTTTATTATTATCTTGAAATTCTATATGGCTTTAATCCACTTACTCCTTTATCATTGATGTTTTTGCTTGTTGATGACAGGAGTGGCTTGGATAGACATTTTCACATTCTTGAGAAAATTAATGATAATTCCTATAAAGTGGACCTTTTAGGTAAGTACTATGTTTCTACTACTTTCAATGTTTCTGATCCTTTCCCTTTGATCCAGGTGGAGATTCGAGGTCGAATTCTTTTGAGGAAAGGGGGAATGATGGGCCCCAAGGCAGACGAAGTCTTAAGGATCAATTGTAAGATTAAGAGCCATGAAGATCAAGGGAGCAATGCAAGAAATGGTGCAATCCAATTGGGATGAAGCTAGCAAGAGCCCAACACTCATGATGGGCTTGAAAGAAGGAGAACCAATTTTAATCCACTTGATCCAAGCTATGGAAGATATGACTTGGGCCTATTGTTATTGAAGGCCATGGACTTATTTATTTCATTAAAAGGGCTAATTTTATTAGTCATAAAAATTAATCTAAAATAATTGGGCTTGGGGGATGTCCAGCCCACACGTCTTATTTCTAATGAACTAGGGTTTTTGAGAAGGTCTTGTATTTTGGCCAAAGGCATATTTGGAAAGTTATTAATTTATTTGGCCAAAGGCATATTTCTAAAACCTAGTTCAAATAAAATAATATCCTTCCAAATAAGCCCTTGGCCAAAATGCAAGGCCTTTCCAAAAATCCTAGTTCACAAGAAATAAGACATATGTGGGCTAAGCATCCTTAAGCCTACTTATTCTAAACTAATAATAAAAATCCTTTAAACAAATTGAAAGCCTTAATATCTAAAGGCCCTATCTCTAAGTCAAGTCTTCCACAACTTGGATGGAGCGGATCAAAGCTGGTTCTTCTTCTTTTAAGCTCATCTTGAGTGTTTGGCTCTTGCTAGCTTCTTTCCAAGTGGCTTCTACTAATCCTTGCGTTGCTTCCTTGATCTTCTTGGCTCTTGATCTTGTAATTAGCCCATCTGGAACTTGCAAAGGATCTTTAAGAGTAGGCCCACCTTGGTTCCCATCACAATAAAAGGATTAGTGCAAACCACTTGGGGTGAAGTTAGGAAGAGCCCAACACTCAAGATGGGCTTGAAGAAAGGAGAACCAATTTTGATCCACTTGATACAAGCTGTGAAAGACATGACTTTAGATATAGGGCCTATTGTTGTTAAGGCTTTCAATTTATTATTAGTTTAGAATAAGTGGGTTTGAGGATGCTTAGCCCACATACGTCATATTTCAAATGAGTTAGGGTTTTTGGGTAGGTCTTGTATTTTGGCCAACGGCATATTTGGAAAGTTATTATTTTATGCTCGGCACTGTTCATGCTACAGTACTCGCGGCACTAATCGCTAGGGTTTTTAGGGATTGTTATTTAAACCACTTGTAGCAGCCTTATTTGAGAAGGTTAGACATTATTGAAATTGATGAATTTTATTCATTGTGAGTTGAGTTGATCTCCTCTTGTTCTTGATTGAACGTTTGAACTTATAAAAGGTAAATCACAACCTTTGTGGCATTCCTCTTTTGTAATTTGGGTTCTTGAGACGGGTTCTTTAACGGATCTAGATTTTTATGTAATTTAGGTTCTTGAAATGATTTCTCATCTGGTCTAGATTCCTCCATCCAATAGACTTGATATTGGCTTTCTTGGGTTTGTTTTTTCAATATTGTTGTTGGGTCTCAAAGCAAATCATTTGGGGTTCACATCAAAAATGTTGTGGTTGGAGATTTATTGGTAGCAAGGCGAGTTCTCAATATGTAGGTTAAGGAGGAAGAAAGTAACCAAAGGGAGAACTTGTTTCATGCTTGATGCTTTGTAAATAAAAAAGTTTGCAGTGTCATTATCGATGGAGGGAGTTGCACAAATGTAGCCAGCACTTATTTGGTGGAGAAATTGGCCTTAACTACCTTGAAACATCCTCACCCTTAACGGCTTCAGTGGCTAAATGAATCTTGTGGAATCAAGGTGAGAAGGCAAGTGTTGGTGGCATTATCTATTGGCAAATATGAAGATGGGGTGCTTTGTGATTTGGTTCCAATGCATGCATGCCATTTATTGTTAGGAAGACCATGGCAGTATGATCTAAAGGTTACGAATGATGGATTCACAAATAGATATTCTTTCACTCTTAAAAGGCAACCGATTACTCTTGTGCCATTAACTCCAAAACAGGTCATGGAGGACCAACTAAAGTTACAAAGATCAAATGAAAAAAAGAAAAAAAAAGAAAGGAAGGCCGAAATTGAGAAAAAAAAGTTTTTTTTAAAAAAAAAGAAAGAAAGAGAGAAAAACATTGATTAGAGTGAAAAAGAAAGAGAGAGGATTTCGGCCATAATGAGAGCAAGAGAGGAAAAATTCAATTACATTGCAAAAAATAGTGAGATCAAGAGAGCATTATTTTCACAACGGCCCCTTATTGTACTCATGTACAAGGAAGCTCTTTTATGTACTAATGATCTCGTCGATGCTTTGCTGAGCGATATAGTTTCTCTTTTGCAAGAGTTTGAAGATGTCATTCCCAAAGAGGTACCTTATGGCTTACCTCCAATCCAAGGGATTGAACATCGAATTGATTTCATACCTGGTGCATCAATTCCAAACCGACCTGCTTATAGGAGCAATCGCGAGGAAACCAAGGAACTTCGAGGCAAGTAAGTGAATTATTGGAGAAAGGATATGTGCTTGAAAGCATGAGTCCTTGTGCGGTTCCAGTGCTATTAGTTCCTAAGAAGGATGGAACATGGAGGATGTGTGTTGACTGTCGAGCCATCAACAACATAATGGTAAAGTATCGTCATCCCATTCCTATATTAGACGATATGATGGATCAAATTGCATGGTTCTTGTGTCTTTACAAAAATTGATCTTAAGAGTGGATATCATCAAATTAGGATGAAGGAAGGTGATGAATAGAAAACTGCTTTTAAAACTAACTATGGTTTGTATGAGTGGTTAGTGATGCCTTTTGGTTTAACTAATACTCTGAGCACATTTATGCGTTTGATGAACCATGTTTTGCATGCATTTATTGGCAGATTTGTAGTTGTGTATTTTGATGATATCCTAATTTATAGCAAAAATTTGGAAAACCATGTAATGCATTTGAAATCTATTTTTGAAATTCTAAGGAAAGGAAAAGTGTTTGCTAACTTTAAGAAGTGCACCTTTTACTAACGCACCTTTGCTTGTTTTACCTAACTTTGTTAAAACTTTTGAAATTGAGTGTGATGCTTCAGGAATAGGAATTAGAGCTATTTTGATGCAAGTAGCTCATCCAGTTGCTTATTTCAGTGAAAAGTTGAGTGGGGTAGCCCCAAATTACCCCACTTATGATAAGGAGATGTATGCCTTGGTAAGGGCTTTGGAAAAATGGCAGCACTATTTATGGCCAAAGCAATTTGTGATTCACACAAATCATGAATCTTTGAAGCATTTGAAAGGACAGCAAAGGTTGAACAAACGCCATGCCAAGTGGGTGGAATGCATTGAAACATTTCCTTATGTGATCAGATACAAGCAAGGTAAGGACAATGTGGTGGCTGATGCATTGTCTTGAAGGTATGCTTTACTTTCCATTTTAGATACAAAATTGTTTGGTTTTGAATACATTAAGGATTTTTGTATGCACAAGATTCTAATTTTGGTGATGTGTTCAATGCATGTGAAAAAGTGGCGTTTGGTAAGTTTTATAGGCATGATGGATTTTTGTTTCGGGAAAATAAACGGTGTGCCTATGTGTTCCTTGCGTGAATTGCTTATGAGAGAAGTTCATGGTGGTGGGTTGATGGGTCATTTTGGAGTAGCTAAGACTTTAGGAATTTTGCATGATCATGTTTTTTGGCCCCATATGAAACGTGATGTGGAAAGAATATGTGAGAAGTGTATCACATGTAAACAGGCTAAGTCTAAGTTGAAACCCCATAGTTTGTACACCCCTTTGCCATTACCTAGTGAACCTTGGACTGATATTTCTATGGATTTTGTTTTAGGTTTACCTAGGACTAAGAGGGAGAGAGATTCAGTTTTTGTGGTGATAGATAGATTTTCCAAGATGGCACACTTCATTGCATGTCATAAAACCGATGATGCATCACATATAGCTGATTTGTTCTTCAAAGAAATTGTTAGGTTACATGGCATGCCTACATGCCTAGGACCATTGTTTCTAATAGGGATGCAAAGTTTTTGAGTTATTTTTGGAAGACTTTGTGGGCAAAGTTGGGAACCAAGTTGTTATTTTCTACTACTTGTCATCCACAAACGGATGTCAAACTGAAGTATTGAATAGAACTTTATCTTCTTTGTTACGTGCTATCATTAAAAAGAACTTGAAAACATGGGAAGATTGTTTGCCACATGTTGAATTTGCTTACAATAGAAGCATACATTCTGCATCTAAGTTTTCACATTTGAAATTGTTCATGGTTTTAACCCATTGTCACCTTTGGATTTAACTTCTTTACCTTTGAGTGAATGTGTGAACTTAGATGGCAAAAAGAAAGCAGAATTTGTAAAGATGATTCATGAAAAGGCATGGCTAAACATTGAAAAGAGGACTAAACAATATGTCCATCAAGACAACAAAGGACATAAGAAGGTAGTGTTTGAACCAGGAGATTGGGTTTGGTTGCACTTAAGGAAGGATCATTTTCTGGAGAAACGACATTCAAAACTCCTACCTCGGGGTGACGGACCATTTCAAGTAGTGGAACGCATCAATGATAATGCCTACAAGCTTGACTTACTCGGTGAGTATGGTGTTAGTGCAAGTTTTAATGTGGCTGATTTGTCTCCTTTTGATGTAGGTGATGATTTGTCTCCTTTTTGATGTAGGTGATGTAGGTTTATTTTGGTTGTGAGTAGAGAAGTAGAGAGGGTGAGTAGAGAAGGAGACATGTAGGATTTGAGAGGAGCTGTGCTTGAGTTTTATTGTGCTGAGAAAGTATTAACGTGAGAGTGGAGATCATAATCGGTTGGTACTGTGTGAGGTCGGTGGGGAGTTGAGGGAGCTGGGGATAGGAATAATTTTCTGAGACGTGAAGTGGTAGTTAAGGGCAGGAGAGTCGGTCGGTTGGGAATTAGATTGAAGGGGATTGTTTGGCAGTTTTTTTTTTCTTTTGCTGCAATGCTTAATTGTTCTAGAGTTTTTATTAAGTGTGCTAAGAATTGTTCAAGAATTTTATTTTATTAAGTGTACTACCTTAAGTTCTTGCAAGTGTGCTAGTTGGTTTCATGAAACAAAAGAATTGTTTTAAAATTTTATTCCATTAAGTGTACTACCTTAATTTCTTGCAAGGAGAGTGAAGGAGAGAGCTTTTGTTTTTGTTTTAGTTGGACAATTTATTTGTTGTTTATTTATTTCGTGCTATTTATTTTTCTCACTTCTTTAAGCTTTCATTTAATAGTATTGATTACAATTATTATGAATTAATTTTGATAATTTGTGATTTGAATACAAGAATGAATTCTAGAATCTTGGTTTTGGGACTTTTCAATTTTCAGTTTGTATGTTATCAATTACTTTCTAATCTAGTTTAATCTTAGCTTAGTTTTATTAATTTCTTAGTTCAATTGCATAGTAGATTGATTAAAGTTTAAATAGGACTTAAATAATTTTAGTTTCATTGTTTAATTGTTAGATTAATTAAGATTGTTCAGTTTAGTTGACTCTTTGATTAATAATTTCAATTTGTTAGTCTTTTACATTTCATTTCGACACTCAAAAATCTAAAAATATGAATCTAGTCCATGACTAGTGCCCTTTTTCATTCTTGTTGCACTCTTCCATCCATTGCACATACCATCATTTTTATATTTTTCTTTGTGAATATTTTCACCATTTTAAACGAGTTCCATTTTAAGTAACTTTTCCTGAGGAGACGATCTAGGAATTTATTCCTAATTATTACACGACATCTTCCTGCACTTGGGCTGTACGAATTTTGTAGGCAGAACAGATTTGGTTTTCAGAAAGTTATTTTCATTGTGAGGTCTTGTGTTCCTCTTCATTCTTGAAAGAACTCTTGAACTTATCAAGTTAATCTTGTGGCGTTCAAACAACCAAACTTATCACCTTGATTCTTGAGAGATTCTTAGGTTTCTTGGTGTGTCATTTCAATCTTTCGTAGTCTTGGTTTTCATCTAGTTAGGTGACGGGTCAAGACTCAACAAATTGTGTCTACAAGATCTTGGGGTTCCAGTCCATCATTGTTATAGGATTTCATCACAATTGTTGTTGGAGTTCAGATAATTCCTTTGTGTTAAAGGCCATGTAACAAAAGTTTGAACGGTTCAATTTGGTGTTAGGGGAAGTGAGGGATAGGATGGATCAACGAGATAGGAGGAGGTGTGAGCCTAGTATTGAATATGAGTATGAGAATGAAGGGCAAGGTGAGTCTCTTGTTACCAAGCACGCTCTCAATAAACAAATTAAAATGGCTGATAATGAGCAGCAGAGAAAGAATATTTTCTATACTAGATGCCACATCAATAGGAAGGTATGTAGTATGATCATTGACGGAGTGAGTTGTACGAATGTGGCTAGCACTACTTTAGTTGAGAGATTGAATTTACATACCTTGAAACACCTTAGACCATACAAGTTGCAGTGGTTGAATGATTGTGGAAAAGTCTAAGGATGAGGTGTTGTGTGATGTAGTGCCTATGCATGCTGGTCATATTTTGTTGGGGAGACCATGGCATTATGATAGGAGGGTGATCCATGATGGGGTTAAGAACATATACAACTTGAAAGGATGGCAAAACAATCAAGCTTGCTCCTTTAACCACAAAACAAGTCCATGAGGACCAACTAAAGCTGAAAAGTAAGGTGGATAAAAAAGGAAAGAGTTCAGGTTAATAAAAAAGGAAAGAGTGAAACTGAGATTGATAAAAAAAGAGAGAGTAAAAGTGAGGTTGAGCAAAAAAGAAAGAGTGGGAGTGAGATTGAGGAAGAAAGAAATAGTGAAACCTCAAGAAAAATGAGAATGAGTTGAAAAACAATTGTGAGGCCGAGAGTTCAAAAAAATGAGGGTGAAAGAGAAAAAGAGAGAGAAGAGGAAAAAGAGAGTGAGAGGAAAGAAGAGAATGAGGCCGAAACATCAAGAGAAAGAGAGTGAAAAAGAAAATAGAGAGGTGGCTGAGAGTCAAGAAAAAAGAATGGAGCCACGAGGGAAAAAGAAAGAGAGATTGTAGAGAGAAGGAAAAACAAAAGTGAGTTTTTATGATATAACAAGTTTTTAAACTAATGAATTTAACGACTCTTTGCCTAGTATTGTTGTTTCTTTGTTTCAGAGATATGAGGTGATGTGAACCCACGGAATGGGAATCCCTTGAACCCACAATAAATTTGAAAACTCATGCAAGAAAGCCAATATCAAGTCAATTGGATGGAAAATCTAGATCCGTTGAGGAAGTTGTTTTAAGAACCTAGATTATATCAAAATCCAGAACTGTTGAAGAACCTATCTCAAGAACCCAGATTACAAAGGAGGAACGTCACAAAAGTTGTGATTACCTTTGATAAGTTCAAATGTTCAATGAAGAACAAGAGGAGATGAACTCAACTCATATAAATAAAATTCATCAATTTTATAAACTTTTATATCTGTTTAAAATGAGGCAACAAGAAGTATTTAAACTAAACCACAAAACCCTAGACTAAAAAAACCAGCCTTTTCCAAAAAATAACCTTGGTGACTAGTGCCACACTACAGTATCATGCATAGTGCTATACTACAGTAACTTAGCCTCTTTAAACCCTAATTTAACAAAAAAATAATATGTGGGCCAAGCATCTTTTCGCCCGATTAGTCTAGACTAGTTCTTATAACTAATGAAATAAGCCATTTTAATGAAATAAATAAGTCCAAGGCCTTCAATAATAATAGGCCCAAGTTGTGTCTTCCATAGCATATCACATGGATGAAAACTGAATCTCCTTCTCTCAAGCCCATCTTGAGTATTGGGCTCTTGCTAGTTTCATTCTAAGTGGATTGTACCACTCCTTACATTCCTTTATCAATCTTCTTCGCTCTTGATCTTGTGATTGGTCCATCTGTATCTATGATGTGAACCCCAATCGACTCGCTTTTAGACCCAACAACAATATTGAAAAAAAAAGACCCAAGAAAGCCAAACTCAAGTCAATGGATAGAGAATCTAGACCCATTGAGAACTCGTTTAAAGAACCTAGATTATATTAAAATCTAGACCCGTCTCAAAAACCCGGATTATAAAGTAGAAATGCCACAAAAGATTGTGATTTACCTTTAATTAGTTCAAAAGTTCAATCAAGAACAAGAGGAGCAAACTCAACTCACCAATAAAAATTAAATAATGTTTAACCTTCTCAAATGAGGTTACAAATGGTTTAAATAAACCATCTCCTAAAACCCTAGTGAATAGTGCCACGGGTACTGTAGTTCAAATAAAATAATAACTTTACAAATAAGCCATTGGCCAAAATACAAGGCCTTCCCAAAAACTTTAGTTTATTAGAAATAAGACATGTGGGCTGACATCCCCCAAGTCCAATTATTCTAGACTAATTCCTCTGGCTAATAAAAGGCCCAAGTCATGTCTTCCATAGCGTATCAAAAGGATGAAAACAGGATCTTCTTCTCTCAAGCCCATCTTGAATATTGGGCTCTTGCTAGACTCGACCCAAGTGGATTGCACCAATCCTTGCATTGCTTCCTTGCTTTCCTTAGCTCTCAATTTTGTAATTGATCCTTAAGACTTGGTCCACCTTGGAGCCCATCAGTTTCGATTCAACACATGTCAATAGAAGCAAATCCATGTCAACGCAAAAGTCTCCACAAATCGGCACCTTGGTGCACCTTCTTGTACATTGCAACAAATCGGCCCCTAGCCCAAGGCTTTTTATCCTATTTTCTCAATGGATATTTCATCATTTACACCCCACCTTAAGTTCGTTTATGGCATTGGCGGAATTGGCAACAAGAAACCTGTCTTTTATTTCATTCTTCCAATTGAAGGCCAAATACACCATACCATTGTTTCCCTCAAGTCCAAGAAGTGGCCACTCCCTTATGGTTCCCTATTTACCCATGGTTAAGCTTTTAGCTTAAGTTAAGGCCGTTAATCCACTTATACATGATTATTTATCTCCAAACCTTTAATCCACTTATACATGATTATTTATCTCCAAACCTTGTTTTGAGCTTAAACTCCTTTTAAATCCTTTCTAACCTTTTTTTATATGGACCTTATTACTTTTGTTGTTGTTTTTTTTTTATCATTCTTAGATTGAATTAGAAGATTAGTCTTAATCATTGACATGTCAATAGAAGCAAATTTATGTCAATGCTAAAGTCACCGCCAATCTGCACCTAGGTGCAGCTTCTTGTACATTGTAACAAATCTGCCCCGGAAATTCATCATTTACACCACACCTTAACACTCCTAGTTCATTTGTAGCAATGCATGAATTGGCAACAGAAAACCCGTCTTTTATTTCATTCATCCAATTGAAGTCCACACACCATACCGTTGGTTTCCCTCATGCCCAAGAAGTGCCACACGCTCCTAAGGTTTCCTATCGAGTGATGGTTAAGCTTTTAGCCTAAGTTAAGGCATTAATTGACTTACACAAGATTAGTCATCTGTAAATCATGTTTTGAAATTCTTTTAAGTTCCTTCTAACCTTTTTGATCTGGACCTTATTACTTTTATTGTTGTTTTTTTATCATTCTTTGATTGAATTAGAGGATTGGATTAGTCCCGAATCAACTCATGTCAATAGAAGCAAATCCATGTCAATGCCAAAATCACCGCAGAGCACCTTCATGTGAATTGCAACAAACCGGCCCCTAGCCCAAGGCTTTTACCCCGTTTTCTCATGGAAAATTTCATCATCTACACCCCATCTTAACCCTCCAAGTTTATTTCTTGCAATGAACGAATTGGCAACAGGAAACCCATCTTTTATTTGATTCTTCCAACTAAAGCTCACATACACCAAACCGTTGGTTTTCCTCAAGCCTAAGAAGTGCCACATGCCCCTAAGGATTCCTATCTAGCCATGGTTAAGCTTTTAGCCTGAGTTAAGAGCATTAATCGACTTACCCACGATTAGTCATCTGTAAACTTTGTTTTGAACTGAATTTCCTTTAAAATTCTTTCTAACCTTTTTTATATCACCCTTATTACTTTTATTGTTGTTTTTTATCATTGTTAGATTCAGTTGGAGGATTAATCCTGATTCAACACATGTCTATAGAAGCAAATCCATGTCAATACCAAAGTCTCCGCCAATCGGCATCCTTGGTGCACCTTCATGTGCATTGTAACAAATCAGCTCCTAGCCAAAATCTTTTACCCTGTTTTCCCAAGGAAAATTTCATCATTTTGCACTCCACCTTAACCCTCCAAGTTTATTTCTTGCAATGGACAAATTGGCAATAGGAAACCCGTCTTTTATTTGATCCTTCCAACTAAAGCTCACATACACCATTGGATTCCCTCAAGCCTAAGAGGTGCCACACGCCCCTAAGGATTCCTGTCTGGCCATGGTTAAGCTTTTTGATGGGCCCCAAGGTAGACCGAGACTTAAAGATCCTTTACAAATTCTAGATGAGGCAATCACAGGATCGAGAGCTAGGAATAGCAAGGAAGCAATGAAAAGATTGGTTGAATCCACTTAGGATGTGTCTAGCAAGATCCCAATATTCAAGATGGGCTTAAAGAAAATCCAGTTTCATTCATGTGATACAACAAGCTATAGAAGACATGACTTGGGCCTATTATTATTGAAGGCCATAGACTTATTTATTTCATTAAAATGACTTATTTTATTTGTTATAGGAATTAATCTAAAATAATTGGGCTTGGGGGATGTCCAGCGCACAAGTCTTATTTTTTAATGAACTAGGGTTTTAGAAGTACTGTAGTGCGGCACTGTTCACGGTATAGTACCGTGAACAGTGATGTGAAACCCAATTGACTCGTTTTGAGATGTGAAACTCAATCAACTCGCTTGGAAACCCAACAACAATATTGGAAAACCCTAGGTTCTTCAACGGGTCTAGATTTTGATATAACCTGGGTTCTTGAAACGAGTTCTCAACGGGTCTGGATTCTCCATCCATAGACTTGAGTTTGGCTTTCTTGGGTTTTTTTTTTTTTTCAATATTGTTGTTGGCTCTCAAAACGAGTCGATTGGAGTTCACATCATTTAGTATCAGAGCAAAGTTTCCAATCAAGTCTGATTCTATCTTTTAATTCTTGCATCTTTAAATCTAATTCCAGGGCTTTCTTATTCTAGGGTTACAAAAAAATAAAAAAAGAGCAAAAATTTGTTTTTCCTAGGGCTGCCAAATTATTGTATCATTTGGGTTTCATGTTCATCATCATAGGGTGGCTAAATTCCTTGTTTGGGGGTTGCTAAAATTTGCACCATCTAGGGTTTGAAATTTCTAAGGTTTCTTGGATCTCTAAGTTTGTCAATTGCTTGGAGTGTCGTTTCATTTATTCTCTTCTATTTCCTTATCAATTTCCATGCATTTGAATTCAATTGTTTGATTGTCACTATTGAATATTGCTGTTTGTGATCGAATTGGTGAGAAAAGAACAGAAAATAAAAGAAAGGAAATGAAAAGAAAAGAAATGAAAGGAAAATAAAAGAAAGGAAAATAAAATTTTAAAAAAAATCAAAAAAAGAATTTTTTTAAAAAAAAAGGAGAGAGAAAGAAGGTAAAGGTACCATATTCGAAGGTTGATACATAGTTACAACGAAAGAGAAAGATAAAAATTTGCTGATTTGGTTTTATCCTCAAAAGGGCTTGATGAGTGTATGAAAGTGCACTCTAAATACCCTATTATTGGATTAAATTGCTAAGATGTTAATAGAAATCATAGGAATTAATATGTATTCTTAAATTGAGTTTCTATTTACGTTGGGATACTCCTAAACAGTTTTTTATATTTAATTTCAGAGTATATAAAAGAGCAAGTCAAGCCCAGTCAAGTTCAAAGGACATGGGGTTTGAGGGCAATTTGGAAGAAAACAAAAAGAAAAAGAATCACAAAAAGAAACCACAAGAAGTCCAAGTCTGAAATTCGTTAGGAGATAGTCTGGACATACTTTAGTCTTTTGACTGTAACGTTTTACTCGCATATCGGATTGATGCGATTCTTGATGCATTAGAAAGAAATATTAAAGGGCTATAACTTTATATATTATAAGGATTTTCAAATTCAAACTCCTAAAGAGCGTACGTGGTTGCCAAGATGAGTCCTAAAACTTAGGTATTTTTTTTATACGGAAATTAAGAGAACATTAGAGTTTCTTTCCTACCCTATATAAGCATATCATTAGCATGAAACAAGTGAGGATGAGATACAGAAGGCAGATTTGAAGAGAAGAGAAAATCACTTCCATGGCCATCGCTTGCTTCATCTTTCTTTGGATATTCTTGTTGTCCATTATATTTATGGGTAACTAAATTCTCAAGTAGAGTTAAGGATGAACTTGCACATTAGATGGTATTTCTAATTTATTTTTAATTCATGTATTTAATTTCTAATTGCTAAAACTCTTTGGTTTTATCATTCTCAATTCATTGTTGATGATTTCTTCTCTGAATAATCATAGAATTTACTCTGTTTATGGATTCAGTCATGCTTTTTCTATTGAATGGATTAGTTCTTTAATTATGTTTGGATCAATTATTTATTTATATTGATTTAGTTTTTTGCTACAATATCGCTTCTTGAGTATATTGTCGTCGTTGAATTTTCTCAATAGGGATAGTAATTTACGTATTTTAAAAGTGGTGAATGATTAATCAAAGGGTTACATTTGATTTAATTTTGGTTTATAAATCTATACCTTCCGATTGGGAATTTTGGGAATTGAGTTCCTAATTGAGTTATCCAATGAATTAAGAATAATTAAAATACCAAATTTGTGCAAAGGATTCCTAACACTCTACTGTTCACCAAATTTGAGTATCTTTTCCGTTAATCAGTTTGCTTCACTTTAATTTGCAGTTAAAATTAATCTTTGTTCTCCATTACTTATTTAATATTTTTCTTTAATTCTTTTGTTCTTTCTGCTATTCTTTTAAATTGTCTACCTATGGACTCGACACCCCAAACCTGTGCTACAACTACCACATTATTTTTTGGGTGTAATCAAATTTTGGTGCCTTTGCTGGGGAGACGGTAGAAGAATTCTTGATAGTTTTTCGCCGTTTGTAAAGACAGTAACTTCGTCTCCTCTTTTAGCTTGCTGCATTTTTAGTTTATTTATTTATTTATAGTTTTGTTTTTTTTTTTTTAGTGTTGCATTTTTTACTACCTTGCATTCACAGGTATAGAGACGCTTTGGGTTGGTTTGCTTGTAGACTTTTGTTAGAGTTAGAGTTAGAGCCTAATTTTTCTAATCATTTGTTTGGATAATTTTTCTAATTCTGAGGAAATAAGTGATCACGGAGATCATAGGAACCTTCAGGATTACCTCCACCCTACACGCACAGCCACACCATCGTGCATCATATTTCCAGCTAATACTCACCAATTGGATTTTAAAACATGGATGATATAGTTACTCCCTACTTTTCATAGCTTAGAAAATGAAAATCCATATGTGCACATTAGGGAGTTTGAGAAAGTAGTTGCGACTTTTCATAGTCAAAATGCAACTGATAACATTGTGAGACTTAAGTTCTTTGCTTTCTCTTTGAAGGATAGAGCTAAGAGTTGGCTATACTCATTGAGACCACGATCTATTGGGTCATGGAATGAGATGACTCAGGTCTTCTTTAATAAATACTTTCCCTAACATAAGACCAATGCTTTAAAAAGACAAATCTCCACCTTTGCACAAAAGGACAGTGAGATTTTGTATCAGTCTTGGGAGAGATTTAAAGAGCTATTGAGTATGTGTCCTCATCATGGGTATGAGAATTGGAACTTAGTGAGCTATTTTTATGAGGGACTTACACCTAGAGAGCGTCAATTTCTGGAGATGATGTGTAATGGTGAGTTCTTACAGAAAGATCTTGATGAGGCCATAGAATACCTCAATGGGCTTGTCGAAAAAGCTCACACTTGGACTGGGCCTAGTGCTACTGAGAGCACAAATAGGTCACGACATGTAGGAAACCTAAATGGTGGTGGAATTTACCATCTCAAGGAAGAGGATAACCTAAAAGCTAAGGTTGAGATGCTCACTAGGGAGTTAGAGGTTTTCAAGACTAAGGACTTAAAGCCAACACACGTGGCTAATCATTTAGAGTCTTTTGGACCATGTTTTGTGTGTGGCAGGGTAGATCATTTTGCCCAAGAGGGTCCCACATTTGCAGAGATGAGAGGGATGTATGAGGAACAATGTAATGCCTTAGGTATGTACAAGAAGCCTTTTAAACCTTTCTCTGATACCTATAATCTAGGGTGGCGTAATCACCCCAATTTTAGCTGGAAGTCTAAAAACCAGCCACCTGCACAACCCCTTAGATCATATCCTGCACCTTCATCTTCTAAGAGCCCCTTAGAAGATACTTTACATGCTTTTATTGAGGCATAGAGTAAAACTAATCAAAAGTTTGAATATTTGATTATGTAGGTTGTTGAAGAAAACAAAGAGATAAAGAGTCATATATCCAAGATAATGAGCTCCTTGAGTGTGAATGAGCATGGCAAGTTTCCTTCTCAAGCTCAATCTGCACTCCAAGGTCAGCATATGGCACAAAAAAATTTGAAAGAGGTCAATGTCATTGTGACAAAAAGTGGTAAGTCTTTACACATCCCAACAACTAATAAGCTAGAGAATGTTGAAGAGGAACAAAGCAATGATAGTACCAAGTTCCCTAAGGAAGCCGAGGTAATCAAGAGTCCAGTTAAGGTACCATTTCCTCAAGCTTTAAAATCTGGTATGCGAACTTTGGATTCTAGTAATGAAATCTTGGAGAACCTCAGGCAGGTAAAGATTAACTTTCCTCTTTTGCATGGTATTAAACAAGTTCCCACTTATGCAAAAGTTCTTAAAGATTTGTGTACAGTTAAGAGGAAGCACCATGTTAAGAAAACAACACTTCTGACAGAACAAGTTAGTTCTTAAAGAACTTGAGTGGGAAAACTCTTGAGGTAAAAGGCAAGAGAGTGTAAGATTATTATCGGGACAAAGCCAATTAAGAGTGATGCACGAGTGGCGTGCCATTATTCGAGCATAAACACGTAAGGGAGTGTGTGAGGCTTTCATTACTAACATTCTTTTTGTGTAGCACATTACGATATCTCATAATAGTGACTCAACATCGAAAGGGGTGGCAAACAATTTATTCTTTGTGTTGCAGTCCATGCAACAAAAGTTTGAAACGTTAAATTTGGCATTTGGGGAAGTGAGAGATAATCAACGAGGGGCATTGTTTAGAAATCTACAAAGTGGAAGAGATAGGAGGAGGTGTGTGCCTAGTATTGAATATGAGTACGAGAATAAAGGGCAGGGTGAGTCTCTTGTTACCAAGCATGCTCTCAATACACAATTTAAGATGGATGATATGGAGCAGCAAAAAGATAACATTTTTCATACTAGATGTCATATCAACAACAATGTATGTATAGTATGATCATTGATGGAGAGAGTTGTACTAATGTAGCTAGCACTACTCTAGTTGAAAAATTGAATTTACCTAACTTGAAACACCCTAGACTATAAAAATTGCAGTGGTTGAATGATTGTAGGGAGGTTAGGGTAAATAAGCAAGTGCTAGTATCTTTTCCAATTGGAAAGTATCAGGATGACTTGCTTTGCGATAGTGCCTATGCATGCTGGCCATATTTTGTTTGGGAGGCGGTGGCAGTATGATAGGAAAGTGATCTATGATGGGTTCGAGAACATGTATAGTTTTGAAAATGATGGAAAAATAATCAAACTTACTCCTTTAACTCCAACACAAGTAATGTGAACCCCAATCGACCCACTTTGAGACCCAACAACAATATTGGAAAAACAAACCCAAGAAAGCCAAACTCAAGTCAATGGATGGAGAATCTAGACCCGATGAGAAATCATTTCAAGAACCTAGATTATATGAAAATCTAGACCCGTTGAAGAACCTGTCTGAAGAACCCAAATTACAAATGAGGAACGCCGCAAACGTTGTGATTTACCTTTAATAAGTTCAAATGTTCGATCAATAATAAGAGGAGATAAACTCAACTCACAATGAATAAAATTTATCAATTTTAATAATGTCTAACCTTCTCAAATGAGGCTAGAAGTGGTTTGAATAAATAATCTCCAAAACCTAAATGAATAGTGATGTGCGTGCTATAACGTGAACAGTGCCATGCTATAGTAACTTATAAAACCCTAGTTCAAATAATATAATACTTTCCAAATAATACCTTGGCCAAAATACAAGGCCTTCCCAAAGACTTCTAATTCATAAGAAATAAGACGTGTGAGCTGGACATCCCCCAAACCCAATTATTCTAGATTAATTCCCATGACTAATAAAATAAGCTATTTTAATTAAATAAATAAGTCAATAGCCTTCAATAACAATAGGCCCAAGTCGTGTCTTCCATAGCATATCACATTGATCAAAAATGGATCTCCTCCTCTCAAGCCCATCTTAAATGTTGGCCTCTTGCTAAACACGTCTCAAGTGGATTTCACCCATCTTTGCATAGCTTCCTTGATCTTCCTAACTCTTGATTTTGTAATTGCCTCATCTGAAACTTGCACTCCCTTGGGACCCATCATTCCCCTCTCCTCAAAAGGATTCGACCTTGAATTTCCACATAGATCAAAGGGAAAAAGATCAAAAACATTGAAAGTCGTAGAAATATGGTACTGATAGGCCTCAAGGTGGACCAAGTCGTAAACATCTTTTGCAAGTTTCAAATGAGACAATTACAAGATCAAGAACTAGGAAGATCTAGGAAGCTATGCAAGGATGGGTGAAATCCACTTGAGATGTGTTTAGCCAGAACCCAACATTAAAGATGGGCTTGAGAGAAGGAGATCCAGTTTTCATCCATGTGATACGCTATGGTAGATACGAATTGGGCCTATTTTTATTGAAGGCCTTGGACTTTTTATTTCATTAAAAGAGCTTATTTTATTAGTTTAGAATAAGTGGGCTTGAGGATACTTAGCCCACATATGTCTTATTTTTAATGAACTAGAGTTTTCGGAAATGCCTTGTATTTTGGCCAAGGGCTTATTTGGAAAGTTCTTATTTTATTTGAACTAGGGTTTTAGAAGTACTATAGGGGGCCTTGTTCATGCTACAGTACCTCTGCACTATTCACTAGGGTTTTTAATGATTGTTTCTTTAAACCACTTGTAGGCTCATTTGAGCAAGTTAGACAATATTGAATTTTTATTGTGAGTTGAGTTTACTACTCTTCTTGCTCTTAATTGAACTTCTGAACTTATCAAAGGTAAATCACAACCTTTGTGGCATTCCTCTTTTGTAATCTAGATTCTTGAGACGGGTTCTTCAACGGGTCTAGATTTTCATGTAATCTAGGTTCTAGAAACGATTTCTCATCGGGTCTAGATTCCTCCATCCAATAGACTTGATATTGGCTTTCTTCAGTTTGTTTTTCCAATATTATTGTTGGGTCTCAAAGCGAATTGATTGAGGTTCACATCATTTGGTATTCAGAGCAAGGTTTCCAATCAGGTTTGATTCTATCTTTTATTTATTGCATCTTTAATTTTAGGGCCTCATTATTCTAGGGTTCCAAAAAAAAAAAGTACAGAAATTCATTTTTTCTAGGGCTGCCAAATTACTTTATCATTTGGATTTCATGCTCATCATCATAGGGTGGCTAAATTCCTTGTTTGAGGGCTGCCAAAAGTTGCACCATCTAGGGTTTGGAATTTCTAGGGTTTCTTTGATTCCCTTATATTTCCTTGTCAATTTTTATGTGTTTGAATTCAATTGTTTGATTATCACAATTAAATATTTCTATTTGTGGTTGAATTGTTGAGAAAAGAAAACAAAAGAAAGGAAAGGAAAGGAAAAGAAAAGAAAAGAAAAGAAAAGCAAAGAAAGGAAAAGGAAAAAAAAAATCCAAATTTTTATTTTATTGATTGAGCCTTATCCTTAAAGGGGCTGAATACATCTTTCTAGTTGGTATCTTATTTCGTAATTACTCTTTTCATCGTATAAATTCCTTGAGTCTCGTGTCATTTTATTCCTTCTGTGTTTTCTCTTGTACTTTATTTATTGGACCTAATTACTAGTTGGAATAAAACAAGGTTGTGTTGTGTTGATTGAGTTCAATTAGTTCTTAAAGAACTTGAGTGGAAAAACTCTTGAGGTAAAAGGCAAGAGAGTGAGAGATCATTATCGAAAAAAAAAAGCCAATTAGAGTGAAACACGAGTGGAGTGCCATTATTCGAGTGTAAACACATAAGGGAGCGTGTGAGGTCTTTTCCACTAACACTTTTTTTGTGCAGCGCGTATGATATCTCATAAAAGTGACACATCACCAAAAGGGATGGTAGATAACTCCTCTGTGTTGCAGGCCATGCGCGGTTAAACATGATGTTAGGAGAAGTGAGGGATAAGATGGATTAACAAGATGAAGTAATTAGAAATTTGCATGATGGGAAAGATAAGAGGAGACGTGAACTTAGAAGAGAACGTGAGTATGAAGATAAAGGAGATGGTGAGGATGAGGAAGACCTAATGTCTAAAGTTGGGATGGGTAAGCATAGAGGAGTTAGGCGTGAAAGTGGATTTAGGAGAAACCCACGAGGTCGTGATGGATTAGATAGGGACCTTGAGAGCATCAAAATGAAAATACCATCTTTCCAAGGTAGAACTGACCTTGAAGCTTATTTAGAGTGGAAGAAAAAGATATAGTTGATTTTTCATTGTCATAACTATTCAAAGGAGAAGAAAGTGAAATTGGCAGTAATTGAATTCACTGATTATGCTATAATTTGGTGGGATCAATTAGTGACCAATAGGAGGAGGGATTATGAGAGGCCTGTCGAGACATGGGGAGAGTTAAAAGCTCTCATTAGGCGGATATTTATACCTAGCCACTACTATAGGGACTTCTACCAGAAATTACAAAATCTTACACGGGTCTAGGAGTGTGGAGGACTACCATAAGGAGATGGAGGTGGCTATGATACGGGCGAATGTAAAGGAGGATAGGGAGGCCACTATGGCTAGATTTTTGTGCGGTTTGAATAGGGAGATAGCCAATATGGTTGAGTTGCAACATTATGTAGAAATAGAAGACATGGTGCACATGGCTATGAAGGTGGAGAGGTAATTAAAGAGAAAAGGGACATCAAGGTACACTTCGGTTTTTAGCACTCATTGGAAACCAAAGTGGGAGAAAGATGATCGAGCTGTAACAAAAGGAAAGACCAAACCATCTAAAGGAAAAGATGAAGGACCTAGCAACAAACCCAAGGTAGCATCCCAACCTTCTAGAAATAGAGATATTAAATGCTTTTAGTGTTTGGATTCAGGGCACATCTCTTCTCAATGTCCAAACAAACGTGTGATGATTATGTGTGACAATGGGGAAGTGATGACTGCAAGTGAGGATGATAGTGATGAGATGCCTGAGTTGGAGGATGCTAGTGATGATGACAGAGTAGCATACCCTGTAACAGGTGAGTCCCTTGTTGCCAGGCATGCCCTCAACACACAAATTAAGATGGATGATGCAGAGCAATAGAGGGAGAACATTTTCCATACTGGATGCCACATCAATAACAAGGTATGTAGTATGATCATTGATGGAGGGAGTTGTACTAATGTGGCCAGCACAACTTTAGTTGAGAAATTGAATTTGACTACCTTGAAACACCCTAGACCATACAAATTGCAGTGGTTGAATGATTGTAGGGAGGTTAGGGTAAACAAGCAAGTGTTTGTATCTTTTTCAATTGGGAAGTACAAGGACGAGGTGCTTTATGATGTTATGCATATGCATGCTAGCCATATTTTGTTGGGTAGGCCGTGACATTGTGATAGGAGAGTGATCTATGATGGGTTTAGAAACATGTACAGTTTTGAAAATGATGGAAAAACAATCAAACTTGCTCTTTTAACTCCAACACAGGTCCATGAGGACCAACTGAAGTTGAAAAGTAAGGTTAATAAAAAAAAAAAGAGTGAAAGTGAAGTTGATCAAAAAAGAAAGAAGGAAACTGAGATTGATCAAAAGAGAGAGAGTAAAAGTGATGTTGAGCAAAAAAGAAAGAGTGGGAGTGAGATTGAAAAAGAAAGAAATATTGAGGCAAAAAATGAAAGAGAGAAATATGAGAGAGAAAAGAAATGAGAGTGAGGTTGAAACCTCAAGAAAAAAAGAGGGTGAAAAGAAAAGCAAGAGTGAAGAAAGTGAGAGAAAAACAAAAAGAAAAGTGAGTTTTTATACTAAGGCGAGGTTTTGTACTAACAAATTTAATGACTCTTTGCCTAGTGTTGTTGTTTCTTTGTTGTAGGGCTATGATATCATGATTCCTACTGGTGTGTTTAGTGGATTGCCACCTATTAGAAAGATAGAGCGTTACATTGATTTTGTGCCGGGTGTGACAATTACTAACCGACCTCTCTTTGAAGAACATCAGTCCTTGACAGACTTGAAAGAACAAGGTAAGTTGTTGACTAGAATGCATGCTAAGTGAGAGGAATGTATTGAGATTTTTCCTCATGTAATCAAATAAAAGTATGGTAAGGAAAATCTTATGGTTGATGCATTATCAAGAAGGTATGTCATTATTTTCATTTTAGATGCAAAGTTATTGAGATATGAATATGATAAGAAATACATGCTAATGATGACAGCTTGACTAGTGTGTATGGAGTACATGAGAAAGCATTGTTTGGTAAGTGCTATAGACTAGATTGGAATTTGTTTAGAGAAAATAGACCTTCTGAGCCTCCTAGTCTTATGCTTGAGTTGCTTGTGCAAGGGTGTGGTTTGTTGGGACACTTTGGTGTAAAGAAGAGATTATGTGTATTGCATGAACACTTTTGGGAGTACAGTTTGCCATTCATTGAGGTCGCATATAATTGGAGTGGTCATTTTGGTGCAAGGAAAATTTTAGATGTGTTTCTAGAACGTTTGTGGGAGTATCATTTTCCTTTCATTGACTTGTTGCATGAGCGTTTGCATGAGTATCGTTTGCTTGTTGAAATTGTATATGGTTTTAATCCACTTACTCCTTTAGTATTGGTGTTCGTGCTTGTTGATGACAGGAGAGGTGATGTGAACCCCAATCAACTCGCTTTGAGACCCAACAATAATATTGGAAAAACAAACCCAAGAAAGCCAAACTCAAGTCTATGAATGGAGAATTTAGACCCGTTGAGATCTCATTTCAAGAACCTAGATTATATGAAAATCTAGACCCGTTAAAAAACCTGTCTCAAGAACCCAGATTACAAAGTAGGAACGCCACAGATGTTGTAATCTACCTTTGATAAGTTCAATGTTCAATCAAGAACAAGAGGAGATAAACTCAACTCACAATTAAAATTCAATAATGTCTAATATGCTCAAATGAGGCTACAAGTGGTTTAAATAACAATCCCTAAAAATCCTAGAGAATAGTGCCACAGGTACTGTAGCGTGAACAATGCCGTGATTCAGTGACTTCTAAAAACCCTAGTTGAAATAATATAACACTTTCCAAATATACCTTTGGCCAAAATACAAGGCCTTACCAAAAGTCTTAGTTCATAAGAAATAAGAAATATGTGGGCAAAGCATCCTTAAACCCACTTATTCTAAATTAATAAAATAAGCTATTTTAATGAAATAAATAAGTCCAATGACTTCAATAACAATAGGTTCAATTCATGTCTTCCATAGCATATCACATGGATGAAAACTGGATCTCCTTTTCTCAAGCCCATCTTGAATGTTGGGCTCTTGCTAAACACGTCTCAAGTGGATTTCACTCATCTTTGCATAGTTTCATTGATCTTTCTAGCTCTTGATCTTTGTAATTGCCTCATCTGAAACTTGCAAAGCATTTTTACGACTTGATCTCCCTTGGGGCCCATCATTCCCCCTCTCCTCAAAAGGATTCGACCTCAAATCTCCACCTGGATCAAAGGAAAAAAGATCAAAAACATTAAGAGGAGTAGAAATATGGTACTTACCTAGAAGATCCACTTGATATGAATTATCATTAATTTTCTCAAGAATGTGAAAAGGTCTATCCAAACCACTCTTGTCATCAACAAGCAAAAACATCAATACTAAAGGAGTAAGAGGATTAAAACCATATCCAATTTCAAATGAGAATAAAAAATGGTAGTATATATGGTCCTATTGTGACGCCCCCAAATTCCACGTACAGATACGGGGAAATCGAGACGTCCGGATGATGACATCACGGGTCACCACCCTATCGCCAAGTGCCAAGTGTGTGTATAGGCAACAAATGTGCAAAAGAAAATACTCAGCGGATAAACAAAGTCATATAACTAAATACCAGAATTTTTCTTTGTTTAATACAAAGCTGTTCAAAACATACATAATAAAATATTACAAACCACAAATATAGTTTCAAATCCAACAACATGGCATAAACTCCAACTCAAAACGCTGGCAGAGCCGCATCCTCGGGCTCAGCCTCCTTCTCCTCCTCGATCTCTGCATCAAAATCTGCTGTACCAAAAATGGTGCCGCAGGTAAGTAAGATCCAAACGCCACTAGATAAAAGCATATTAAAACTCAAACAATATGCATAAAAGAATGCAAATGCACATGACCCCTAAACCACATTTTTCCACGCACGCCAAAAATCCCATTTGGCCCTAAAAACATATTACTTTCCAACTCACGCCAAAAGTCTCATTTGGCCCAAATCCAACTCATATCAATAACCAATTAATCTGAATGCACCATGACCTCCCTTAGGGGTCAACCACACATCCTGGCTCCTATGCCACACCGCAGGTAACGACTACGCGTGTGACACCTAAACGAGCGATGCCCAGTTCCATGCCCCGCGCGTGACACCTAACCAAGCATCCTCTAGCCCTTGCCGGCGAAGGGCCACGGAGTCGGTACAAGAGCGTTACCATCCTGCTCTTGGCTTTGCATCTCTTGAATTATTTTGAGCACAACTATTTTATTCTCCCTGACTTCATCCCAACACAAAGGCGATCTGCACTTCCTCTCATAAAGAGCTTCATAAGGAGCCATCTGGATGGATGCATGGAAGCTATTTTTATACGCAAATTCTATGAGCGGCAAGTGATTTTCTCAACTCCCTTGAAATTCCATGACACATGCTTGCAACATATCTTCAAGGGTCTGAATGGTGTGCTCTGATTGGCCGTCCGTCTGTGGGTGATATGCAGTACGGAACTTCAACTTAGTACCCAATGCTGCCTATAAACTTTTCCAAAACTGAGACGTGAACCTTGGGTCCCGATCTGACACAATACTCTTCGGTATGCCGTGCAACCGCACTATCTCTTTCACATACAAGCGAGTCAACTTACCCAAGGAATCAGTGTTATTAATAGGCAAGAAATGAGCACTCTTCGTTAACCGGTCAACAATCACCCAAACCGAGTTCTTCCCACTAGGAGTCCTCGGTAAGCCCACTACAAAATCCATTGTGATGTCGTCCCACTTTCACTCAGGAATAGGGAAGGGTTGGAGCATATCGGCGGGTCTTTGATGCTCGGCCTTGACTTGACGGCATGTGTGGCATCTTTCGATATACAAGACAATATCCTTCTTCATTCCATCCCATCAATAATTTTTCTTCAAGTCCCAGTACATCTTCGTACTGCCAGGATGGACTGAAGAAGGGGCCGCATGAGCTTCTGCCATGATCCGCTCCTTAAATTCTGAATCTTTGGGGACCACTCTATGATCTCGGAACCGAAGAATTCCATCTTTATCCATACTATAATGCAACGGCCCTCGAGATTTTCTGACTCTTTTTCTGATATCCAACAGCTTCGGATCCTTCCTTTGAAGAGTCTTCAATTCCTCAAAATCAGCTACTTGAATATCAAGAACTGAAGATAATATTTTCTTTTGCTGTGAACTTTCAATAAGGAGTCTTCTCATCCCGCAAAGTAAAGAATCCAATTATGACGATTTGGCTTCATTTTCCAAGTACGACTTTCGACTCAAAGCATCCGCAACTATATTTGCCTTCCCCGGATGATACTTGATCTCACACTGGTAGTCACTGATTAACTCTAGCCATCGCCTCTGTCTCATGTTCAGATTCTTCTGGGAAAACAAGTGCTTCAAGCTCTTGTGATCGGTGTATACTTCGCAAACTTCCCCATACAGATAGTGCCGCCAGATCTTAAGAGCAAATACAATCGTAGCCAATTCCAAATCGTGCGTCGGATAATTCTTCTAATGATCCTTTAGCTGATGGGATGCATAAGCAACAACCCGCCCCTCCTGCATAAGGACACAACCCAATCCAAATTTAGATGCATCGCTAAAAACTATGGATGGCTTATGCGGTTTTGGAAGTGCCAACACTGGTGCAGTCGTCAATCTGTTCTTTAATTCTTGGAAGCTTCTCTCACACTTATCTGACCAAATAAATTCTGCATTATTTCTAGTTAAATATATGAGAGGTCCGGATAAGCGGGAAAATCCCTTCACAAATTTTCGGTAATATCCAACAAGTCCCAAGAAACTCCGAATCTCACGCACAGTCGTTGGATGCTGCCATAACAAAATGGCTTCCACCTTACTAGGATCAACAGCCACCCCGTCTCAGGAAATCACATGCCCAAGAAATTTGACTTCCTCCAACCAGAATTCACATTTGCTGAGTTTGGCATACAACTGATGTTCTCTTAATTTCTCAAGAACTAGACGAAAATGATAAACATGCTCTTCAAAATCTCAGGAATAAATTAAAATATCATCAATGAAGACTACCACAAATGAATCCAAATAAGGTCGGAATACCTGATTCATTAGATCCATAAAAGTAGCAGGGGCATTGGCTAACCCAAATGGCATCACCATAAATTCATAATGCCCATATCTCGATCTGAAAGCGGTTTTGGGTACATCCTTGTCTCTTATCCTCAACTGGTAGTATCCTGACCTCAAATCAATCTTCGAGAACACAACTGCTCCTTGAAGCTGATCAAACAAATCGTCGATCCGTGGGAGAGGATATTTATTCTTGATGGTCACCTTATTTAATTCCTGATAATCAATGCACATACGGAGGGTTCCATCTTTCTTTTTAACAAACAGCACTGGCGCACCCCACGATGAAGTACTTGGTTGAATAAACCCTTTATCTACCAGCTCTTGCAACTGAACCTTCAACTCTTTTAATTCAGCTGGTGCCATAAAGTAAGGAGCTTTATGTACAGAAGCCGCTCCAGGTTCCAAGTCAATAACAAACTCCATATCACAAACAGGGGGTAGCCCAGGCAAGTCATCCACAAACACGTCCGGAAATTCTTCCACAACGGGAATATCTACCAATGACTTCTTCTCAGACGGCGTAGACACCATCTGGACTAAGAAGGCATCTGCTCCACATGCAATCTCTCGTCTTGCTTGAATTGCCGATATAACTACCAACTTTTCCTTTAGCTTACTCCCCGCAAATTCCAAATAATCACCATCTGGGAGCTGAAAGCTAATTACCCGACTTTTGCAATTAATACTTGTAGAATATCGGTATAGCCAATCCATCCCAATGATGATATCAAAACCCAGCAGCTTAAACACAACCAAATCAGCATCCAAAAACCTTCCATCAAAATTTAAAGGACAACTCAAAGCAACTTTGGAGCACCACACCACTTCACCATTTGGTAGAGCCACTACCAATGACTTCGGCAAGGGTTCCGTAACCAGATTACATATCCGAGTGAAAGTGGAAGATACAAACGACTGTGATGCACCCGAATCAAACAAAGTGCAAGCATAAAATTCATATAAACGGACTCTCCCTGAACCAAACACATTAACCCATGAAATCCAAAAACAAAGAAGAAACCAAAGCACACCGAAAATCAAATCCAAAATTAAATTAAATTCATACCTGTAATTACTCCAGCATTATGGGTCACTGGTGCCTCATCATCAACATCTTCGGGTGTAACAGCATAAACCTGGCCTTGCACTGTTTGCCTCTGATTTATTCTTCCACCCCGTCTACCTCCACGGCTTCCTTGAACTCTAACAGGGCACTCACGAGCGAAATGTCCCTCTTGACCACAACGGTAACAATGGGTTCCACCACTTAGCTGACACTCACCCTCATGAGCTCTATTACATCTTCCACAAACTGGCACCTGTCCTCCCATACGTACACCTGAGGCCGCTTGTGGTCGAGTCCCGGTCCGCTGAACAAATTTCTGAGGCGAACCCAAACTACTTTCTTCACTAGAAAAACTCCGCCTCTTATGTCCTGGAGGGGAGCCCATACTCAAATTATTCTCTCACTCCGCAAGAGTGGCTAAGCCCACTAAATCCAAAAAAGTGGAAATCCTGTGGCAAACCACCATTCGACGTATATCAAGACGCAGACCCTCCTGGAAGCGCTCGGCCTGCATCTCCTCTGTGGTGATGAGGTGGGGAGCAAATCGCCCAAGCTCTATAAATCTTCGGGCGTACTGTTCCACGGTCATACTCCCTTGGACCGAGCTTGAGAACTCTCTTACTTTTTGCCGCCTCACAGAAGCAGGAAAGAATCGATCATTAAATTCTTTCTTAAAGCGCTGCCAGGTCACAGCGATAAAAGATCCCAATTCTGACTCCAGCATTACCCTTTTTGTATCCCACCACTCAGAAGCGGTGCCTTGCAACAGATAGCTGGCATAGAGTACTTGTTGCACCTCAGTGCAACCACATACCTCAAAAGTTCTTTCTAAGTCTCTAAACCACTTCCCAGCCCGAAGTGGATCCTCTTCTTCTGTGAATGGTGGAGTTCTATGCGCTAGGAAGCGCTCATAGGTGCATCCAGCTTGCACCATTCCACTAGGCCCTCCTTGTTGCCAAGGCCCTCCTTGTTGTGGCCGAGGACCTCCTTGTTGTGGCCAAGACCCTCCTTGTTGTGGCCTAAAATTTTGCTGCATGAACTCTGTTATTTGTCTTATCGCTTGCGCTATAGCATCATCCCTCGGCGTATCGTCCCGAGGCTCTTGAGTAGACTTTCTTAGCCTCATCATTTTCCTGCCACAACACAACCTTTGACCCCCTTTAAGAAAACAAATAAAACCAACAACATAAAACCAAAAACTAAAACCAAACCACATAATAAAAAACAAAAAGAAACCAGCATGTAATAACATAACTAAATAAATAAATACATTTAAACAAGCTCAAATAAATTCAAAACAAATCAAATAGCAACTTTACTTAAAATAAATTTTAAAACACAACTTTAAAAATATTCTGGTACTACATACGGGACATGTGGTTTTACCAAGAGCCAAACCGCTCTGATACCACCTGTGACGCCCCCAAAATCCCACGTACAGACACTGGAAAATCGATATGTCCGGATGATGATATCACGGGTCACCACCCTATCGCCAAGTACCAAGTGTATGTATAGGCAACAAATGTGCAAAAGAAAACAAGCAACGGATAAACAAAGTCATATAACTAAGTACCATAATTTTTCTTTGTTTAATACAAAGATGTTCAAAACATACATAATAAAATATTACAAACCACAAATATAGTTTCAAATCCAACAACATGGCATAAACTCCAACTCAAAACTCCGGCAGAGCCACATCCTCGGGCTCAACCTCCTCCTCCTACTCGATCTCTACATCAAAATCTATGGTACCAAAAATGGTGCCGCCGGTAAGTAAGATCCAAACGCCACTAGATAAAAGCATATTAAAACTCAAACAAAATGCATAAAAGAATGCAAATGCACATGACCCGTAAACCATATTTTTCTACGCACGCCAAAAAATCCCATTTGGCCCCAAAAACATATTACTTTCCAACTCACGCCAAAAGTCTCATTTGGCCCAAATCCAACTCATATCAATAACCAATTAATCTGAATGCACCACGACCTCCCCTAGGGGTCATCCGCACACCTTGGCTCTTGTGCCATACCGCAAGTAATGACCACGCGTGTGAAACCTAAACGAGTGATGCCCAGTTCCGCGCCTGGTGCGTACGTAGCCAAGCATCCTCTAGCCCTCGCCAACGAAGGGCCACGGAATCGATACGAGAGCGTTACCATCCCACCCGCTCCCGTTGTCGCCTAGCGACAACTCAGGGGATGTCACTCAGTATATTATGCTCCCGAGTGACCAGAGGAGCTCCACCGAGATAATACCCCATCCTGGCTTGGGGTCGTGATACACGTACCCGAAAATCCATTTACGCAAATAAAACATGATTTTCTCAATTTAAATAAGATGCACATGTATGCTCCATGTAATGCATGCCTCAAGGCACAAATAACCAAGCAATCACAAATCAACAAAACCAATCAACTCTGTCCTCAATCCATTCGACCCCCGAACTCCTCGAACTCAGTCCAGAATCAACCAACCAATAGTCAAATAATTATTGGAAGAGCAAAATATATTTAAATCTAAAAGTAGAGTTTGGAAAATACTTATAGCACTATAAGGTATTTGTTCAAAGCTTACGACGTTGCAAACAGCGGAGGAAAAGCAACGTAACAGTATATTTTACACTGTGGCCGTGGGTAGTAAATTACCCACTTTCAAACGGGGACAAACCAAGATACAAAATTGATAGGGAATGGTCTTAAGATGTTTATGAAGCTAGAGGAAGTGAGTTTTGGCTGTGGGTGGCGGTGGAAACGGCGGTGGAAGTGCAAAAAGGGGCTGAACAGAGTTGAGCTCATGTGAGCTCCTCCGGCAACGGATCAGGGCTGAAAATGGGTGGGTTAGGATGGCAAGAGGTAGGGGAAGAAGTGGTGAAGAGGTGGTGGTCGAAGGTGGAGTGACGGCACCAGAAACGGCAAAAAGCCGTGCGGCTTAGATGTGCTCTAGGTGGTGATTGGCGGCTCGGATGGAGGTGATTTTTGGTGGGGGTGTTCACCGGCCAGAGGGGAGTTTTTCTGGGTGGGAGGTGTTGGCCACGCCAGCCGGCGGCGGTGGTTCTGGGCTGTGGACAGATCGACGACAGGAGAGAAAGAAGAAGAAAGAAAGAAGAAAAGGAAAAAGGGAAAAGGGAAAAAGAAAAGGAGAAAAGAGAAGAAATGAGGTCCAATCCTCACTTCCGGAATCCAAAAACTGGTCCGACAAAAACGATTTAAAAAAATAAAATAAAACGGCTAAAATAAATTAAGCACCACATCAAATAAAATAAAATCAATTTAAAATAAAATAATTTAAAATAAAAGAACTACTATATTAATTAAATTAAAAACAATTCCTTTAGTGAAAATACACGCAAAAACGGGTCATCACACCTATTATATGCAAACTCTAAAAAGGGCAAACAATACTCTGCAAACGTTCGTGCAACAAGTCAATGAAAGGAAAATGATACTCCCACAAATGTTCTTGAAACACATCTAAAGTCTTCCTTACACCAAAATGATCACTCTAATTATATGCGATCTCAATGAATGGTAAACCGTACTCCCAAAAGCGTTCATGCAATACAACTAAATTCTTCTTTACACCAAAGTAACCACTCCAACTATATGCAAACCTAATGAATGGGAAACAATACTCCCACCAATGTTCATGCAATATGCCTAAAATATTCTTTATACCAAAGTGATCACTCCAACTATATGCAAACTTAATGAATGGCAAGTAATACTCCCACCAATGGTCATGCAACACGTCTAAAGTCCTCTTTATATCAAAATGTCCCAACAAACCGCATCTATGCACAAACAACTCACGCATAAGACTAGTAGGCCCACAAAGTCTTTTCTCTCTAAACAAGTACCAATCTAATCTATATAAATAAGAAAACGATGCTTTCTCATGTACTCCATACATGCTATCCAAGCCATCATCATTAACAAACAAGTTCTTATCATATTCAAATCTCAATAACTTTGTATCCAAAATGAAGATAAGGACATACCTTCTTGATAATGCATCAAACACAAGATTTTCCTTACCATGTGTGTATTGAATTTCATGAGGGAAAGTCTCAATATATTTGTCCCCTTAGCATTCATTCTAGTCAAAAACTTACTTTATCCCTTTAAGTGTATCAAGGACTCATGTTCTTGAAAGAAAGCTTGGGTGGGGATTGTCACACCTGGCACAAAGTTAATGTAATGTTTTATCTCTCTAATAGATGGCAATCCACTAAACACATTAGGAATCATGACTTCGTATCTCTGCAACAAGGAAACAATAATACTAGGCAAAGGTACGTCAAGTTCGTTAGTATTAAAACTTGCCTTAGCATAAAAACTCACTTTTCTTTTTGTTTTCCTCTCACTTTCTGCACTATCTCTTTTCTTTTCACTCTCTCTTTTCTTTTCCGCCTCTTTATTCTTTTCACTCTCTTTTTTCTTTTCACTCTCTATTTTCTTTTCACTCTCCGTTTTTTCTTCACTCTCTTTGTTCTTTTCACTCTCTCCTTCTCTTGAGGTTTTGGCCTCACTATTTCTATTTTTCTCAATCTCACTTTCACTCTTTTTTTTTTTTAATCAATCTCACTTTTTCTCTTTCTTTTTTGATCAACCTCACTTTCACTCTTTCGTTTTTGATCAATCCAACTTTTCAACTTCAGTTGATCCTCATGGACCTGTTTAGTGGTTAAAGGAGTAAGTTTGATTGTTTTGTCATCCTTTACAAAGTTGTATATGTTCTTGACCCCATCGTGGATCATCTTCCTATCATACTGCCATGGCCTCCCCAACAAAATATGGCCAGCATGCATAGGCACAACATCACAGAGCACCTCATCCTGATACTTTCCAATTAAAAAAAATACTAACACTTGCTTATTTACCCTAACCTCCCCACAATCATTCAACCACTGCAACTTGTATAGTCTAGTGATGTGAACCCCAATCGACTCACTTTGAGACTGAACAAAAATATTGGAAAACTCACCCAAGAAAGCCGAACTCAAGTCAATGGATGGAGAATCTAAACCCATTGAGAACTCGTTTCAAGAACCTAGATTATATTAAAATCTAGATCCTTTGAAGAACCCGTCTCAAGAACCCAAATTATAAAGGAGGAACGCCACAAAGGTTGTGATTTACCTTTGATAAGTTCAAAGTTCAATCAAGAACAAGAGGAGCAAACTCAACTCACCAAATAAAAATTCAATAATGTCTAACCTTCTCAAATGAGGCTACAAGTTGTCTAAATAACAATCCCCAAAAATCCTAGTGAATAACAATCCCCAAGGTCTTCCCAAAAACCCTAATTCATTAGAAATAAAACGTGTGGGCTGAACATCCCCCAAGTCCAATTATTCTAGATTAATTTCTATGACTAATAAAATAAGTCGGCCTTCCCAAAAACCCTAGTTCGTTAGAAATAAGATGTGTGGGTTGGACACCCCCAAGCCCAATTATTATAGATTAATTCCTATGACTAATAAAATAAGTCATTTTTAATGAAATAAATAAGTTCATGTCCTTCAATAACAATAGGCCCAAGTCGTGTCTTCTATAGCTTGGATCAAGTGGATCAAAACTAGTTCTCATTCTTTCAAGCCCATCATCAGTGTTAGGCTCTTGCTAGCTTCACCCCAATTGGATTGCTCCAATTTTTGCATTGCTTTCGTGATTTTCGTGGCTGTTCATATTGTAATTGATCCTTAAGACTTGGTTCACCTTGGGGCCCATCATTCCCATTTTCCTCAAAGGATTCGACCTTGAATCTCCACCTGGATCAAAAGGAAAAAGATCAGTGACATTGAAAATAACAAACACATGATACATACTTGGAAGATCCAATAGATATGGAGTATCATTAATTTTATCAAGAATTTGAAAATGTCCATCCAAGCTACTTCTGTCATCACCAAGTAAAGGCATTAAATCAAAATGAATAAGTGGATTAAAGCCAAAAACAACTTCAAAAGATGAATGAGAAATAGTAGTATGCATGGTCTTATTATATGCAAACTCTAATAATGACAAATGATACTCTCGCAAACGTTCATGCAACAATTCAATGAATGGAAAATGATACTCCCACAAGCGTTCATGAAACACATCTAAAGTCTTCCTTACACCAAAATGATCACTCCAATTATATGCAAACTCAATTAATGGAAAAAAATACTCCCACAAATGTTCATGCAACACTTCTAAGGTCCTCTTTATAATAAAATGTCCAATCAAAGCACCTCCATGTGCTCCAAGCACAAGCAACTCATGCATAGAACTATTAGGTACAAAAAGTCTATTCACTCTAAATAAGTACCAATCTAGTTTATAGATGTTACCAAATGATACTTTCTCACATACTCTATACACACTATTGATGAGTGTGCGAAAGTGCAGTCTAAATACCCTATTATTGGACTAAAATGTTAAAATGTGAATAGAAATTATAGGAATTAATGTGTATTCTTTAATTGAATTTCTATTTATGTTGGGATACTCCTAAGCAGTTTTTTTTATGTTTAATTTCAGAGTTTATAAAAGAGCAAGTCAAGCCCATTCAAATTCAAAGGAGGACATTCATGGAGTTTGAGAGCAATTTGGAAGAAAAGAAAAAGAAAAAAAAATCACAAAATGAAACCACAAGAAGTCCAAGTCTGAAATTCGCTAGGAGACAGTTTGGACATATTTTAGTGGTTTGACTGTATCTTTTTACTCACATATCGGATTCATATGATTCTTGATGCATTAGAAATCTATCTTAAAGGGCTATAACTTTGTCTCTAATAAGGATTTCCAAATTCAAACTGTTGAATGCCATATGTGGCTTCCAAGATAAGTTCTAAAATTTAGGCGATTTTTTTTATGCGGAAATTAAGAGGACATTAGGGTTTCCTTCCTACCCTATATAAGCGTATCATTAGCACGAAATGGAGGGGAAGGGGAGGCACAAGAAGCAGATCTGAAGAGAGGAGAAAATCACTTCCATGGCCACCATTCGCTTCAGTTTTCTCTAGAAATTTTTATTGTCCAGTATATTTATGCGTAACTAAATTCTCAAGTAGGGTTAGGGATGAACTTGCACATTAGATGGTATTTCTAATTTATTTTTAATTCATGTATTTGATTTTCAATTGCTAAAACTCTTTTATTTTATCATTCTCAATTCATCGTTGATGTTTTCTTTTCCAAATAACCATAGAATTTATTCTGTTTATGGATTCAGTCATGCTTTTTCTATTGAATGGATTAGTTCTTTGATTATGTTTGGATCAATTATTTATCTATATTGATTTAGTTTTTTGCTACAATATCGCTCCCTGAGTATATTGTCGTTTTTGGATTTTATCAATAGGGGTAGTAATTTACGTATTTTAAAAGTGGTGAATGATTTTTTAAAGGGTTAAATTTGATTTAATTTGGTTTATAAATCTATACCTTCCGATTGAGAATTCCATAAATTGAGTTCCTAATTTAGTTATCCAATGAATTTAGAATAATTAAAATACCGGATTTGTGCAAGGGATTCTCGATGCTCTACTGTTTGTCAAATTTGAGTACTTTTTTCGTTAATCACATTGCTTCACTTAAATTTACATTTAAAATTAATCTCTGTTCTCCATTACTTATTTAATATTTTTCTTTAGTTTATTTGTTCCTCTTGCTTTTCTTTTAATTTCTCTCCTTGTGGAATCAACACCCCAAAGCTGTGCTATAACTACCGCATTATTCTTTGGGCGTAATCAAATTTTGGCGCCGTTGCCGGGTAGACAGTAGAAAAATTGTGAGATAGTTTTTCTTTTCAGCAGTTTGTAAAGGCGGTAACTTCGTTCCCTATTTTAGCTTGCTGCATCTTTTTTTTTTATTTTCTTTTTCTTTTTGTAATTTTTTTTTAATGTTGCGTTTTTCTCTACCTTGCATGCACAGGTATAGAGACGCCTTGGCTCGATTTGCTTGTAGACCTGTATTAGAGTCAGATTTTAATTTTTTTGTTCATTTGTTTGATAATTCTTCTAATTCTGAGAAAATGAGTGAACATGAAGATCAACCGACTGGGACCCTTCAGGATTACCTCCACCCTACACGCACAGCCACACCATCATGCATCATGTTTCCAGCTAATATTCGCCAATTGGATTTTAAAACAGGAATGATACAGTTACTTCCTACTTTTCATGGCTTGGAAAATGAAAATCCATATGTACACATTAGGGAGTTTGAGGAAGTAGTTGTAACTTTTCATAGTCAAAATGCAACTGATGACATTATGAGACTTAAATTCTTTCCTTTCTCTTTGAAGGATAGAGCTAAGAGTTGGCTATACTCTTTGAGACCACGATCTATTGGGTTATGGAATGAGATGACTCGGGTCTTCTTTAATAAATACTTTCCCCAACATAAGACCAATGCTTTAAAAAGGCAAAGCTCCACCTTTGTACAAAAGGACAGTGAGACTTTGTATCAGTCTTGGAAGAGATTTAAGGAGCTATTGAGTATGTGTCCTCACCATGGGTATGAGAATTGGCGCTTAGTGAGCTATTTTTATGTGGGACTTGCACCTAGAGAGCGTCAATTTGTGGAGATAATGTGTAATGGTGAGTTCTTACAGAAAGATCCTGATGAGGCCATAGAATACCTCAATGAGCTTGCTGAAAAAGCTCACACTTGGACTGGACCTAGTGCTACTGAGAGCACAAATAGGTCACGACCTGCAGGAAACCTAAATGGTGGTGGAATTTACCATCTCAGGAAAGAAGATAACCTAAAGGCTTAGGTTGTGATGCTCAATAAGGAGTTAGAGGTGTTGAAGAATAAAGACTTAAAAGCCAACACACATGGCTAATCATGCAGAATCTTTTGAACCATGTTTTGTGTGTGGCGGGGTAGATCACCTTGCCCAAGAGTGTCCCACATTTGCTAAGATGAGAGGGATGTATAAGGAATAATGTAATGCCTTAGGTATGTACATAAAGTCTGTTGCACCTTTTTCTAATTCCTACAATCTTGAGTCGCGTAATCACCCCAATTTTAGTTGGAAATCTGAAAACCAACCACCTGCACAACCCCCTAGATCATATCCTGCACCATATCATGCACCTTCATCTTCTAAGAGTCCTTTAGAAGACACTTTGCATGCTTTTATTGAGGCACAGAGTAAAATTAATTAAAAGTTTGAATCTTTGATTATGCAGGTTGTTGAAGAAAATAAAGAGATAAAGAGTCATATATCCAAGATAATGAGCTCCTTGAGTGTGAATGAGCGTGGCAAGTTTCCTTCTCAAGCTCAATCCGCACTCCAAGGTCAGCATATGGCACAAAAAAATTTAAAAGAAGTCAATGCCATTATGACAAGAAGTGGTAAGTCCTTACACATCCCAACAACTGATAAGCAAGAGGATGTTGAAGGGGAACAAAGCAATGATAGTACCGAGTTCCCCAAGGATGCCGAGGTAATCAAGGGTCCAGTTAAGGTACCATTTCCTCAAGCTTTAAAATCTGGTATGCGAACTTTGGATCCTAGTAATGAAATCTTGGAGAACCTCAGGTAGGTAAAGATTAACCTTCCTCTTTTGCATGTTATTAAACAAGTTTCCACTTATGCAAAAGTTCTTAAAGATTTGTGTATAGTTAAGAGGAAGCACCATGTTAAGAAGACAGCATTTTTGATAGAGCAAGTTAGTGCTCTAATTGAGCAGCGAATTCCTCCTAAGTACAAGGATCCTGGTTGTCCAACCATTGCATGTAATATTGGGAATCATGAGTTTGGGCAAGCCTTGTTTGATCTAGGAGCTAGTGTTAATTTGAGGCCTTATTCCATTTATTTGCAGCTTGGTTTGGGTGAAATTAAGCCTACTTCTGTCGTGCTTCAGTTCTGATCGTTCAGTTAAGAAATCGAGAGGTATAGTTGAGGATGTTTTGATCCAAATTGACAAGTTTTATTATCCTGTTGATTTCTTAATTTTGGACACTCAATCAGTTGTTGAGTCTAACTCTAAAGTTCCTCTCATATTAGGTAGACCTTTCCTTACTACGGCTAATGCACTTATAAATTGCAGGAATGAGTTGATGAAGCTATCTTTTGGAAACATGACCATGGAGGTCAACATTTTCCATATTGAGAAATAGCCAACAGATGTCGAGTGCCACCAAACGTATATGATTGACGCACCCATAGACAAGGGAATTCACACAACTTATGATTTTGATCCCCTTGAACCCTTGTGAATTCTGAGTTTAATACATCTGTTAGTGATTCATCTGATGTTATTGATATTTGTGCTATTTTTGATGAAACTCAGGATTATGGCACACAGGTTTGGCAACAGAAATATGAAGAGTTGCCTAAGAAATGTGGAAAATAGATTCCTGTAAGTATGAAAGCACCAAGATTTAAATTGAAACCTTTGCCTAAGTCTAAAGTCTATAAGGTAAAAATGAAAATGTTTCATGATAAAAATATTCTTAGGAAGAGGTTTAAATCTAATAACCGAATATACTTATATGATTTTGGATTTCACAAGTGATGTGAACCCCAATAGACTTGCTTTGAGACCCAACAAAAATACTGGAAAAACAACCCCAAGAAAGCCAAACTCAAGTATATGGATGGAGAATCTAGACCCGATGAGAACTCATTCAAAGAACCTAGATTATATCAAAATCTAAACCCATTGAAGAACCCGTCTCAAGAACCCAGATTACAAAGGAAGAACGCCACAGAGGTTTTGATTTACCTTTGATAAGTTCAGAAGTTTAAGAAGAACAAGAGAAGATAACTCAACTCTCAATCACAATTCCATATAGTCTGCCTCTCAAATGAGGTTACAATTGGTTTAAATAGACAATCCCCAAAAACCCTAAGTAAACAATGCCTCGGTACTGTAGCGTGAACAGTGCCATACGCCGCGCTACAGTAACTTCTGAAACCCTAGTAAGACATAAAATTATAACTTTCCAAATAAACCCTTGGCCAAAATACAAGGCCTTCCCCAAACCCTAGTTCATTAGAAATAAGACGTGTGGGCTGGACATCCCCTAGGCCCAATTATTCTTGATTAATTCATTTGACTAATAAAATAAGCCCTTTTAATGAAATCAATAAGTCCATGGCGTTCAATAACAATAAGCCCAAGTCGTGTCTTCCATCAAGTGAATCAAAACTGGTTCTCCTTCTTTCAAGCCCATCATGAGTGTTGGGCTCTTGCTAGCTTGATCCCAATTGGATTGCACCAATTCTTGTATTGCTCCTTTGATCTTCGTGGCTCTTAATCTTGTAATTGATCCTTAAGACTTGGTCCACCTTAGGGCCCATCATTCCCCTTCTCTTCAAAAGGATTAGACCTCGAATCTCCACCTGGATCATAGGGAAAAAAATTAGTAACATTGAAAATAGCAAACACATGATACTTACCTGGAAGATCCACTAGATATGAAGTATCATTAACTTTATCAAGAATTTGGAAATGTCCATGCAAGCTAGTTTTGTCATCAACAGGTAAATGCATTAAATCAAAAGAAATAAATAGATTAAAACCATAAATAATTTCAAAAGGACAATATGAAGTATCAGTATGCATGATCCTATTATATGCAAACTCTATAAATGACAAATGATACTCTCGCAAACGTTCATGTAACAATATGCCTAAAATATTCTTTATACCAAAGTGACCACTCCAACTATATGCAAACCTAATGAATGGCAAGTAGTACTCCCACCAATGGTCATGCAACACTTCTAAAGTCCTCTTTATATCAAAATTTCTCAGCAGGCCACATCCATGCACAAGCAACTCACGCATAAGACTAGTAAGCACACAAAGTCTTTTCTCTCTAAACAAGTACCAATCTAGTCTGTATAAATGAGAAAACGATGCTTTCTCACGTACTCCATACACACTAGTCAAGCCATCATCATTAACAAACAAGTTCTTATCTTATTGAAATCTCAATAACTTTGCATCCAAAATGAAGACAAGGACATACCTTCTTGATAATGCTTCAAATACAAGATTTCTCTTACCATATGTGTACTGAATTACATGAGGAAAGGTCTCAATGAATTGAACCCACTTGGCATGCATTCTATCCAACTTAACTTGTCCCTTCAAGTGCATCAAGGACTTATGCTCTTCAAATAAAGGTCGGATAGGGATTGTCATACCTGGCACAAGATCAATGTATTGCTCTATCTCTCTAATAGGTGGCAATCCACTAAACACACCGCTATGAATCATGACCTCATATCCCTGCAAGAAAGAGATAACAACACTAGGCAAAGATTTGTTAAGTCCGTTAGTATTAAAATTTGGCTTAGCATAAAAGCTCACTTCTCTCTTTGTTTTTCTCTCACTTTCTTCGCTCTCATCTTTCTTTTCACTCTCTTTTTTTCTTGTGGTTTTAACATCACCCTCATTTCTTTCACTCTCTTTTTCCTTTACACTCTCCTTTCTTTCAATCCCTTTTTCAACATCTTTTTTTGAACTCTCAGCCTCACAATTGTCTTTCAACTCATTCTCTCTTTTTCTTGAGGTTTCACTATTTCTTTCTTTCCCAACCTCACTTTTACTCTTTCTTTTTTGATCATCCTCACTTTTCAACTTGAGTTGGTCCTCATGGACCTGTGTTGGAGTTAAAGGTGTAAGTTTGATTGTTTTTTCATCATTTTCAAAACTGTACATGTTCCTAAACCCATCATGGATCACTCTCCTATCACACTGCCACGGCCTCCCCAACAAAATATGGCCAGCATCATAGGCACTACATCACAAAGCACCTCATCCTTGTACTTCCCAATTGAAAAAGAAACTAGCACTTGCTTATTTACCCTAACCTCCCCCCAATCATTCAACCATTGCAACTTGTATGGTCTAGGGTGTTTCAAGGTAGGTAAATTCAATTTCTCAACTAAATTAGTGCTAGCAACATTAGTACAACTTCCCCCATCAATGATCATACTACATACCTTGTTGTTGATGTGGCATCTAGTATGAAAAATATTCTCTCTTTGTTGCTCTATATCATCCATCTTAAATTCTGTATTGGGAGCACGCCTAACAACAAGAGACTCGCCATACTCTTCATTCTTATCGTACCTATTCTCAATACTAGGCTCATGTCTCCTCCTATCTTTCCCACTTTGTAGATTTCTAATCACTACACCTCGTTGATCCATCATATCCCTTACTTCTCCCAACACCATGTTCAATCGCTCAAATTGTTGTTGCATGGTTTGCAGCACAAATGAATTATTTGACATCCCCTTTGGTTATGAGTCACTTTAAAGAGTCATTGTATGTGCTGCACAAAAAAGAATGTTAGTGGAAAAAGACCTCACGTTCTCTATCTTACGTGTTTACACTCAAATAATGACACTCCACTCGTGTTTCACACTTAATTGGCTTTTTTCCAATAATGATCTCACACTCTCTTGCCTTTTACCTCAAGAGTTTTCCCACTCAAGTTCTTTCAGAACTAATTGAACTAAATCAAGACAATACAACCTTGTCTTATTCTAACTAGTAATTAGGTCCAAGAAGCAAGAACAAGAGAAAACACTGAAAGAATAAAATGACACAAGACTCAAGAAAATGATACAAGGGAAAGAGTAATCACAAGACAATATACCAACTATAATGATATATGCAGCCCCTTTGAAATAAAATAAAAATTCAGATTTTTTTTTGATTTTTTTTTCTTTTCTTTTCTTTTCTTATCCTTTCCTTTCTTTTCTTTTCTTTTCCTTTCTGTTCTTTTCCTTTCTTTTCTCACTATTTCAATCAAAAACAGCAATATTCAATTGTAACAATCAAACAATTGAATTCAAACACATAAAAATTGGCAAGGAAATAGAAGAGAACCAATGAAATGACACTCCAAGGAATTGACAAACTTAAAGATGCAAGAAACCCAGAAATTTCCAACCTATATATGGTGTAAATTTTGGCAGCCTTCAAACAAGCAACTTAGCCAACCAATGTTGATAAACATGAAACCAAAATGATAGAGTAATCTACCAGCCCTAGGAAAAAATGAATTTCTGCACCATTTTTTTTTTTTGCAACCCTAGAATTAAAGATGCAATAGATAAAAGATAGAATTACACCTGATAGGAAACCTTGCTCTGATTACCAAATGATGTGAACCCCAATATACTTGCTCTGAGACCCAACAAAAATACTGGAAAAATAACCCCAAGAAAGCCAAACTCAGGTATATGGATGGAGAATCTAAACCCGATGAGAACTCGTTCAAAGAACCTAGATTATATCAAAATCTAGATCCATTGAAGAACCCGTCTCAAGAACCAAGATTACAAAGGAAGAACGCCACAGAGGTTTTGATTTACCTTTGATAAGTTCAGAAGTTCAAGAAGAACAAGAGAAGATAACTCAACTCTCAATCACAATTCCATATAGTCTGCCTCTCAAATGAGGTTACAATTGGTTTAAATAGACAATCCCCAAAAACCCTAAGTGAACAGTGCCATACACCGCGCTACAGTAACTTCTGAAACCCTAGTAAGACATAAAATTATAACTTTCCAAATAAACCCTTGGCCAAAATACAAGGCCTTCCCCAAACCCTAGTTCATTAGAAATAAGACGTGTGGGCTGGACATCCCCTAAGCCCAATTATTCTTGATTAATTCATTTGACTAATAAAATAAGCCCTTTTAATGAAATCAATAAGTCCATGGAGTTCAATAACAATAAGCCCAAGTCGTGTCTTCCATCAAGTGGATCAAAACTGGTTCTCCTTCTTTCAAGCCCATCATAAGTGTTGGGCTCTTGTTAGCTTGATCCCAATTGGATTGCACCAATTCTTGTATTGCTCCTTTGATCTTCGTGGCTCTTAATCTTGTAATTGATCCTTAAGACTTGGTCCACCTTAGGGCCCATCAACAAGTACCCAGGAAAACTTCAGTCTAGGTGGACTGGCCCTTTTATAGTAAAGAATGTTTTTGTAAATGGGGCAGTAGAAATAGAAGATCCTAAGGATGGTCAGATCTTTAAATTAAATGGTCAACGCCTTAAAGTATTAATTGATAGGCAAGTTCCCGAAGTGGAAGACATTCCACTTATGGATCCAGTCTATCAACCTTGACCACACCACTAAGGTATGTGTTTCTTTATTTATTTTGTTTTGCTTTGTTTTGTTTTTGTTTTTTCTTATTTTCTTTCTTTTCCTTTTTTTTTACTGTTATTTTCTTTGTTTTTGATTGCAGGATAGTTTCATTTCGTCATTTCAGTTTACCATCTTCAGTGTTTAGTGAGCTACCCACGTCACTCATTAAGTGTATTCTACTATTTTCAGTTACTCCACATTCAATTTTGATTCTTAAACATTGAGGACAATGTTTCATTTAAGTTGGGGGTGGTGGTGCAAATTCAGTATCTAAAATGCTTGTTGGAACTTCGTGGCATATTTTCATGTGTCAAATTTTTTTTTAATTTACATCACACTTGTATCATTTTCGCATGTGTACTCATTCTCATTCATAGCCATCTTCATGAATTCACCAAACCCACCATAATCATTTTTACTGAAACATTCACAGAACCCTTAATGCACTTATCCAAGCTTTGTGGTAAGATGGTGGTTTGACACATGTAGCTAGAGAACTCTTTTGCTTAAGTATTCATGTGAGTTTGGAGAGGATTGAGAACATACAAATGCAGTAAATTGTGGTAAGCGTTCATTGATCTGTTAAATTGGGCACTTATTTTGAGAATATCATTAAATGGTTTGTGGTACAATGGTGGATATACTTGAAATGTGACGAAGGTCAACTTAGGATTAACGTTTGAGCCTTTCAAGCTATCCATTTCCATCATAGACCCCTAGTAGCCAACTTTGAGCCAATAAACACATGTAGCTTTTTCTTTTCATATGCCCATATCATCCATGCCTCTCCACATTGGAGTATAACCTATACACAGATTTTCTTATCCTTTTTACTTCTAAGTATATACTAGATGTGGAATTTGTATTTTCTTTCTTTAAAGTTATCATTTTCAATTAAAAAAAAAGAAAGAAGAAGACGACAGAAAAAAAGAGAAGAGTACAAGTTGTAAAGTGTTCAATTGAGTGAGCTCCGAAAAGAAAAAAATAAAAAGAAGAAGAAAAAAAAAGTTGGTAGAGATGGAAAGAATACAAAAGTGGCATGTGGTTGTCCATCAAATTGTTGAAAAAAAAAAGAGGAAGAAGAAGGAAAAGCATTATTATTTGATGATCTAAAAAGTTGGAGAGTACATTAAGTAAGAAGTATGGTCTATTGAAATATTTAATAAAATTCCCTTTGTATGTACTTGGAAGTTTTTGAATCCCTTTCATCCTTTTTTTTTTTCATATAGCCCCGAAACCAAGCCACATTACAACCTTTTGTGTTGACCGTTTTGATCCTAAGTAAGCTGTTGGAAAGACTGGTGGAAGTCTCATTTGTTAGTGTTCCTATCATAAGATCAATGTTTGCTTGTTGCTTGTACATAATTGCCTAATTTTCCATGAGAGTGTGTATACACCCATTGTCAACTCCATAGAGAGAGCTCTTACACGAAATACTATTATACTCGTGAGTTATAGAGTTGAACCTTTTGCTTGAGACATTCTTGATGTTGCATGCGTCAAGATTAGTAGTAAGATGATTATGGCTTGGAGAACACACACACACTCTGTGGATTGCTATAGGTGGATTGATCTTGATGAGTTATTGGATTCTTTAGATTGTTTTGATATGTGAATTTGGAAAGTGTGACTTGATGGCCTTTATATGTGATTTTCTTTGATCTCTTTCGTCGTTTTCACATGAAAATTGCTAGGGACTAGCAATGAGTAAGTTAGGGTGTGTGATGAGTGTGCGAAAGTGCAGTCTAAATATCCTATTATTGGACTAAAATGCTAAAATGTGAATAGAAATCATAGAAATTAATGTGTATTCTTTAATTGAATTTCTATTTACATTGGGATACTCCTAAGCAGTTTTTTTTTATGTTTAATTTCAGATTTTATAAAAAAGCAAGTCAAGCCCAGTCAAATTCAGAGGACATTCATGGGGTTTGAGAGCAATTTGAAAGAAAAGAAAAAGAAAAAAAAATCACAAAATGAAATCACAACAAGTCCAAGTCCGAAATTCGCTAGGAGACAGTCTAGACATACTTTAGTGGTTTGACTGTATCTTTTTACTCACTTCTTTTTTTTTTCTTACAACCCTAAAACATTGAAGCCCTAGAATTAACGATACGATAAATAAAAGATAGAATCAGACCTGATTGGAAACTAATACCAAATGATGTGAACCACAATCGACTCGCTTTGAGACCCAACAACAATATTGGAAAACTCACCCAAGAAAGCCAAACTCAAGTCAATGGATGGAGAATCTAGACTTGTTGGGAACTCATTTCAAGAACCTAGATTATATTAAAATCTAGTCCCGTTGAAGAACTTGTCTCAAGAACCCAAATTACAGAGGAGGAATGCCACAAAGGTTGTGATTTACCTTTGGTAAGTTCAAAAGTTCAATAAAAAACAAGAGCAAACTCAACTCACCAAATAAAAATTCAATAATGTCTAATCTTCTCAAATGAGGCTACAAGTTGTTTAAATAACAATCCCCAAAACCCTACTAAATAGTGCCGCAGGTACTGTAGCGTGAACAGTACTGCTTTACAATACTTCTAAAACCCTAGTTCACATAAAATAATAACTTTTCAAATATGCCCTTGGCCAAAATACAAGGTCTTCCCAAAAACCCTAGTTCATTAGAAATAAGATGTGTGGGCTGGACATCCCCCAAGCCCAATTATTATAGATTAATTCCTATGACTAATAAAATAAGCTCTTTTAATGAATTAAATAAGTCCATGGCCTTCAATAACAATAGGCCCAAGTCGTGTCTTTCATAGCTTGGATCAAGTGGATCAAAACTAGTTCTCATTCTTTGAAGCCCATCATGAGTGTTGGGCTCTTGCTAGCTTCACCCCAATTGGATTACACCAATTTTTGCATTGCTTTCTTGATCCTTGTGGCTCTTAATATTGTAATTGATCCTTAAGACTTGGTCCACCTTGGGGCCCATCATCTAGGGTGTTTCAAAGTGGGAAATATAATTTCTCAACTAAAGTAGTGCTAGCAACATTAGTACAACTTCCTCCATCAATGATTATACTACATACCTTGCAATTGATGTGACATCTAGTATGGAAAATGTTCTCTCTCTACTGCTCTGTGTCATTCATCTTACTTTGTGTATTGAGAGCACGCCTGACAATAAGAGACTCTCCATACTCTTCATTCTTATACTCATGTTCAATATTAGGCTCTCTCATCTTCTCCTATCTTTCTCACCTTGCAGATTTTTACTCACTGTATCTTGAGGATCTATCCTATCTCTCAGGAACCTAACACCATGTTCAACTGCTCAAACTGTTGTTGCATGGCCTGCAACACAAAGGAGTTATCTAGCATCCCCTTTGGTGATGAGTCATTTTTGTTAGACATCATATGCTCTGCACAAAAAAAAAAAAAAAGAATGTTAGTGGAAAAAAGACCTCACACGCTTCCTTACGTGTTTACACTCGAACAATGGCACTCCACTCGTGTTTCACTCTTAATTGTTTTTTTTGTCGATAATGATCTCACACTCTCTTGCCTTTTACCTCGCGCGTTTTCCCACTCAAGTTCTTGAAGGACTAATTGAAACTAAATCAAGACACTACAACCCTATTTTATTCCATCTAGTAATTAGGTCCAAGAAAACAAGAACAAGAGAAATACGGAAGGAACAAAAATGACACAACTCAAGGAATTAATATGAGGAAAAGATTAATTACAAAATAAGATACCAACTAGAAAGATGTATTCATCCCCTTTGATGATAAAGCTCAACCAATTTTATTTTTTTTCAATTTTATTTTTTTCAATTTTTATTTCCTTTTTGTTCTTTTCTTTTCTCAACAATTCAACCACAAACAGAAATATTCAATTGTGATAATCAAACAATTGAATTAAGCATATAAAAATTGACAATGAAATAGAAGGGAATCAATGAAACCTAGAAATTTCAAACCCGTGTAAATTTTGGCAGCCCTCAAACAAGAAATTTAGTCACCCTATGATGATGAACACGAAACTCAAATGATAGAGTAATTTGGCAGCCCAAGGAAAAATGAAATTTCTGCAATTTTTATTTTTTGTAACCCTATAACAATGAAGCCCTAGATTAAAAATGTAATAAATAAAAGATAGAATTAGACCTGATAGGAAACCTTGCTCTGAATACTAAATGATGTGAACCCTAATCGACTCGCTTTGAGACCCAACAACAATATTGGAAATACAAATCCAAGAAAGCCAAACTCAAGTCAATGGATGGAGAATCTAGACTCGATGAGAAATCATTTCAAGAACCTAGATTATATAAAAATCTAGACATGTTGAAGAACCCGTCTCAAGAACCCAGATTACAAAGGAGGAACGCCACAAATATTGTGATTTACTTTTCATAAGTTCAAACGTTCAATCAAGAACAAGAGGAGATAAACTCAACTTACAATGAATAAAATTCATCAATTTCAATAATGTCTAACCTTCTTAAATGAGGCTACAAGTGGTTTAAATAAACAATCCCCAAAACCTTAAATGAATAGTGCCGCAGGTACTTTAGTGTGAATAGTGCTGTGCTACAGTAACTTATAAAGCCCTAGTTCAAATAATATAATACTTTCCAAATAAGCTCTTGGCCAAAATACAAGGTCTTCCCAAAAACCCTACTTCATAAGAAATAAGACATGTGTGGGCTGGACATCCCCCAAGCCTAATTATTCTAGATTAATTCTTATGACTAATAAAATAAGCCATTTTAATGAAATAAATAAATCAATGGCCTTCAATAATAATAGGCTCAAGTCGTGTGTTCCATAGCATGTCACATTGATGAAAACTAGATCTCCTCCTCTCAAGCCCATCTTGAATGTTGGCCTCTTGCCAAACACACCTAGAGTGGATTTCACCCATCCTTGTACTTCCTTGATCTTCCTAACTCTTGATCTTATAATTGCCCAATTTGAAACTTGCAAAGGATCTTTACGACTTTTCCACCTTGGGGCCCATCAACAAGTCCATGATGACCAACTGAAACTGAAAAGTAAGGTTAATCAAAAAAGAAAGAGTGAAAGTGAGATTGATCAAAAAATAAAGAGTGAAAGTGAGGTTGATCAAAAAAGAAATAGAGAAATTGAAATTGATCAAAAAAGAGAGTAAAAGTGAGGTTGAGGGAAAAAGAAAGAGTGGGAGTGAGATTGAGGAAAAAAGAAATAGGGAGATCGAAAAGGAGAGAGAAAAATGAGAGAGAAAAAATATGAGGGTGAGGTTGAAATATCAAGAAAAAGAGAGAATCAGTTGAAAGACAATTGTGGGGCCGAAGGTTCAAAAGAAGATGTTGAAAAAGGGAGTGAAAGAAAAGATAGTGAAAAGGGAAAAGAGAGTGAAAAAAAAAAGAGAGTGGAAAGAAAAACGAGATTGAAAAGAAAAACGAGAGTGAAGAAAGTGAGAGAGAAGTGAATTTTTATGCTATAAAGAATTTTAATACTAACGAATTTAACGAATCGTTGCCTAGTATTGTTATCTCTTTGTTGCAGGGATATGAAGTGTTGCCCATCGATGTTCTTTGTAGATTGTCACTTATTAGAGGAATAAAGCATCAAATTGATTGTGTGACAACATTGGAGAATTGGTAACGTTACCTTTGGCCAAAAGAATCTGTCCTGCATACCGAACATAAGTCCTTGATTTACTTGAAAGGACAAGTTTAATACAATGCATGCCAAGTAGGAGGAATGTAATGTGACTTTTCCTCATGTCATCAATTACACACATGGTAAGGAAAATTTTGTGGTTGCTGAAATATCAACAAGGAAAGTCCTTGATGGGCCCCAAGGTTGACCAAGTCGTAAAGATCCTTTGCAAGTTTCAGATGGGGCAACTACAAGATCAAGAGTTAGGAAGATCAAGGAAGCTATGCATGGATGGACGAAATCCATTTGAGACGTGCTTAGCAAGAGCCCAACATTCAAGATGGGCTTGAGAAAAGGAGATCCAGTTTTCATCCATGTGATATGCTATGGAAGACACAACTTGGGCCTATTGTTATTGAAGGCCATAGACTTATTTATTTCATTAAAAGGGCTTATTTTATTAGTCATAGGAATTAATCTAGAATAAATGGGTTTGGGGGATGTCCAACTCACACGTCTTATTTTTAATGAACTAGGATTTTTGGGAAGACCTTGTATTTTGGCCAAGGGCTTATTTAGAAAGTTATTATTTTATTTAAACTAGGGTTTTAGAAGTTACTATAGTACGGAACTGTTCAAGCTACAGTACTCGCGGTACTATTCACTAGGGTTTTTAGGAATTGTTTATTCAAACCACTTGTAGCCTCATTTGAGTAGGTTAGACAATATTGAATTTTCATGGTGAGTTGAGTTTACTCCTCTTGTTCTTGGTTGAACTTTGGAACTTATCAAAGGTAAATCATAACCTTTATGGCGTTCCTCCATTGTAATTTGGGTTCTTGAGACGGGTTCTTCAACGGTACTAGATTCTCCATTCATAGACTTGAGTTTAGCTTTCTTGGGTTTGTTTTTCCAATATTGTTGTTGGGTCTCACAGCGAGTCAATTGTGGTTCACATCATTTGGTATTCAGAGCTCTATTTCCAATCAAGTCTGATTCTATCTTTTATTTATTGCATCTTTAATTCTAGGGCTTAATAGTTCTAGGGTTGAAAAAAAAAAGTGTAGAAATTCATTTTTCTTAGGGCTACCAAATTACTCTATCATTTAGATTTCATGTTCATCATCATAGAGTGGCTAAATTCCTTGTTTGAGGGCTGCTAAAATTTGCACCATCTAGGGTTTGAAATTTCTAAGGTTTCATTGATTCCCTTCTATTTCCTGGTCAATTTTTATCTATTTGAATTCAATTGTTTGATTATCACAATTGAATATTTCTATTTTTGGTTGAATTGTTGAGAAAAGAACAGAAAAGTAAAGAAAAGAAAAGGAAAATAAAAATCACAAAAAAAAAATCCAAATTTTTATTTTATTGATTAAGCCTTATCTTTAAAGGGGCTGAATATATCATTATAATTGATATCTAGTCTTGTGATTACTTTTTCTCTTGTATCATTTACTTGAGTCTCGTGTCATTTTATTCTTTCCGTGTTTTCTCTTGTTCTTGTTTCTTGGATCTAATTACTACTTGGGATGAAACAATGTTGTATTGTCTTGATTGGATTCAATTAGTTCTTAAAGAACTTGAGTGGGAAAACTCTTGAGATAAAAGGCAAGAGAGTGCGAGATCATTATCGGGAAAAAGTCAATTAAGAGTGAAACACGAGTAGAGTGCCATTATTCGAGTGTAAACACGTAAGGGAGCGTGTGAGGTCTTTTTTCCACTAACATTTTCTCTTGTGCAGTGCATACAATATCTCATTAAAGTGACTCATCACCAAAGGGGATGTCAAATAATTCCTTTGTGTTGCAAGCCATGCAACAACAGTTTGAGCAGTTGAACATGGTGTTAGGAGAAGTGAGGGATAGGATAGATCATCGAGATACAGCGAGTAGAAATCTGCAAGGTGGGAAAGATAAGAGAAGATGTGAGCCTAGTATTGAACATGAGTATAAGAATGAAGAGTATGGTGGGCCTTTTGTTGTCAGGCGTGCTCTCAATACACAAAGTAAGATAGATGATACAGAGCAGCAAAGAGAGAACATTTTCCATACTAAATTCCACATCAATAGCAAAGTATGTAGTATGATCATTGATGAAGGGAGTTGTACTAATGTGGCTAGCACTACTTTAGTTGAGAAATTGAATTTACCTACCTTGAAACACCCTAAACCATACAAGTTGCAGTGGTTGAATGATTGTGGGGAGGTTAGGGTAAATAAGCAAGTTTTAGTTTCTTTTTCAATTGGAAGGTACAAGGATGAGGTACTTTGTGATGACTAGCCTATGCATGCTGACCATATTTTATTGGGGAGGTTGTGACAGTGAGATAGGAGAGTGATCTATGATGGGTTTAGAAACATGTACAGTTTTGAAAAGGATGGAAAAACAATCAAACTTGCTCATTTAACTCCAACACAGGTGATGAGAACCAAGGTCTATTTAAACCACTTGTAGCCTTATTTGAGAGGCAGGCTATATGGAATTGTAATTGAGACTTGAGTTATCTCATCTTGTTCTTCTGAAACTTTTGAACTTATCAAAGGTAAATCAAAACCTTTGTCGCATTCCTCATTTGTAATCTAGGTTCTTGAGATGGGTTCTTCAACGGGTCTAGATTTTAGTATAATCTAGGTTCTTTGAACGAGTTCTCATCAGGTCTAGATTCTCCATCCATAGACCTGAGTTTGGCTTTCTTGGGGTTGTTGGGTCTCAAAGCAACTCGATTAGGGTTCACATCGTTTGGTAGTCAGAGCAATGTTTCCAATCAGGTGTAATTCTATCTTTTGTCTATTGCATCTTTAATTCTAGGGCTTCATTGTTCTAGGGTTACAAAAAAAACCATCTTTCCAAGGTAGAACTGACCCTGAAGCTTATTTAGAGTGGGAGAAGAAGATAGGGACCTTGAGAGCATCAAAATGAAAATACCATCTTTCCAAGGTAGAACTGACCCTGAAGTTTATTTAGAGTGGGAGAAGAAGATAGAGTTGATCTTTGATTGTCATAACTATTCAGAGGAGAAGAAAGTGAAGTTGGCAATAATTGAGTTCACTGATTATGCTATTATTTGGTGGGATCAATTAGTGACAAATAAGATGAGGAATTATGAGAGGCTTGTTGAGACATGGGAAGAGCTGAAAGCTCTCATAAGACGAAGATTTGTACCCAGCCACTACTATAGGGACCTCTCCCAGAAATTACAAAATCTTACATAGGGGTCTAGGAGTGTGGAGAACTACCATAAGGAGATGGAGGTGGCTATGAAGCGGGCGAATGTAGAGGAGGATAGGGAGGCCACTATAGCTAGATTTTTGTGTGTTTTGATTAGGGAGATAGCCAATGTGGTTGAGTTGCAACATTATGTAGAAATAGAAGACATGGTGCACCTGGCTATGAAGGTGGAGAGGAAATTAAAGAGGAAAGGGACATCAAGGTACACTTTAGTTTATAGCACTCGTTGGAAACCAAAGTGGGAGACATATGATCGAGCTGTAACAAAGGCAAAGACAAAACCACCTAAAGGAAAAGATGAAGGAACTAGCAACAAACCCAAGATAGCATCCCAACCCTCAAGAAATAAAGATATTAAATTCTTTAAGTGTTTGGGTTCAGGGCACATCGCTTCTCAATGTCCAAACAAACGTGTGATGATTATGCGTGACAATAGGGCGGTGATGACTACAAGTGAGGATGATCGTGATGAGATATCCGAGTTGGAGGATGCTAGTGATGATGATGGAGTAGAATACCTCGTAACAGGTGAGTCCCTTATTGCCAAATGTGCTCTCAACACACAAATTAAGATTGATGAAGCAGAGCAACAGAGGGAGAACATTTTCCATACTAGATGCCACATTAATAGCAAGGTATGTAGTATGATCATTGATGGGGGAGTTGTACTAATGTTGCCAGCACTACTTTAGTTGAGAAATTGAATTTACCTACCTTGAAACACTCTCAATCATACAAGTTGCAGTGGTTAAATGATTGTTGAGATGTTAGGGTGGATAGACAAGTGTTAGTTACTTTTTCCATTGGAAAGTATCAAGATCAAGTGCTTTGTGATGTTGTGCCTATGCATGCTAGCCATATCTTGTTGGGGAGGCCATGGCAGTATGATAGGAGAGTGATACATGATGGATTCAAAAACATGTACAGCTTTGTAAAGGAGGGCAAAACAACCAAGCTTGCTCCTTTAACTCCAAGACAGGTCTATGAGGACCAACTGAAACTGAAAAGTGAGGTTGCTCAAAAAAGAAAGAGTGAACATGAGAGTGATAAAAAAAAAGAGTGAAAAGAGATTGAGCAATAAAGAAATAGAGTCTGCTAAGAGAAAAGGAAAGACAAAAGTGAGTTTCTATGCAATAGAGAGTGAGGTTAAGAGGATCTTCTTAGCAGATCGCCCTATGATTTTTCTTGTCTATAAAGAGTCTTATCTTAATCTTAATGAAGCTGGCCAGTTTCTTCCTAGTTTGATTATTTCTTTGTTGCGGGAGTTTGAGGATGTATTATCAGAGGAAATGCCTAATGAGTTGCCACCCATTAGAGGCATTGAGCACCAAATTGATTTTGTGCCTGGGGCTGATATTCCAAACCAACCAGCTTATAGAAGTAATCCAGATGAGACAAAGGAGCTTAAGAGGCAAGTTGAGGATTTGATGAGCAAGGGGTACGTGAGGGAGAGCATGAGCCCATGTGCAATACCAGTGCTTCTAGTGCCTAAGAAGGATGGGACATGGCAGATGTGCATTGATTGCAGGGCAGTTAATAATATCAAGGTAAAGTATCGCCATCCCATTCCTAGATTAGATGATATGCTTGATGAATTGCATGGCTCATGTATTTTCAATAAAATTGATCTTAAAAGTGGGTACCATCAAATTAGAATGAAAGAGGGTGATGAATGGAAAATGGCTTTTAAGACTAAGTATGAGCTTTATGAATGGTTGGTTATGCCATTTGGACTTACAAATGCGCCCAGTACTTTCATGAGATTAATGAATCATGTCCTACGTGCGTTCATAGGCAAGTTTGTGGTTGTGTACTTTGATGATATCCTAGTGTACAGCAAGGACTTAAATGAACATATTGAGCATTTGAGATATGTGTTTAATGTGTTGAGATGTGAAAAGTTGTATGCTAATTTCAAGAAATATACCTTTCGCATGGAGGAAGTTGTTTTTCTTGGTTATGTTGTTAGTATAAAGAGTATTGAAGTGGATGAAGAGAAAGTCAAGGCCATTAGGGAGTGGCCAACGCCGAGGAGCATCACTGAGGTAAGAAGCTTTCACGGTTTAGCTAGCTTTTATCGGCGTTTTGTTGAAGACTTTAGCACCATTGCTGCACCACTCACTAAAGTCATTAAAAAGAATGTTGTGTTTCATTAGGGGGCTAATCAAGAGAATGCATTTGCCACTATTAAAGAAAGGTTGTGCTTTGCACCCGTGTTAGCATTACCAGATTTTAACAAAGCTTTGGAGATTGAATGTGATGCCTCAGGAATAGAGATTGGAGCCGTTTTGATGCAGGATAGGTGGCCGATCGCCTTCTTTAGTGAGAAGCTAAGTGGGGCATCCCTGAAGTACCATACTTATGTCAAAGAGCTTTATGCTCTTGTTCATGCATTAGAGACTTGGCAACACTACTTGTGGCCTAGGGAATTTGTGATCCATACCGATCATGAATCGTTGAAGCATCTCAAGGGTCAAGGTAAGTTGAATAAGAGGCATGCTAGATGGATGGAATATATTGAGACCTTTCCATATGTCATCCGTTACAAGCAAGGTAAGGAGAATATTGTTGCTGATGCTTTATCCCGGAAGTATGTACTTCTTACTTCTATGAGTGCTAAAATGCTTGGGTTTGAATATGTGAAAGACATGTATGCCAATGATGCTAACTTTTCTGATGTGTATATGGCATGTGGTAAGGCATCATTTGGTTAGTTTTATAATCATGATGGTTACTTGTTTAAAGAAAATAAACTATGTATGCCTAGTTGTTCTATGCGTGAGTTATTGGTGCGTAAGGCACATGGGGGGGGGGGATTAATGGCACACTTTGGTGTCAAGAAAACCTTAGACATATTGCATGAATATTTCTTTTGGTCTAAGATGAAAAGAGACATCAATTGCATTTGTAGTAGGTGCATCACATGTAGAAAGGCCAAATCTAAGGTTTTGCCACATGGGTTATATACACCCTTACCCATTCCTAGTGAGCTTTGGGTAGACATACTTATGGACTTTGTTTTGGGGCTCCCTAGGACAAAAAAGGGGAGAGATTCTATTTTTGTGGTTGTGGATAGATTTAGCAAGATGGCACATTTCATTCCATGCCATAAAACAGATGATGTCACAAGCATAGCTGACTTGTTTTTCAGGGAGGTAGTGCGACTCCATGGTGTGCCTAGAAGCATTGTTTCTAGCTACTTTTGGAAGGTGTTGTGAGGGAAATTAGGTACTAAATTCTTATTTTCCACTACTTGTCACCCGCAGACTGATGGTCAGACTGAAGTAGTTAATAGGACTATAACTCAGCTTTTAAGCACTGTTGTTCATAAGAATTTAAAGACTTGGGAGGATTGTTTGTCATTGATTGAGTTTGCATATAATAGGACCATGCATACTACTACTTCATACTCTCAATTTGAAATTATTTATGGTTTCAATCCACTTACTCCTTTAGATTGGATGCCTTTACCTATTGATGGCAAGAATAGCTTGGATGGACAAAAGAAGGTGGAGTTGGTGAAGTCACTTCATGAGAGGGTACGACTTTAAATTGCCCAAAAGAATGAAAGGGTGCTTCCCAAGCCAATAAAGGGCAACGACGTGTCATCTTTGAACCAGGAGATTGGGTTTGGGTTCACATGCACAAAGAAAGATTCCCAGCCCATAGACGAACTAAGCTGCATCCTCGAGGAGATGGACCTTTCCAAATTCTTGAGAAAATTAATGACAATGCATATAAAGTGGATCTTCCAAGTGAATATAACGTTTCTGCTACCTTCAATGTTTCTTATCTTTCTCCTTTTGATGTAGGTGAAGATTCGAGGTCGAATCCTTTTGAGGAGAGGGGGAATGATGAGAACCAAGGTGGAGCTATCCTTAAGGATCCTTTGCAAGTTTTAGATGGGCCAATTACAAGATCAAGAGCCAAGAAGATCAAGAAAGTAATGCAAGGATTGCTGCAATCCACTTGGGATGAAGCTAGGAAGAGCCCAACACTCAAGATGGGCTTGAAGGAAGAAGAACCAGTTTTGATCCACTTGATACAAGCTATGGAAGACATGACTTAAAGATTGGGCCTATTGTTGTTAAGGTTTTCAATTTGTTTAAAGGTATTTTATTATTAGTTTAGAAGAAGTGGGCTTGAGGATGCTTGGCCCACATATGTCTTATTTCTAATGGACTAGGGTTTTTTTTTTTGGAAGGCCTTGTATTTTGGCCAAGGGTTTATTTGAAAAGTTATAATTTTATGTCTCACTAGGGTTTCAAAAGTTACTGTAGTGCGGCGCATGGCACTGTCCCACTAGGGTTTCAAAAGTTACTGTAGTGCAGTGCATGGCACTGTTCATGCTACAGTACCTGAGGCATTGTTTACTTAGGGCTTTTGGGGATTGTCTATTTAAATCACTTGTAGCCTCATTTGAGAGGCAGACTATATGGAATTGTCATTGAGAGTTGAGTTATCTTCTGTTGTTCTTCTTGGACTTTTGAACTTATCAAAGGTAAATCAAAACCTTTGTGGTGTTCCTCTTTTGTAATCTGGGTTCTTGAGATGGGTTCTTCAATGGGTCTAGATTTTAATATAATCTAGGTTATTTGAACGAGTTCTCATTGGGTCTAAATTCTCCATCCATAGTCTTGAGTTTGGCTTTCTTGGGAGGATTGGGGTTCACATCAACAAGTCCATGAGGACCAACTGAAGTTGAAAATAAGGTTGATCAAAAAAGAAAGAGTGATAGTGAGGTTAATCAAAAAAGAAAGAAAGAAAGTGAGGTTGATCAAAAAATAAAGAGAGAAAATGAGATTGATAAAAAAAGAAAGAGTGAAAGTGAGATTGAGGAAAAAAAAAATAGTGAGGCCAAAACCTCAAGAGAAAGAGAGATTAAAAAGAACAAAGAGAGTGAAAAGAAAAGAGAGAGTGAAAAGAGAAGAGATAGTGAAGAAAATTAGAGGAAAACAAAAACGAAAGTGAGTTTTTATGCTAAGGTAAATTTTAATACTAACGAACTTGACGTACCTTTGCCTAGTATTGTTGTTTCTTTGTTACAGGGATATGAAGTCATGATTCCTAGCGGTGTGTTTAGTGGATTGCCACCAATTAGAGAGATAGATCATTATATTAACTTTGTGCCAGGTGTGACAATCCCTACCCGACCTTTTCTTCAAGAACGAGTCATCGATACACTTGAAGGGACAAGGTAAGTTGTTGATTATAATGCATGCTAAGTGGGATGAATGTATTGAGACTTTTCCTCATGAAATCAAATACACACATGGTAAGGAAAATCTTGTGTTTGATGCATTATCAAGAAGGTATGTCCTTGTCTTCATTTTAGATGCAAAGTTATTGAGATTTGAATATGATAAGAAATTGCATGCTACTAATGATGACTTTGCTAGTGTGTACGGCGTATGTGAGATGCTCGGTAAGTGCTATAGACTAGATTGGTATTTGTTTAGAGAGAATAGAATTTGTGATGGGAACCAAGGTGGAGCTATCCTTAAAGATCTCTTGCAAATTCCAGATGGGCCAATTACAAGATCAAGAGCCAAGAAGATCAAGGAAGCAATGCAAGGATTGGTGCAATCCACTTGGGATGAAGCTAGGAAGAGCCCAACACTCAAGATGGGTTTGAAGGAAAAAGAACCAGTTTTGATCCACTTGATACAAGCTATGGAAGACATGACTTAAAGATTGGGCCTATTGTTGTTAAGGCTTTCAATTTGTTTAATGGTATTTTATTATTAGTTTAGAAGAAGTGGGCTTGAGGATGCTTGGCCCACATATGTCTTATTTCTAATGGACTAGGGTTATTTTTGGGAAGGCCTTGTATTTTTGGCCAAGGATTTATTTGTAAAGTTATAATTTTATGTCTCACTAGAGTTTCAGAAGTTACTGTAGCGCGGCGTATGGCACTGTTCACGCTACAGTACCCGACGCATTGTTTACTTAGGATTTTTGGGCATTGTCTATTTAAACCACTTGTAACCTCATTTGAGAGGCAGACTATATGGAATTGTCATTGAGAGTTGAGTTATCTCCTCTTGTTCTTCTTGAACTTCTGAACTTATCAAAGGTAAATCATAACCTTCGTGGCGTTCTTCCTTTGTAATCTAGGTTCGTGAGACGGGTTCTTCAATGGGTCTAGATTTTGATATAATCTAGGTTCTTTGAATGAGTTCTCATTGGGTCTAGATTCTCCATCCAAATACCTGAGTTTGGCTTTCTTGGGGTTGTTTTTCCAGTATTGTTGTTGGGTCTCAAAGCAAGTCTATTGAGGTTCACATCATTTGGTATCAGAGCAAGGTTTCCAATCAGGTGTAATTCTATCTTTCATCTATTTCATCTTTAATTCTTGGGTTTCATTGTTCTAAAGTTGCAAAAAAAAAAAAAAGTACAGAAATTCATTTTTCCTAGGGCTTCCAGATTACTCTATCATTTTGGTTTCATGTTTATCAACATTGGGTGACTAAATTGCTTGTTTGAGGGCTGCCAAAATTTGCAACATTTGTAGGGTTGGAAATTTCTGGGGTTTCTTGCATCTTTAAGTTTGTCAATTCCTCGGAGTGTCATTTCATTGGTTCTCTTCTATTTTCTTGCCAATTTTTATGTGTTTCAATTCAATTGTTTGATTGTTACAATTGAATATTGTTGTTTGTGATTGAATCGGTGAGAAAAGAAAAGAAAAGAAAAGAAAAGAAAGGAAAAGAAAAGAATAGAAAAGAAAAGAAAAGAAAGGAAAAGAAAAGAATAGAAAAGAAAAGAAAAGAAAAGAAAGGAAAAGAAAAAAATAGAAAAGAAAAGAAAAGAAAAGAAAGGAAAGGAAAAGAAAAGAAAAGAAAATTCGAGGGAAAAAAAAAGTTTAGGAATCCGAATTTTTTTTATTATTGAGTCTTATCATCAAAGGGGCTGCATATATCATTATAGTTGATATAGTGTCTTGTGATTACTCTTTCCCTCGTATCATTTCCTTGAGTCTTGTGTCATTTTATTCTTTCCGTATTTTTTTTTTCTTGTTAAGAGTTTCTTGGACCTAATTACTAGTTGGAATAAGACAGGATTGTATTGTCTTGATTTAGTTCAATTAGTTCTGAAAGAACTTGAGTGAGAAAACTCTTAAGGTAAAAGGCAAGAGAGTGTGAGATCATTATCTAAAAAAAAAAAAAAAACCAAATTAAGAGTGAAACACAAGTGGAGTGCTATTATTTGAGTGTAAACACGTAAGGGAGCATGTGAGGTCTTTTCCACTAATAGTTTTTTTTTGTGCAGCGCGTACGATGTCTCCTAAAAGTGACTCATCACCAAAGGGGATGGCAGATAACTCCTTTATGTTGCAGGCCATGCAATAACAGTTTGAACGATTGAACATGATGTTAGGGAAAGTAAGAGATAAGATGGATCAACAAGATTAAGTAATTAAAAATTTACATGGTGGGAGAGATAGGAGGAGACGGAACCTAGAAGGCAACATGAGTATGAAGATGGAGGAGATGGTGAGGATGAGGAAGACATAATTTCTGAAGTTGGGACGGGTAGGCATAGAGGAGTCAGGCGTGAAAGAGGATTTAGGGGAAACCCACGAGGTCATGATGGAGTAGATAGGGACCTTGAGAGCATCAAAATGAAAATACCATCTTTCCAAGGTAGAACTGACCCTGAAGCTTATTTAGAGTGGGATAGAGTTGATCTTTGATTGTCATAATTATTCAGAGGAGAAGAAAGTGAAGTTGGCAATAATTGAGTTCACTGATTATGCTATTATTTGATGGGATCAATTAGTGACCAATAGGAGGAGGAATTATGAGAGGTCTATCGAGACATGGGGAGAGTTGGAAGCTCTCATGAGGAGGAGATTTGTACCTAGCCACTACTATAGGGACCTCTACCAGAAATTACAGAATCTTACACAGGGGTCTAGGAGTGTGGAGGACTACCATAAGGAGATGGAGGTGGCTATGATACGGGCGAATGTAGAGGAGGATAGGGAGGCCACTATGGCTAGATTTTTGTGTGGTCTGAATAGGGAGATAGCCAATATGGTTGAGTTGCAACATTATGTAGAAATAGAAGACATGGTGCACATGGTTATGAAGGTGGAGAGGCAATTAAAGAGGAAAGGGACATCAAGGTACACTTCAGTTTCTAGCACTCCTTGGAAACCAAAGTGGGAGAAAGATGATCGAGCTGTAACAAAGGCAAGGACAGAACCACCTAAATGAAACGATGAAGGAACTAAAAACAAACCCAAGTTGGCATCCCAACCTTCTAGAAATAGAGATATTAAATGCTTTAAGTGTTTGGGTTCAGGGCACATCGCTTCTCAATGCCCAAACAAACGTGTGATGATTATGCATAACAATGGGGAGGTGCTGACTGCAAGTGGGGATGATCGTGATGAGATACCCGAGTTGGAGGATGCTAGTGATGATGATGGAGTAGAATACCCCGTAACAGGTGAGTCCCTTGTTGCCAGGCGTGCTCTCAACACACAAATTAAGATGGATGAAGCAGAGCAACAAAGGGAGAACATTTTCCATACTAGATGCCACATCAATGGCAAGGTATGTAGTATGATCATTGATGGGGGGAGTTGTACTAATGTTGCCAGCACTACATTAGTTGAGAAATTGAATTTACCTACCTTGAAACACTCTCGACCATACAAGCTGCAATAGTTGAATGATTGTGGGGAGGTTAGGGTGGATAGATAAGTGTTAGTTACTTTTTCCATTGGGAAGTATCAAGATGAAGTGCTTTGTGATGTTGTGCCTATGCATGCTGGCCATATATTGTTGGGGAGACCATGGCAGTATGATAGGAGAGTGATACATCATGGATTCAAAAACATGTACAGCTTTGTAAAGGAGGGCAAAACAACCAAGCTTGCTCCTTTAACTCCAAGACAGGTCTATGAGGATCAATTGAAACTGAAAAGTGAGGTTACTCAAAAAAGAAAGAGTGAAAATGAGAGTGATAGAAAAAGAAAGAGTGAAAAAGAGATTGAGCAAAAAAGAAAGAGTTCAAAAGAAAAAGAGTCTGCTGAAAGAAAAGGAAAGACAAAAGTGAGTTTCTATGCAAGAGAGAGTGAGGTTAAGAGAGCTTTCTTAGCAAATCGCCCTATGATTTTTCTTGTTTATAAAGAGTTTTATCTTAATCTTGATGAAACTAACTAGCCTCTTCCTAGTTTGGCTGTTTCTTTGTTGCAGGAGTTTGAGGATGTATTCCTAGAGGAAATGCCTAATGAGTTGCCACCCATTAGAGGCATTGAGCACCAGATTGATTTTGTGCCCGGGGCTGCTATTCCAAACTGACCAGCTTATAGAAGTAATCTAGACGAGACAAAGGAGCTTCAGAGGCAAGTTGAGGATTTGATGAGCAAGGGGTACGTCAGGGAGAGCATGAGCCCATATGCAGTACCAGTGCTTCTAGTGCCTAAGAAGGATGGGACGTGGCAGATGTGCATTGATTGCAGGGCGGTTAATAATATCACGGTAAAGTATCGCCATCCCATTCCTAGATTAGATGATATGCTCGATGAATTGCATGGCTCTTGTATTTTCAGTAAAATTTATCTTAAAAGTGGGTACCATCAAATTAGAATGAAAGAGGGTGATGAATGGACTACTTTTAAGACTAAGTATGGGCTTTATGAATGGTTGGTTATGCCATTTGGACTTACAAATGCACCCAGTACTTTCATGAGATTAATGAACCATGTCCTACATGCGTTGACAGGCAAGTTTGTGGTTGTGTACTTTGATGATATCCTAGTGTATAGCAAGGACTTAAATGAGCATATTGAACATTTGAGATATGTGTTTAATGTGTTGAGATGTGAAAAGTTATATGCTACTTTCAAGAAATGTACCTTATGCATGGAGGAAGTTGTTTTTCTTGGTTATGTTGTTAGTACAAAGGGTATTGAAGTGGATGAAGAGATAGTCAAGGCCATTAAGGAGTGGCCAACACCAAAGAGCATCATTGGGGTAAGAAGCTTTCATGGTTTAGCTAGCTTTTATCGGCGTTTTGTTAAAGATTTCAGTACCATTGCTGCACCACTCACTATAGTCATTAAAAAGAATGTTGTGTTTCATTGGGGGGCTAATCAAGAGAATGCATTTGCCAGTATTAAAGAAAGGTTGTGCTCTTCACCCGTGTTAGCATTACCAGATTTTAACAAAGCTTTTGAGATTGAATGTGATGCCTCAGGAATAGGGATTGGAGCCATTTTGATGCAAGATAGGCGGCCGATCACCTTCTTCAGTGAGAAGCTAAGTGGGGCATCCCTGAAGTACCCTACTTATGACAAAGAACTTTATGCTCTTGTTCGTGCATTAGAGACTTGGCAGCACTACTTATGGCCTAGGGAATTTGTGATCCACACCGATCATGAATCGTCGAAGCATCTCAAGGGTCAAGGTAAGTTGAATAAGAGGCATGCTAGATGGATGGAATACATTGAGACCTTTCCATATGTCATTCGTTACAAGCAAAGTAAAGAGAATATTGTTGCTGATGCTTTATCACGGAGGTATGTACTTCTTACTTCTATGAGTCCTAAAATGCTTGGGTTTGAATATGTGAAAGATATGTATGTCAATGATGTTGACTTTTCTGATGTGTATATGGCATGTGATAAGGCGGCATTTGGTAAGTTTTACAAGCATGATGGTTACTTGTTTAAAGAAAATAAACTGTGTACCTAGTTGTTCTATGCGTGAGTTATTGGTGCGTGAGACACATGGCGGGGGATTAATGGGACACTTTGGTGTCAAGAAAACCTTAGACATATTGCATGAACATTTCTTTTGGCCTAAGATGAAAAGAGACATCAATCGCATTTGTAGCAGGTGCATCACATGTAGAAAGGCCAAATCTAAGGTTTTGCCACATGGGTTATATACACCCTTACCCGTTCCTAGTGAGCCATGAGTAGACATATCTATGGACTTTGTTTTGGGGCTGCCTAGGATAAAAAGGGGTAGAGATTCTATTTTTGTGGTTGTGGATAGATTTAGCAAGATGGCACATTTCATTCCATGCCATAAAACAGATGATGCCACAAGCATAGCTGACTTGTTTTTCAGGGAGATAGTGCGACTCCATGGTGTGCCCAAGAGCATTGTTTCTGGTAGGGATGTTAAATTTCTTAACTACTTTTGGAAGGTGTTGTGGGGAAAATTAGGTACTAAATTCTTATTTTCCACTACTTGTCACCCACAAACTGATGGTCAGACTGAAATAGTTAATAGGACTTTAACTCAACTTTTACGCACTGTTGTTCATAAGAATTTAAAGACTTGGGAGGATTGTTTGCCATTTATAGAGTTTGCATATAATAGGATCATGCATACTACTACTTCATACTCTCCTTTTGAAATTGTTTATGGTTTTAATCCACTTACTCCTATAGATTTGATGCCTTTACCTATTGATGGCAGGAGTAGCTTAGATGGACAAAAGAAGGCGGAGTTGGTGAAGTCACTTCATGAGAGGGTACGGCTTCAAATTGCCCAAAAGAATGAACGGGTTGCTTCCCAAGCCAATAAAGGGCGACGGCGTGTCATCTTTGAACCAAGAGATTGGGTTTGGGTTCACATGCGCAAAGAAAGATCAAGGAAGCAATGCAAGGATTGGTGCAATCCACTTGGGATGAAGCTAGGAAGAGCCCAACACTCAAGATGGGCTTGAAGGAAAAAGAACCAGTTTTGATCCACTTGATACAAGCTATGGAAGACATGACTTAAAGATTGGGCCTATTGTTGTTAAGGCTTTCAATTTGTTTAATGGTATTTTATTATTAGTTTAGAAGAAGTGGGCTTGAGGATGCTTGGCCCACATATGTCCTATTTCTTATGGGCTAGGGTTATTTTTGGGAAGGCCTTGTATTTTTGGCCAAGGGTTTATTTGGAAAGTTATAATTTTATGTCTCACTAGGGTTTCAGAAGTTACTATAGCGCGGCGTATGGCACTGTTCACGCTATAGTACCGACGCATTGTTTACTTAGGGTTTTTGGGCATTATCTATTTAAACCACTTGTAACCTGATTTGAGAGGCAGACTATATGGAATTGTCATTGAGAGTTGAGTTATCTCCTCTTTTTCTTCTTGAACTTCTAAACTTATCAAAGGTAAATCATAACCTTTGTGGCGTTCTTCCTTTGTAATCTAGGTTCGTGAGACGGGTTCTAATCATAACCTTTATGGCGTTCTTCCTTTGTAATTTAGGTTCGTGAGACGGGTTCTTCAATGGGTCTAGATTTTGATATAATCTAGGTTCTTTGAACGAGTTCTCATCGGGTCTAGATTCTCCATCCATATACCTGACTTTGGCTTTCTTGGGGTTGTTTTTCCAGTATGTTGTTGGGTCTCAAAGCAAGTCTATTGGGGTTTACATCACTTTGTAAGCCTACTAGTCTTATGCGTGAGTTGCTTGTGCATGGTTGCGGGTTGCTGGGACATTTTGATATAAAGAGGACCTTAGAAGTGTTGCATGACCATTGGTTGGAGTATTATTTCCCATTCATTGAGGTTGCATATAGTTGGAGTGGTCACTTTGGTATAAAGAAGATTTTAGATGTATTGCATGAACACTTTTGGGAGTATGGTTTGCCATTCATTGAGGTTGCATATACTTGGAGTGGTCATTTTGGTGTAAGGAAGACTTTAGTTGTGTTTCATGAACATTTGTGGGAGCATCATTTGCCTTTCATTGACTTATTGCATGAACGTTTGCGGGAGTATCATTTGCTCTTGTTAGAGTTTGCATATAATAGGACCATACATACTACCATTTTTTATTCTTATTTTGAAATCGTATATGGTTTTTATCCACTTACTCCTTTAGTATTGATGTTTTTGCTTGTTGATGACAAGGGTGGCTTCGATAGACATTTTCACATTCTTGAGAAAATTAATGATATTTCATATCAAGTGGATCTTCTAGGCAAGCCCCATATTTGTACTCCTTTTTAATGTTTCTGATATTTTTCCCTTTGATCCAGGTGGAGATTCGAGGTCGAATCCTTTTGAGGAGAGGGGGAATGATGGGTCCCAAGGTGGACCAAGTTGTAAAGATCTTTTGCAAGTTTCAGATGGGGCAATTACAAGATCAAGAGCTAGGAAAATCAAGGAAGTTATGCAAGGATGGATGAAATCCATTTGAGACATGCTTAGCAAGAGCCCAACATTCAAGATGGGCTTGAGAAAATGAGATCCAGTTTTCATCAATGCGATACGCTATGGAAGACATGACTTTGGCCTATTGTTATTGAAGGTCATGGACTTATTTATTTCATTGAAATGTCTTATTTTATTAGTCATAGGAATTAATCTAGAATAAATGGGCTTGGGGGATGTCCAGCCCACATGTCTTATTTTTAATGAACTGGGGTTTTTGGAAAGGCCTTGTATTTTAGCCAAGGGCTTATTTGGAAAATTGTTATTTCATTTAAACTAGGGTTTTAGAAGTTAATGTAGTGTGGCACACTACAATACTCGCGGCAATATTCACTAGGGTTTTAGGGATTTGATGGGAACCAAGGCGGGGCCTACTCTTAAAGATCCTTTGCAAGTTCCAGATGGGCCAATTACAAGATCGAGAGCCAAAAGATCAAAGAAGCAATGCAAGGATTAGTACAAACCACTTGGGAAGAAACTAGCAAGAGCCCAACACTCAAGATGGGCTTGAAAGAAAAAGAACCATCTTTGATCCACTTGATTCAAGCTGTGGAAGACTTGACTTATAAATATGGCCTTTAGATATTAAGGCTTTCAATTTGTTTAAAGGATTTCTATTATTAGTTTTGAATAAGTGGGCTTGAGGATGCTTAACCCACATATGTCTTATTTATTTGAACTAGGGTTTAGAAGTACTGTAGCATGACACTGTTCACGCTACAGTACCCGCAGCTACTGTTCACTAAGGGCATTTTTGAGAGAAAGGGTCTCAAATTTTAGTCTAGGGTTTTATTATGTTTTGGGGAGGGTATTTAAAGGATGTAACCAGCCATTTCAAGGCAGACATTTTATTTCAAATTTTAATTGTGAGCGAGGTTTCTCCTCTTGTTCTTAATTGAACTCTTGAACTTATCAAAAGTAAATCACAACCTTTGTGGCATTCCTCCTCGTAATTTGGATTCTTGAGATGGGATCTCAACGGGTCTAGATTTTGATATAATCTAGGTTCTTGAAACGAGTTCTCAACGGGTCTAAATTCTCCATCCATAGACTTGAGTTTGACATTTTTGGGTGAGTTTTCAAATTGATCATGGGTTCAAGGGATTCTCTTCCCACGGGTTCATCTCATTTGGTATTCAGAGCAAGGTTTCCATTCAGGTCTAATTCTATCTTTTGTTTATTGCATCTTTAATTCTATAGCTTCATTGTTCAAGGGTTCCCCAAAAAAAAAAAAGTGCAAAAATTCATTTTTCCTAGGGCTGCAAAAATTTGCACCATTTAGGGTTGAAATTTCTATGGTTGCATTGGTTCCCTTCTACTTCCTTGTCAATTTTTATGTGTTTGAATTCAATTGTTTGATTATCCCAATTGAATATTTCTATTTTTGGTTGAATTGTTTAGAAAAGAAAAGAAGAGAAAAGAAAAGAAAAATCGTCCAAAAAAAAAAAAAGAATAAGAAGAAAAAAGAAGCGTAGAAAAATCCAAAAAAATTTTCTTGAGCCTTTCATCATAGGGGTTGTGCATCCTTCGTTACAGTCGGTATCTTGTAGTACAGTCACTCTTCCATTCGTATAATTTCTGTGATTCTTGTGTCGTTTCTTTCCTTCCGTGTTTCTCTTGTTCTTGTTTCTTGGATCTAATTGCTAGTTGGGATTAAACAAGGTTGCTTTGTCTTGATTGAGTTCAATTAGTTCTAAAAGAACTTGCGTTTGAAAACTCAAGGTAAAAGGCAAGAGAGTGTGAGATTATTATCCAAAAAAAAAAAAAAAAGCCAACTCAGAGTGAAACATGAGTGAAGTGCCATCATTTGAGTATAAACACGTAAGGGAGCGTGTGAGGTCCTTTCTTTTTCTGCTAACATTTTCTTTTTGCTGCTCATTACAATGTCTCACCGCAGTGGCTCATCACCCAAGGGGGATAGCAGATAACTCATTTGTGTTGCAAGCCATGCAACAACAGTTTGAGCAGATGAACATGCTATTGGGGCAAATGGAGGATAGGATGAATCAACAACAAGCAGAGATTAGAAATTTGCAAGGTGGAAGAAATCAAAGGCGACGTGAGCCTAGGGTTGAAAATGCATATGAGAATGAAAGAGATGATGAGGATGAGGAAGACCTAACATCTGAAATTGGGTTGGGTAGACATAGAGGAGTTAGGCATGAAAAAGGATTGAAGGGGAACCTAGGGGGTCATGATGGTGTCGATAGAGACTTGGGGAGCATCAAAATGACAATACCATCTTTCCAAGGTAGAACTGACCCAGAGGTTTATCTAGAGTGGGAGAAAAAAATAGATTTGGTATTTGATTGTCATAATTACTTTGAGAAGAAGAAAGTAAAGTTGGCAGTAATTGAATTCACTGATTATGCTATTATTTGGTGGGATCAATTAGTGACCACTAGGAGGAGGAATCATGAGAGGCCTATAGAGACATGGGGAGAGTTGAAAGCTCTCATGAGGCAAAGATTTGTACCTAGTCACTACTATAGAGACCTTTATCAAAAGCTCCAAAATCTTACACAAGGGTCTAGGAGTGTGGAGGATTACCATAAGGAGATGAAGGTGGCTATGATTCGGGCTAATGTAGAGGAGGACCGGGAGGCCACCATGGCTAGATTTTTGAGTGGTTTGAATAGAGATATAGCCAATGTGGTTGAATTGCAACATTATGTGGAGATAGAGGATATGGTACACATGGCTATAAAGGTGGAGAGACAATTAAAGAGAAAAGGGACAGCAAGGTACACTTCGGTTTCTAGCACTACTTGGAAATCAAAGTGGGATAGGAATGATCCTGCTGAAGCAAAGAGAAAGATCGAACCACCTAAGGGCAAAGATGAGGGACCTAGTAGCAAAGCCAAGGTAGAATCTCAACCTTCAAGGAATAGAGATATTAAATGCTTTAAGTGTTTGGATTCAGGGCACATTGCTTCTCAATGTCCAAATAGGCGAGTGATGATTATGCGTGATAATGGGGAGGTGATGACTGAGAGTGAGGATGATCATGATGGAGTGCCCGAGTTGGTTGATGCTAGTGATGACGAAGGAGTGATGTACGCTGTGAGTGAGTCTCTTGTTGCTAGGCGTGCTCTCAACACACACATTAAGGTGGATGATGCCGAGCAACAGAGAGAGAACATTTTCCATACTAGATGTCACGTCAACAACAAAGTATGTAGTATGATCATTGATGGAGGGAGTTGTACTAATATGGTTAGCACTACTTTGATTGAGAAATTGAATTTACCAACCTTAAAACACTCTAGACCATACAAATTGCAATGGTTGAATGATTGTGGGGAAGTTAGGGTGGATAGACAGGTGTTAGTTCCTTTTTCAATTGGGAGGTATCAGGATGAGGTGCTTTGTGATGTTGTGCCTATGCATGCTGGCCATATTTTGTTGGTGAGACCGTGGCAGTTTGACAGGAGGGTGACACATGATGGGTTCAAAACCATGTACAGCTTTGTAAAGGAGGGCAAAACAATCAAGTTTGCTCCTTTAACTCCAAGCCAGGTCTATGAGGACCAACTGAAACTGAAAAGTGAGGTTGCTCAGAAAAGAAATAGTGAAAATGAGAGTGATAAAAAAAGAAAGAGTGAAAATGAGAGTGATCAAAAAAGAATGAGTGAAAAAGAGATTGAGCAGAAAAGAAAGAGTGATAGTGAAAATGAGCACAACAAAAAGAGTGAAAAAGAAAATAGAGATGTGGCTGAGAGTAGAGAAAAAAGAATAGAGCCGCGAGAGAAAAAAGAAAGAGAGTCTGCAGAGAGGAAGGGAAAGACAAAAATGAGTTTCTATGCCAGAGAGAGTGAGGTTAAGAGGGCTTTCTTCTCAAATTGCCCTATGATTTTTCTTGTCTATAAAGAGTCTTATCTTACTCTTGATGACACTCACTAGTCTCTTCCAAGTTTGGCTATTTCCTTGTTATGGGATTTTGATGATGTATTTCCAGAGGAAATGCCTAATGAGTTGCCACCCATTAGAGGCATTGAGCATCAGATTGATTTCGTACCTGGAGTTGCTATTTCAAACCGACCAGCCTATAGGAGTAATCCATAGGAGACAAATGAGCTTCAGAGGCAAGTTGAGGACTTGATGAGCAAGGGGTACGTGAGGGAGAGCATGAGCCCATGTACTGCCCATGTGCAGTACCAGTGCTATTAGTGCTAAAGAAGGATGGGACGTGGAGAATGTGTGTTGATTGTAGGGCGGTCAACAATATTACGGTAAAGTATCGGCATCCCATTCCTAGACTAGATGATATGCTTGATGAATTGCATGGCTCATGTATTTTTAGTAAAATTGATCTTAAAAGTGGGTACCACCAAATTAGAATGAAAGAGGGTGATGAATGGAAAACTTCTTTTAAGACTAAGTATGGGCTTTATGAATGGTTGGTCATGCCATTTGGACTTACAAATGCGCCCAGTACTTTCATGAGATTGATGAACCATGTCCTACGCGCATTCATTGACAAGTTTGTGGTTGTGTATTTTGATGATATCCTAGTGTATAGCAAGGACTTAAATGAGCATATTGAGCATTTGAGATATGTGTTTGATGTGTTGAGATGAGAAAAGTTGTATGCTAATTTCAAGAAATTTACCTTTTGCATGGAAAGAGTTTGTTTTTCTTGGATATGTTGTTAGTACAAAAGGTATTGAGGTGGATGAAGAGAAAGTCAAGGCCATCAAGGAGTGGCCAATGCCAAAGAGCATCACTGAGGTAAGAAGCTTTCATGGCCTAGCTAGCTTTTATCGGCATTTTGTTAAAGACTTTAGCACCATTGCTACACCACTCACTAAAATCATTAAAAATAATGTTGGGTTTCATTGGGGGGCTACTCAAGAGAATGCTTTTGCCACCATTCAAGAAAGGTTGTGCTCTGCACCTGTGCTAGCATTACCTGATTTTAACAAAGCTTTTGAAATTGAATGTGATGCCTTTGGTATAGGGATTAGAGCCGTTTTTGTAACAGCCTGCTAGAAATTCAATTGTGGAATTTCTATTGACTTTAGGAACCTCGTGAAGACTCTATAAGCTTTCACGAATCCATTAATCGTATAGGTTTTTGTCTAACTACATAGTTAGTATTATTATTTACTATGGTATCAGAAGTGTGTTTTTGATTATTGGAGATAGTTAGAAGTGTCAAAATGTATTATGGTTTGTGCCATTAGACTCGGAGGGTTATTTAAGGTCTTATGGCGTAATAACATTTTTTCATATTTTTGGACAAAACGTCTGTTCAAAACTGTAGATATTATTGGATAAAAATATCTTAAGCTAATTTTGTAGATATTATTGGATAAAAATATTTTAAGCTAATTTCATGGATATTATTGGGTAAAAATATCTTAAATTGATTTTTGTAGATATTATTAGGTAAGAGAGTCCTACACTTCACTCTCACTCCGGGTAAGAGAGTCCTACACTTAACTCTCACTTCGGGTAAGAGAGTCCTACACTTAACTCTCACTCCAGCCTCATCTCTTCCATATCTCATCCATAAGTATCTCCAGCCACCCCTCCCCATGAAATTATCTTCATTTATACTTTCCATTAAAAGAATATCAAACACTCTCTCTCGGACAACTTTTAGGTGTTCTTTTGTACGCCCATTTCGAAGCTTTTGTAAGTGTTTTATCATAAAGTCTCTTTCATATAAGTTGTTCTTTTTTTATTCTAGTTTATGTGGATATCTTATTTGTCCCATTTGAAAATCATTTGGTCAGTCAAATATTGTGTAAACTATAGAAAGGTCATTCTGGGAGATAAACTGGAGAATATGTTATAGTTTGGACTTTTTGACCAAGCTAATGGATAGATATTGGTCCGAAATTTTTATGGAGTATTATTAACGTGTGTATATGATTATTGGTTGAGGATTTTTCCATGATTAAAGGTTTTGATGAAATATTTTCTTAGATTTAGAAACTTAGAAACTGGAAGAGGAAAAACAGTTTCTGTTTTGAGAAAGTTTAACTCTTTGGTGGTCTAAACCTATTCCAATGACTTTGATAATTTTATTGGAGGATCCTAAGCATCTTATATACATGTTATATTATTATTTTGAAAATATTTGATATTAGTTTCAAAGATATAAAATTTTATGCAAAGAGATATTCAACTAAGCCAAAGTGTGGATGTTCTTGGCTAAATTTATGTTTTGGTTAATTTTTAACCATGTGATCTTGAATTAGAAGCTTATATATGTTTTAGGACATCTTTTTAAACCATGTGATGGTTTGGTTTGAAGATCACATATTTATAGGTCATAGATAGGTTGATTAAAACAAGTTGGAAACAAAAATCAATGGAAATAGCATATGAGAATTTCGGCCCTATGGAGTTTTAATAGTTGTGATTAGTTTTAAATTTTTCTAAATTGATATTTGAGTTAAGGATAAAATTTATATGAGGCATGTAAATTTTGGTGACTTTTGGAGTTAGTATGCAAAATCCTTAAGTTATGGGTAAAACGGTCATTTTACTACATGTAGAGAGTAAAATGAAAATTTTACTCTTTTGAGTTAGTATTTTCCATATTTCAAGTTATTAGTGATTTAGTGCTAACTTTTAGAATCACTAATTACAGTTCCTCGTGATCGCGCTTGAGGTTTTATAGGAAATGCGGAGATCGAGGTAAGTTAGTTTTTAACTTACTAACAGTCTACTGTGTATGTGTGCTAAGTAAAGGAACTACAGTGTATGTATGTATGTTATAATATATGTCATGCCATGCCAAGTCATCACGTAATTGTTTGTTATACAGAATTTATTCTGTCATCAGTTTTTATCTATTACATAATATATTCTGTCATGTATTGCTGTACATTACAAGTACATCATGCTAAGTATGCCATCTATTACATGTATGTCAAGTCATGTAATATTCACTGTTGCAAGTATGTCATGTTAAATATGTTGTCTATTATATGTTATGCCATGTTACGAAATCTTTCTATCTCAAGTTGGTCATGTATTTTAAGTTATGTTCAAGTCACGTTATGTTACGTCAGGGCTTCAGTCATTTCGTATTCCAGTCACGTTTCATCTTGATTACTTATGTATGGGGTCACAGTAATTGTGATGCATACACTACGTGAGACACAGCAATTGTGACATGTAGAATACATGGGGCCACAACAACTGTGGAGTATGTATTTACACGTAGAATACATGGGGCCACAACAACTATGGAGTATGTATTTTTTATGTTAAGTCAAGTTTGTGTAGAATACATGAGGCCACAACAACTGTGGAGTATGTATTTTTCATGTTAAGTCAAGTTTGTGTAGAATACATAGGGCCACAACACTGTGGAGTATGTATTTACACGTAGAATACATGGGGCCACAACAACTGTGGAGTATGTATTTTTCATGTTAAGTCAAGTTTCAGAACAAGTTCATGATAAGTCAAGTTTCATATCACGTTCATGTTAAGTCAAGTTTTAGAACAAGTTCATGATAAGTTAAGTTTCATATCATATTCATGTTAATTCAAGTTCCAGAGCAAGTTCATGCTAAGTCAAGTTTTAGATCAAGTTCATGTCAAGTCAAGTTCAGTTCATGTTTCAATTTAAGTTATGTCAATTATGCTATGTTATACGCCAAGTTATGCTTTAATTACTTATGAATTTGATTATACATTTATACTTTTACTGTCATCCATGCATCATTAGCTTGTGTGGAAGTTTTTTGTTAACTTACTGAGATTTGTAATCAAATCTCACTTTGGTAGTCCCAACTACCATTCCCCCCGAATAGTAGATCTTGTTACAGGACTTGAAGGAGAATCAGGAGCTGATCAACTAGACACAGTTGACTAAGCGACGGTGCGACATCAATGTTAACATAGTAGTTAATATAAATTACTACTTGTACGACGGAGTTACATCTCTAGTACTTTTTGGATCATAACCATTTTGGACTAGTGTTGTGATCTTAGTTATTCAATGGGTCTTTATGTATGAAGTATGTTTTAAGTATTTGTGATATTTTCAATTTGGTGCATAGTATTGCTAAAGAAAAAATTTATCCACTGCGAATATTGCATATTGTTAGATGCATGTTAGGAACATTGCATCTTATATGTCATGAACGGGGGCAAGTAACCTTGTGTTGCATGTCTCGACTCTTCAAATGTCCGTCCGATCCCAAACGGAATTTGGGGGCGTCACAGTTTTGATGCAGGATAAGCGACCCATAGCCTTCTTCAGTGAAAAGTTAAGTGGGGCCTCACTCAAGTACCCTACTTATGACAAAGAACTTTATGCTCTTGTTCATGCATTGGCGACTTGGCAGCACTACCTATGGCCTAGGGAATTTGTGATCCACACCGATCATGAATCATTGAAGCATCTCAAGGGTCAAGGTAAGTTGAATAAAAGGCATGCTCGTTGGATGGAATACATTGAGACATTTCCATATGTCATCCGTTACAAGCAAGGTAAGGAGAACATTGTTGCTGATGCTTTATCTCGAAGGTATGTACTTCTCACTTTTATAAGTGCTAAGATGCTTGGGTTTGAATATGTGAAAGACCTATATGCCGATGACGCTGACTTCTCTAATGTGTACATGGCATGTGATAAGGCAACATTTGGTAAGTTTTACAAGCATGAGGAATACTTGTTTAAAGAATACAAACTTTGTATGCCAAGTTGTTCTATGCGTGAATTACTAGTGCGTGAGGCACATGGTGGGGGATTAATGGGATACTTTGGTGTCAATAAGACTTTGGATATTTTGCATGAACATTTCTTTTGGCCTAAGATGAAGAGAGATGTCACTCGCATTTGTGGCAGGTGCATTACATGTAAGAAGGCCAAATCTAAAGTGTTGCCACATGGGTTGTATACACCCTTACCCGTTCCTAGTGAACCATGGGTCGACATATCTATGGACTTTGCTTTCAGGCTACCTAGGACAAAAAGGGGTAGAGATTCTATTTTTGTGGTTGTGGATAGATTTAGTAAGATGGCACATTTCATTCCATGTCATAAAACAGATGATGCCACAAACATAGCTGACTTGTTTTTCAGGGAGATAGTGCGACTCCATGGTGTTCCCAGGAGTATTGTTTCTGATAGGGATGTTAAATTCCTTAGCTACTTTTGGAAGGTGTTGTGGGGGAAATTGGGTACCAAGCTCTTATTTTCCACTACTTGTCATCCGTAAACTGATAGTCAGACTGAAGTAGTTAATAGGACCTTAACTCAGCTTTTACGCACTGTTGTTCATAAGAATTTAAAAACTTGGGAGGATTGTTTGCCATTCATAGAGTTTGCATATAATAGGACCATGCATACTACTACTTCATATTCTCCTTTTAAAATTGTTTATGGATTCAATCCACTTACCCCTTTAGATTTGATGCCTTTACCGGTTGATGGCAGGAGTAGCTTGGATGGACAATAGCAGGCGGAGTTGGTGAAATCACTCCATGAGGGGGTATGACTTCAAATTGCTCAAAAGAATGAAAGGCTTACTTCCCAAGCCTATAAAGGGCGAAGGCGTGTCATATTTGAACCTAGAGATTGAGTTTGGGTTCACGTGTGTAAAGAAAGATTGCTAGTTCATCGGAGGACTAAGTTGCATCCTCGAGGAGATGGACCTTTCCAAATCCTTGAGAAAAATAATCACAATGCCTATAAAGTGGATCTCCCAGGTGAGTATAATGTATCGGCTACCTTTAATGTTTCTAATCTTTCTCCTTTTGATGTAGGTGAAGATTTGAGGTCAAACCTTTTGAGAAGAGGGGGAATGATGGGAACCAAGGCGGGCCTACTCTTAAAGATCCTTTGCAACTTCCAGATGGGCCAACTACAAGATCGAGAGCTAAGAAGATCAAAGAAGTAATGCAAGGATTAGTACAAACCACTTAAGAAGAAGCTAGCAAGAGCCCAACACTCAAGATGGGCTTGAAAGAAAAAAGAACCATCTTTGATCCACTTGATCCAAGCTGTGGAAGACTTGACTTAGAAATATGGCCTTTAGATATTAACACTTTCAATTTGTTTAAAGGATTTTTATTATTAGTTTTGAATAAGTGGGCTTGAGGATGCTTAATCCACATATGTCTTATTTATTTGAGCTAGGGTTTAGAAGTATTGTAGCATGACACTATTCACGCTACAATACCCGCAGCTACTGTTCACTAAGAGCATTTTTTAGAGAAAGGGTCTCAAATTTTAATCTAGGGTTTTATTATGTTTTGGGGAGGGTATTTAAAGGATGTAACCAGCCATTTCAAGGCAGACATTTTATTTCAAATTTTAATTGTGAGTGAGTTTTCTTCTCTTGTTCTTAATTGAACTCTTGAATTTATCAAAGGTAAATCACAACCTTTGTGGCGTTCCTCCTCGTAATTTAGATTCTTGAGACGGGATCTCAACGGGTCTAGATTTTGATATAATCTAGGTTCTTGAAACGAATTCTCAACGGATCTAAATTCTCCATCCATAGACTTAAGTTTGGCATTCTTAGGTAAGTTTTCAAATTGATTGTGGGTTCAAGGGATTCTCTTCCCGCGGGTTCATATCAGGATTGTTTATTTAAACCACTTTAGCCTCATTTGAGCAAGTTAGACAATATTGAATTTCATGGTTGACTCCTCTTGTTCTTGGTTGATCTTTTGAACTTATCAAAGATAAATCACAACCTTTGTAGTGTTCCTCCATTGTAATTTGTGTTATTGAAACGTGTTCTTCAACGGGTCTAGATTTTAATATAATCTAGGTTCTTGAAACGAGATTTCAATGAGTCTAGATTCTCCATTCATATACTTGAGCTTGGCTTTCTTGAGTTTGTTTTTGCAATCTTGTTGTTGGGTCTCAAAGTGGGTCAATTGTTGTTCACATTAGTCCTTGTCTTCATTTTGTATGCAAAGTTATTGAGATTTTAATATGATAAGATATTGCATGCTAGTGATGATGGCTTTGATAGTGTGTATGGAGTTTGTAAGAAAGTATTATTTGGTAAGTTCTATAGACTAGATTGTACTTATTTAGAGAGAGTAGACTTTATGTGCCTAATAGTTCTATGCGTGAGTTGCTTGTGCTTGGAGTACATGGAGGTGCTTTAATTGGAATTTTGGTGTAAAGAGGACATTAGAAGTGTTGCATGAACATTGGTGGGAGTATTGTTTCCCATTAATTGAGTTTGTATATAGTTGAAGTGGTCACTTTGGTGTAAAGAAGAGTTTAGGTGTAATGCATGAACACTTTTGGGAGTACGGTTTGCCATTCAATGAGGTCACATATAATTGGAGAGGTCATTTTGGTCTAGAAAGATTTTAGATGTGTTTCATGAACGTTTGTGGCAGTATCATTTGCCATTCATTGACGTGTTGTATGAACGCTTGTGGGAATATTATTTGCCATTCATTGTGTGACGCCCCCAAGTCCCCCCATATGGATACAGAGAAATCGAGACGTCCAGATGATAACATCACGAGTCACCACCCTATCGCCAAATGCCAAGTGTGTGTATAAGCAACAAATATGCACTAAGAAACACGCAGCGAATAGCCAAGTCATAAATTAAGTACCAGAATTTTTCTTAGTTTAATACAAAACTGTTCAAAACATACATAATAAAATATTACAAACAACAAATATAGTTTCAAACCAAACTACAAAGCCTAACTCCAACACAGAACTCCGGCGGAGCCGCATCCTCAGGCTCAGCCTCCTCCTCCTCCTCCTTGATATCTGCATCAAAATCTACGGTACCAAAAATGGTGTTGCAGGTAAGTAAGATCCAAATGCCACTACATAAAAACATATTAAAACTCAAACAATATGCATAAAGGAATGCAAATGCACATGACCCGTAAACCACATTTTTCCACGCACGCCAAAAATCCCATTTGGCCCCAAAAACATATTACTTTCCAACTCATGCCAAAAGTCTCATTTGGCCCAAAACCAACTCATATCAATATCCAATTAATCCGAATGCACCATGACCTCCCCTAGGGGTCATTCGCACACCCTGGCTCCTGTGCCACACCGCAAGTAACGACCACGCGTGTGACACCTAAACGAGCGATGTCCAGTTCCGTGCCCCGCACGTTCGTAGCCAAGCATCCTCTAGCCCTCGCCAGCAAAGGGCCACGGAGTCGGTATGAGAGCGTTACCATCCCGCCAGCTCCCGTTGTCATCGAGCGACAACCCAGGGGAAGTCACTCAGTATATTACGCTCCCGAGTAACTAGAGGAGCTCCACCAAGATAATACCCCATCTCGACTTAGGGTTGTGATACACACGCACCCGAAAATCCATTTACACAAATAAAACCAGATTTTCTTAATTAAATAAAATGCACATGTATACTCCATGTAATGCACGCCTCAAGGCATGAATAGCCAACCAATGACAAATCAACAAAACCAATCAACTCTGTCCTTAATCCATCCGACCCCCAAACTCCTCGGACTCAGTTTGGAATCAATCAACCAACAGTCAAATAATTATTGTAAGAGCAAAATATATTTAAATCTAAAAGTAGAGTTTGAAAACTACTTACAGCGCTATAAGGTATTTTTTAAAAGCTCACGATGTTGCAAACGGCAGAGAAAAAGCAACGTAACAGTGCATTTTACACTGTGGCCGTGGGTAGTAAATTACCCACTTTTGAACGGGGACAAACCAAGGCACGAAACTGATAGGTAATGGCCAAGGGATGTTTATGAAACTAATGGAAGTGAGAGTTGGCCGTGGGTGGCGGGTCGGACACTTGAAGCTAATTTCGGCTTTGGAGAGTGAGGGAGAGTGAGAGCTATACACAACTCCGTTGGCCATGAAATTTCTTGGGAAAGGTCATGGTGATGAGAGGAACAAGATGGTGGTGGTGAAACACCATGGGTTGCTATGTACAGTGGCGTACGGTGGTGCAACCGAAACTCTAACTATGGAGACCCATCGGAGAGAAAGAGAGAGTTAGGGGAAAAGAAAGACATGGGGAGGAAGCCCTTGATGTGGTGAATCCATTGGTGGTGCTTGGTGGTTGATTTGGCCGTGTATGGTGGCTCAAAGAGGAGAAAAAGTCTTGAAGACCCATCTGTTTCGAGGAGAAAAGAGAGAGATTGGGTGGCCGGCGTAGCACACCACTGGTGCAGTAGAGCTCGCCGGTGAGGGAGGGACATGCCGGAGGTGGAGGTGGGTGACGGAGGTTGGAGGTGGCGCCGGCTGGGTGGGCTAAAGGAACTGACGGAGGGAGAGGGAGAGAGGTCGCGCACGGGAAGGGAAGAAAGAAGAAGGAGAAAGAAGAAAAAAAGAAAAGAAGGAAAAGAAAAAGAAAAGGAAAAGAGAAAAAGAAAAAAAAGAGAAAAGAAAAAGAAAGGATGAAGGAAAAGAAATGAGGTCCAATCCTCACCTCCAGAGACCAAAAACTGATCCGACGAAAACGATTTTAAAACCATAAAATGACTCAAATAAATTAAATACCACATTAAATAAAATAAAACTAATTTAAAATACAATAATTTAAAATAAAAGCACTACTATATTAATTAAATTAAAATGCTCCTTCAGTGAAAATACACGTAAAAACGGGATGTCACATCCTCCCCCCTTAAAAGGAAATTTCGTCCTCGAAATTTGTGAGGTCAAACATCAGCGCTCGAAAGATACAAGATACAACTCCGAACATATCTGAGAGATACATATCATCAACAACTCCCAACAAATTCCAATATTTATTATTTTCACACCATAAATTGTTAACATCAACGACGTCTCTGCTTTACCTTCCAAACTTTCATCCTATTCCAACTTTGGTACCCTAATAGCCACTTCCAATGTTAACCATCAATAAACAAAATTTGCTCGACCAAAAGATTAATCTCCCATTAAAACTTTGAATCACTACTAATTCCTCAAAATCAATACAAAATTTGAATTTCTAATGTATCTCCAAAAATCAGCCTTTCGCGCGCACTCTGATAACTCTCCAAAATACATAAAGGTTATATCCTCATAAATTAACATCATTAAGTACAAGCTCAATCCACACCTAATCACAAGAAAACCTTTACCACATTTCCATAGAAAATAATATACCTCCAAAACCACAAATCTCCACTCAATCCTCAGTTGACCATTGCTGCCCTAATAAAAAATCAACATTTCGTAAAAATACATCCATTGATTGATGACAGAAATCAATACTAATCAACCTCCAAGCCCCAAATTGAAAACACATAACATCATCCCAAAATACACCTATCTCTTCTAAAGATAGGGAACATATCCAAAAGGCCCAAGTCCTTCCCGGCCAACCAACGAGAGCGCCTATAACTTCTATCCGATATCCCACACTTCAAGCTCATTACCTATATTTTGAATAACATCTAATCTTGCAATAACTAACTCACTATAAACTACCATTGACTTCACCTAGACATAATCGAAACGCTCTTGGTAACTCATCCACCTACTTGTACTCTCAAAACTCTAGTTTTAGTACAACTAATTCCTTCAATAACACTTCACAAATAAATCTCAAGACAGGCCATACTGTTTAAATCTTCAATCCATCAAAAACTATTGAACAACACTCATGGATCCTAATGCTTTATTACTTCATACATATGATTATGCTACCCACCGTTGATGCATAAGTTTCAACTTTCAAGATTTTTTTCATGCACTACACATGGTGACCTAAGAATCTCTTTTCAAGTTAAATAACAATATCCCTAATTCTCCCAACTGGATACTTGATCTCCAAAGAAAAGTATAGCCTCACAAATTTAAATTCCTAAGACTTCAAGTCGCAATTAATTCTCAAGATAAACACAACAGTTGTTACAAACCATCATCCCAATGGGTAACCCGCTTCGACTGCACATTCCGTTCAACTTACCAAACAACTCAGAGCCAAAATCTCTTGGATTTAATATTATCACACAGATTCCTCTTCAACTCCTACCAAGCCAAAAATAAATGAGACTAGGACCAGCACTCTCCGAAATCCATACACACTTACCATTACTACTCATCGAACTCATGCACTCTTAGCCAACACCAAAATCATTCAAATGTACAAGTGATCCATTCCCAAAAGTCTACGGATCATATAGTCTCAAATTCAATCGTATTCAACACCAACACAAAATCTACTATTTCCAACACCTTGATGGACCTATATCTTTCGAATCGACAAAAATCATTTCCTAAAATCTGCTACTACAACCTCGAGTTAACAATAATTATTTTCTAAACTAGCTCGATATCTTCAATCCCCAAAGAAATACACGAACTAGGTCATTCCCGCCAATCCTCAAAGAAATCTACTCTAGAAAAATTTTCATATCAATACTCAACTCTAATCAACCCCCTTTTAATGGTTACAAACTACTCACTCACTAGAGTAGATCAAGCTACATCACTAAGTCTGTAAAACTAAAAACTCAAATCTTATTGTAAATCAGTCCTTCAACTCTGCAATTCTAAAACCTTAAATCAATTAAGAATCATCTTCCGGAACTTCTAATATCAATGAACTTACATTCCATAATAGAAAAAAAAATCGACTCTCAAATCTTTCAAATTCTAAAACATCAATGGATAATAAATCATTTCCTGAAATTCTCAAGATTGGTGACTTTAATCCAAACATTCACCTTAAAAGTTTGTAAAATCTAAAGCCCCAATTACCACCAAATTACTCATCCGAATCAAGGAAATCTAAAACTTGAAATTTAATTATTTCCCCCAAAGCTTGTCAAACCTAACACCTTAATTACCATAAACTTATTTTCCTAAAATCTATAAGGCCCCAAACCTTAAATAAAATTCTCTTAAACATATCCTTAAAGTTCGCTGAACCTACACTCTCCTATCCTATAACCTCGTTACATAAATTCTACAAAACCTTGACGTCAATCATCTTAAGCAACTTAAAGCTAATTCCTCTCCTCATTGCTACATGAGTTCCCACCTTACAAAGATTGCCTAAACCATGACATTCCCTTCAGACTTCAACATCATACAAGCAAACCACATCGCTAAAAATTCAAACCTACTACACTAAATGTTCATGCCTAATAATTGTATCCTCGATTATACCGCCTTCCTGCCACAACACAACCTTTGACCCCCTTTAAGAAAACAAATAAAACCAACAACATAAAATCAAAAACCAAAACCAAACCACATAACAAGAAACAAAAAGAAACCAGCATGCAATAACACAACTAAATAAATAAATACAAGCAAACAAACTAGCTCAAATAAATTCAAAACAAATAAAACAAATCAAATAGCAACTTTACTTAAAATAAATTTCAAAACACAACTTTAAAAAACATTCTAGTACTACCTACGGGACATGTGATTTTACCCAGAGCCAAACCACTCTGATAACACCTGTGACGGCCCCAAATCCCCCCGTACGGACACGGGAAAATCGAGACTTCTGGATGGTGACATCACGGGTCGCCACCTTATCACCAAGTGCCAAGTATGTGTATAAGCAACAAATGTGCACAAAGAAACACGCAGCGGATAGCAAAGTCATAAACTAAGTGCCAGAATTTTTCTTAATTTAATACAAATCTATTCAAAACATACATAATAAAATCTTACAAATCACAAATATAATTTCAAACCAAACTACAAAGCATAACTCCAACTCAAAACTCCAACGGAGCCACATCCCCAGGCTCAGCCTCCTCCTCCTTCTCGATCTCTGCATCAAAATCTACGACACCAAAAATGGTGCCGCAGGTAATTAAGATCCAAATGCCACTACATAAAAACATATTAAAACTCAAACAATATGCATAAAGGAATGCAAATGCACATGACCCGTAAACCACATTTTTCCACGCACGCCAAAAATCCCATTTGGCCCTAAAAACATATTACTTTCCAACTCATGCCAAAAGTCTCATTTGGCCCAAAACCAACTCATATCAATATCCAATTAATCTGAATGCACCATGACCTCCCCTACGGGTCATCCGCACACCCTGGCTCCTGTGCCACACTGCAGGTAACGACCACGCGTGTGATACCTAAACGAGCGATGCCCAGTTCCACGCCTTGCGCGTTCGTAGCCAAGCATCCTCTAGCCCTTGCCAGCGAAGGGCCACGAAGTGGGTACGAGAGCTTTACCATCCTGCTCGTTCCTATTGTCGCCCAACGATAACTCAGGGGACGTCACTTAGTATATTACGCTCCCGAGTGACCAGAGGAGCTCCACCGAGATAATACCCCATCTCGACTTGGGGTCACGATACACACGCACTCGAAAATCGATTTACACATATAAAACCGGATTTTCTTAATTAAATAAAATGCACATGTATGCTCCATGTAATGCATGCCTCAAGGCATGAATAACCAACCAATCACAAATCAACAAAACCAATCAACTCCGTCCTCAATCCATCTGACCCTTGAACTAGCAGTCAAATAATTATTGTAAGAGCAAAATATATTTAAATCTAAAAGTAGAGTTTGGAAAATACTTACAGCGTTATAAGGTATTTTTTGAAAGCTCACGACGTTGCAAAAGACGGAGAAAAAGCAACGTAACAGTGTATTTTACACTGTGGTCGTGGGTAGTAAATTACCCACTTTCGAACGGGGAATAGCTAAGGGATATTTATGAAGCTAATGGAAGTTAGAGTTGGCCGTGGGTGCGACGCACGGCGGCAGGTCGAACACTTGAAGCTAATTTCAGCTTTGGAGAGTGAGGGAGAGTGAGGGCTATACACAACTTCGTTGGCCATGAAATGTCTTGGCGAAGGTCATGGTGATGAAAGGAACAAGATGGTGGTGGTGAAACACCATGGGTGGCCGTGTACGGGGGCGTACGGTGGTGCAACCGAAACTCTAGCTATGGAGACCCATCGGAGAAAAAGAGAGAGTTAGGGGAAAAGAAAGACATCGGAGGAAACCCTTGATGTGGTGAATCCATTGGTGGTGCTTGGTGACTGATTTGGCCGTGTATGGTGGCTCAAAGAGGAGAAAAAGGCTTGAAGACCCATTTGTTTGGAGGAGAAAAGAGAGAGATTGGGTGGCCGACGTAGCACACCACCGGCGCAGTAGAGCATGCTGGTGAGGGAGGGACATGCCGGAGGTGGAGGTGGGTCACGGCGGTTGGAGGTGGCGTCAGCTGGGTGGCCTAAAGGAACAAACGGAGGGAGAGGAAGAGAGGTTGCGCGCGAGAAGGGAAGAAAGAAGAAGGAAAAAGAAGAAAAAAAGAAAAGAAGGAAAAGAAAAAGAAAAGGAAAAGAGAAAAAGAAAAAAAGAGAGAAAAGAAAAAGAAAAGATGAGGGAAAAGAAATGAGGTCCAATCCTCACCTCCGGAGACCAAAAACTGATCCGACAAAAATGATTTTAAAACCATAAAACGATTAAAATAAATTAAACACCACATCAAATAAAATAAAACCAATTTAAAATACAATAATTTAAAATAAAAGAACTATTATATTAATTAAATTAAAAAGCTCCTTCAGTGAAGATAAACGTAAAAACGGGATGTCACACATTGTCGTTGCATATAATCGAAGTTGTCATTTTGGTGTAAGGAAGACTTTAGATGTGATTCATGAACGTTTATGGGAGTATCATTTGCCTTTCATTGACTTGTTGCATGAACGTTTGCGGGAGTATCGTTTGCTCTTGTTAGAGTTTGCATATAATAGGACCATACATACGACCATTTTTTATTCTCATTTTGAAATTATATATGGTTTTAATCCACGTACTCCTTTAGTATTGATGTTTTTGCTTGTTGATGGCAGGAATGGCTTGGATAGACCTTTCCACATTCTTGAGAAAATTAATGATAATTCATATCAAGTGGATCTTCTAGCTAAGTATCATACTTTTGCTACTTTCAATATTTATGATCTTTTTTCCTTTGATCTAGGTGGAGAGGGGGAATAATGGTCCCCAAGGCTGACCAAGTCTTAAGCATCAATTACAAGATCAAGAGCCAAAAAAATTAAGTAATGCAAGGATTGGTGCAATCTATTTGGGATGAAGCTAGCAAGAACCCAACACCCAAAATGGGCTTGAATGAAGGAGAACCAATTTTGATCAATTTAATACAAGCTATGGAAGAGAGCAACAAAGCAGCATGAATTGAAGGCTTTCAACTTAGTTAATTCATTTAAAAGACTTATTTTATTTGTTTAGAATAATTGGGTTTATTATTAAAATGACTTAAGGGCATGTTGGGAAATATTCAACTAGGGCTTCAAGGAGTAACTGTAGGGCACTATTCACGATACTGTAGCGCCGAACTATTCACTTGAGGGTATTTTTGGAAAGGGGCCTTATTTTTTGTATTAGGGTTACTTTTGTTGGGGAGTATTTAAATATCTTGTGGCTGCCCACTTTAGGTTAGACAAGAGATGAAAGTTTATTAAAATTGATGAATTTTATCCATTGTGAGTTGAGTTTATCTCCTCTTGTTCTTGATTGAACGTTTGAACTTATCAAAAGTAAATCACAACCTTTGTGGCGTTCCTCCTTTGTAATTTGGGTTCTTGAGACGGGTTCTTCAACGGGTCTAGATTTTGATTTAATCTACGTTCTTGAAATGAGTTCTCAACGGGTCTGGATTCTCCATCCATAGACTTGAGTTTGACTTTCTTGGATTTGTTTTTCCAATATTGTTGTTGGGTAACTTAGGTGTGCTGAAGATTTTAGACGTGTTACATGAGCTATTTTGGACGTATCATTTGCCATTCGACTTGTTGCATGAACGTTTGTGGCAGTATCATTTGCCATTCATTGACATGTTGTATGAACATTTGTGGTAGTATTATTTGCTATTCGTTGAGGTTGCATATAATCGGAGTTGTCATTTTGGTGTAAGGAAGACTTTAGATGTGATTCATAAACGTTTATGGGAGTATCATTTGCCTTTCATTGACTTGTTGCATGAACGTTTGCGGGAGTATCGTTTGCCCTTGTTAGAATTTGCATGTAATAGGACCATGCATACTACCATTTCTTATTCTCATCTTGAAATTGTATATGGTTTTAATCCACTTACTCCTTTAGCATTGATGTTTTTGCTTATTGATGACAAGAGTGGCTTGGATAGACCTTTTCACATTCTCAAGAAAATTAATGATAATTCATATCAAGTAGATCTTCTATGTAAGAACCATATTTCTGCTACTTTCAATGTTTCTGATCTTTTTCCCTTTAGTCTCGAATCAACACGTCAATAGAAGCAAATCCATGTCAAGGCTTTAGTCCCAAGGCTTTTACCCTATTTTCTCAAGGGAAATTTCATCATTTACACCCCACCTTAACCCACCTAATTTGTTTCTAGCATTGGAGGAATTGGCAACGAGAAACCTGTCTTTTATTTCATTCTTCCAATTGAAACCCAAATACACCACCATATTGTTGGTTTCCCTCAAGTCCAAGAAGTGCCCAAGCCCCTAAGGTTCCCTATCTACCCATGGTTAATCTTTTAGCTTAAGTTAAGGGCATTAATCCACTTACGCATGATTATTTATCTCCGAACCTAGTTTTGAGCTTAAATTCATTTTTTAAATTCTTTCTAACCTTTTTTATATGTATTTATTACTTTTATTGTTGTTTCTCATCATTCTTAGATTGAATTGGAAGATTAGTCTTGATCCAACACATGTCAATACAAGCCTTTCACCCCATTTTCTTAAGGGGAAAATTCACCGCCAATCGGCACCTAGGTGCAACTTCTGCCCCTAGCACAAGCCTTTCACCCCATTTTCTTAAGGGGAAAATTCATCATTTACACCATAACGCTCCTAATTCATTTCTAGTAATGTATGAATTGGCAACAAGAAACCTGTGATGTGAACCCGTGGAATTGGAATCCCTTGAACCCCCAATTAATTTGAAAACTCACATAAGAAAGCCAAAAACAAGTCATTGAATGGAAGAATCTGGACCCATTGAGAAACTCGTTTCAAGAACCTAGATTATATTAAAATCTAGACCCGTTCAGAAACCTGTCTCAAGAACCTAGATTACAAAGGAGGAACGACACAAAAGTTGTGATTTACCTTTGATAAGTTGAAAATAAAGAACAAGAGGAGATAAACTCAACTCACAATGAATAAAATTCTTGAATTATCATAAACTTTCATATATCCTTAAAATGAGGCAACCAAGAGTATTTAAACTAAAATCTAATGAAAATTCTAGGCTAAAATAAACCCTCATCTTCCAAGAATACCACTGAATAAATAGTACATGGCTACAGTACTGCTACAATTACTTTGCCTTTTGAAACCCTAATTGAACAAAGTAAAACATATGTGGGTCAAGCATTCTCAAGCTCAATTATTCTAGACTAATTCCTATAACTATTAAAATAAGCCATTTTAATTAAATAAACAAGTCCCAGAGGCCTTCAATCATATAAACATAATAATAGGCCATAATTTATGTTGTACTCAACCATTGTTGTATCACGTGGATGAGAACTGGATTTCCTTTTCACAAGCACATTTTGAATATTGGGCTCTTGCTAGACTCCTTTCAAGTGGATTTTACCTATCCTTGCATAGCTTCCCTGATCTTACTAGCTCTTGATCTTGTAATTGTCCCATCTGGAACTTACAATAAATCTTTACAACGGGCACCTTGGTGCCCATCACCTATGGTTCCCTATCTAGTCATGGTTAACCTTTTAGCTTGAGTTAAAGGCATTAATCCACTCACACATGAATATTCATCTCTAAACCATGTTTTGCGCTTAAATTCCTTTTAAATTCTTTCTAACCTTTTTGATATGGACCTTATTACTTTTATTGTTGCTTTTCATCATTTTTAGATTGAATTAGAGGGATTAGTCCAGATTTAATACATGTCAATAGAAGCAAATCCATGTCAATGCCAAAGTCACTGCCACTCGGCACCTAGGTGCACCTTTATGTGCATTGCAACAAATCGGCCCCTAGCCCAAGCCTTTTACCCTATTTTCTCGAGGAAAATTTCATCATTCACACCTGACCTTATCATTTCTAGCATTGGAGGAATTGGCAATAAGAAACTCGTCTTTTATTTCATTCTTCTGGGGGAATTCCAAATACACCATACCGTTGGTTTCCCTCAAGTCCAAGAAGTGCCCACGCTCCTAAGGTTCCCTATCTACCCATGGTTAAACTTTTAGCTTAATAAGTTAATGGCATTAATCCACTTACACATGATTATTTATCTCCAAACCTTGTTTTGAGCTTAAACTCCTTTTAAATTCTTTCCAACCTTTTTTATATGGACTTTATTACTTTTATTGTTGTTTTCCATCATTCTTAGATTAAATTAGAAGATTAGTCTTGATGCAACACATGTGGATACAAGCACGTCCATGTCATTGCCAAAGTCACCGCCAATCGGCACCTAGGTGCACCTTCATGTACATTGCAACAAATCGGCCCCTAACCCAAGCCTTTCTCCCCATTTTTTCAAGGGAAAATTCATCATTTACTGATGGGCCCCAAGGTGAACCAAGTTGTAAAGATCTTTTGCAAGTTTCAGATGTGGCAATTACAAGATCAAGAGGTAGGAAGATCAAGGAAGCTATGCATGGATGGAGCCCAACATTCAAGATGGGCTTGAGAGGAGGAGATCCAGTTTTCATCCATGTGATACGCTACGGAAGACACGACTTGGGCCTATTGTTATTGGAGGGCTTAGACTTATTTATTTCATTAAAAGAGCTTACTTTATTAGTTTAGAATAAGTGGGCTTGAGGATGTTAGCCCACACATTTGTCTTATTTCTAATGAACTATTTTGGGAAGGCCTTGTATTTTGGCCAAGGGCTTATTTGGAAAGTTATTATTTTATGTGAACTAGGGTTTTAGAAGTTACTGTAGCGATGCACTGTTCACGCTACAGTACCCACGGCTCACTTAGGATTTTGGGGGATTGTTTATTTGAACCAATTGTAGTCTCATTTGAGAAGGTTAGACATTATTGAAATTGATGAATTTTATTCATTGTGAATTGAGTTTATCTCCTCTTGTTCTTGATTGAACGTTTGAACTTATCAAAGGTAAATCACAACATTTGTGGTGTTCCTCCTTTGTAATCTGGGTTCTTGAGACTGGTTCTTCAACGGATCTAGATTTTCATATAATTTAGTGTGATGACCCGCTTTTACGTGTATTTTCACTAAAGGGTTGTTTTTAATTTAGTTATTATATTGGTTTATTTATTTTAAATTAATGTATTTTAAATTGGTTTTAATTTGTTTGATGCGGTGTTTAATTTATTTAGTCGTTTTACGGTTTTTAATATCGTTTTCGGCGGATTAGTTTTTGGTTTCCGGAGTGAGGATTGGACCTCATTTCTTTTCTTTTCTCTTTTTCTTTTTCCCTTTTCCCTTTTCTTTTTCTTCTTTTCTTTCTTTTTCTTCTTCTTTTTCCCCGGTTCCTCTCTCCCCGTGCGCTACTCCTTCTCTTTTGTCCTTCCCGTCGCCGCCCCTTTGACCACCCAGTTCTCCACCGTCCGACCACTGTTTAGTGCACCACCACCACCATTCTCTTCCCCTTCCACCATTCTCAGCCATCGGACCAGCCGTTAGCCGCCACGAGCCCCTACAAGTCATGGCACCTTCCTATTTTTCTCCCCTGTCGCCGGTTGCTTTCGCAGCCCAGAACTGCCGCTCGCCGGCTACATGGCCTACACCACCCACCCAGTTTTCTTCCCCTCTCACCGGTGAACATCCCCACCCAGTTTCACCTCCATTCGAGCCACCGTTAGCCACCATGAGCTCCTCCAAGCCACACGGTTTTTCACCGATTCCAGCGCCGTCACACCACCTCCAGCCACCATCTCTTCACAGCTTCTTCCCTTACCTCTTGCCGACCTAAACCACCCATTTTCGACCTCGATCAGTTGCCAGAGCAGCTCCCACGAGCTCAGCTCCGTTTAACCCCACTTCGACCGTCATTTCCACCACCACCCACGGCCAAAACTCGTTTCCTTTAACTTCATAAATATCTCAAGACCTTTCCTTATCAATTTCGTGCCTTGGTTTGTCCCCGTTCAAAAGTGGGTAATTTATTACCCACGACAACAGTGTAAATTACATTGTTACGTTGCTTTTCTTCCACCGTTTGCAACGCTGCGAGCTTTCAAAAAATACCATATAGCACTGCAAGTATTTTCCAAACCCTACTTTTAGATTTAAATATATTTTGCTCATACAATAAATATTTGTTGTTGGTTGGCTGATTCCGAACAGAGTCCGAGGAGTTTGGGGGTCGGATGGATTGAGGACGGAGTGCTTGGTTTTGATTGTTTGTGATTGCTTGATTATTTGTGCCATAAGGCGTGTGTTGCATATTGCATACATGTACATTTTATTTTACGTGAGAAAATCATGTTTTGTTGGTGTAAATGGTTTTCGGGTGCATGTGTCTCACGAGCCCAAGCTGGGATGGGTTATTATCTCAGTGGAGCTCCTCTGGTCACTCAGGAGTGGAAAATACTGAGTGACATCCCCTGGGTTGTCGCAGGGTGACGACCGGATCACACGATACAGTAACGCTGTCGTGTCGACTCCGTGGTCCTTAGAGTGGCGGGGACTAGAGGATGGCCTGGCCAGGTACGCGCTGGGCGCGAGTCTGGGCATCGCTTGTTTAGGTGTCACATGCGTAGTCGTCACCTGCGGTGTGGCACAGAGCCAGGGTGTGCGGATGATCCCTAGAGGAGATCATGGTGCATGCATAACTGGTTTATTTTTATGGTTTTTGGATGCGGGCCATTTTCTGGGAAAATGACGAGGTTTGGTTTTGAGGCTTTTGATTCATTTTCTGGGAAAATGGTGATTTGGGCCATTATTTGGGATAATGGCGAGGCTTGGTTTTAAGCGTTATGTTTTTGGGCCAAATGGGTTTTTGGCATGCGTGGAAAAAATGGTTTTACGAGGCATGTGCATTGGTTTTTCTTTCATGCATATTGTTTGAGTTTTATATGTTTTTATCTAGTGGTGTTTGGATTTTACTTACCTGCGGCACTATTTTTGGTTTTGTAGATTTTAGTGCAGGGTTCGAGGAAGAGCAGGAGGCTGAGGCCGAGGATGCGGCTCCGCCGGAGTTCTAAGTTAAAGTTTAAGCTTTGTTGTTTGGTTTAAAACTATATTTGTGCTTTGTAATATTTTATTATGTATGTTTTAAATTGCTTTGTATTAAATTAAGAAAAATTCTGGTACTTAGTTATTGACTTTGCTATCTGTTGCGTGTTTCTCGTGCACATTCGTTGCTTACACTCACACTTGGCACACGTCGATAGGGTGGTGACCCGTGATGTCATCATCTGGACGTCTCGATTTTTCCGTGTCCGTACGTGGGGATTTGGGGGCGTCACATGTGGTATCAGAGCAGTTTGGCTCTGGGTAAAACCACATGTCCCGTAGGTAGTACCAGAATGTTTTTAAAGTTGTGTTTTAAAAATTATGTTAAGTAAAGTTGCTATTTGATTTGTTTTATTTGAGCTAGTTTGCTTGTATTTGTTTATTTAGTTATCTTATTGCATGTTGGTTTCTTTTTGGTTCTTGTTGTTTGGTTTGGTTTTGGTTTTGGTTTTATGTTGGTTTTATTTGTTTTTCTTAAAGGGGGTCAAAGGTTGTGTTGTGGCGGGAAGGCGGTATAATCGAGGATATTATTAGTAGGCATGAACATTTAGTGTAGTAGGCGTGAATTTTTTTTTAGCGATGTGGTTTGTTTGTATGATGTTGAGGTCTGAAGGGAATGTCATAGTTTAGGCAATCTTTGTCAGGTGGGAACTCATGTAGCAATGAGGAAAGGGTTTAGCTTTAAGTCGCTCAAGATGATTGAGGTCAAGGTTTTGTAGAATTTATGTAACGAGGCTATAGTATAGGAGAGGGTAGGTTCAATGAACTTGAAGGATATGTTTAAGGGACTTTTATTTAAGGTTTGGGGTCTTTTGCTGCTGTGACCTGGCAGCGCTTTAAGAAAGAATTTAATGATCGCTTCTTTCCCGCTTCCGTGAGGCAGCAAAAAGCAAGAGAGTTCTCAATCTTTTTTTTTTTTTGAAAGGAGATACTTCATTTCCTTAAAAAGACATTACAGACATTTCAGTTCTTACTGTCTGCTGAATACAAACCGGCGTAAATTCAAGTTCTAACAAATCATTCGAAAGAGTAAGAGCATTTCTGGCCAAAGTATGGGCTGCCTTGTTGCCTTCCCTCCTCGTGTGAGTTGCCGACCATGTAGCAAAAGAGTTTAGCTACCTCTTGGCATCTTCCACTACCAATCCACCGTAACTACAGTCAAGGACATTGCCACTAAGAAGCCTGATGACTTGTACTGCATCCCCCTCGACTACCAGCCTAGAAACACCAATATCCTTACAAAAGATCACACTCATCATTAAGGCATAAGCTTCCCCACTAAAAGGATCCAAATTCAGCTTCCTTCTGGCCTGAATAGTACCGATGCTTCTTCCCATGTGGTCTCTCAAAATGGCACCAATCCCCACTAGTCCCCGAGCAGTGTTGATGGCTACATCCCAGTTCAACTTGTAGTAGCCTGCAGGAGGTTGGGTCCAGACACTAGCTGACCCCTCACCATGACTGGCTGGTCTGGAACTTTGATTGTCTCGACTAGACTTGTAAGCCTCTATTTCATCCAGGGCTTTGCTTAGGACCTGATTTGGGTGCATGAAACCCTTCCCATGAATAAATCCATTTCTTCTGGTCCATAGAGAACGACATATTACTGCCACTTCCATGAGCTCCTCCCCTGGTAGTTGCTGACTAAGAATGCCCCCAAGTTTCCTTAAAGGAAACACAGTTTAGGTTCAGCTTTTGGATCTTTTTCCTGCATTGACTCCACACATCCCTCGCAGCCTCACAGCTCCAAAGGGCATGCTCAGTTGTCTCACATTCCAGCTTGCATACTGGACAGTAGCTTTCTGTGACAATGTGTCTTCTCATCAAGTTTGCCATGGTAGGTAAGGGCCTCATTACATGCTTTCCACATGAACATTCTGACTGCTGGGGTAATTGGTAGCTTCCACAGGGTTTTCCAGACACTAGAGAGAGGATCAATGCATGAGGGTCCCCCCATTAGTCTGGACTCCATCTCTCTCTGAAGGTGGTAGGCACTGCTGACAGAGAATTTACTGTTTTTAGTACCATTCCACACTAACTGATCATCTCTTCCTCCTATGCTAATTGGAATAGACTTGATGGCATCCACCTCATTGGAAGAGAATAAGCTGTTGATGACTGGTTCTTTCCATTGCTTTAGATCCAGGTCAATAAGGTCAGCTACTAATGAAAAGGTTGTTTCCTCAGGCTTGATGGATTGTATCTTGTATGTATGAGGTTGAGGGATCCACTTGTCTTCCCATATGTTTACCTGTGTCCCATTACCAATTCTCCACACCAGTCCCTCCTTTAAGAGTTGTAGGCCACTTTGGATGCTCCTCCATGCATAGGATGGCCTGCTGCCCAGCATTGAGTCCAAGAGTGCCCCATTGGGAAAATACTTTTGTTTGAGAATCTAAGCTAGCAGTGAGCTTGGAACTTGTAGTAGGCGCCAGCTTTGTTTTGCCAACATAGCAAGGTTAAAGCTCTTGATGTCCCTGAATCCCAGACCACCCTTCTCCTTTCTCAGGCTCAACTGATCCCATTTAACCCACTGAACCTTAGTATGGTCCTCCTCAAAGCCCCACCAAAACTTCCTTAACAGTTGGTTAATTCTCTTGGATATTGACACTGGGAGCATGAAAATGCCCATAGTGTAGGTTGGGATAGCTTGTAGGACAGCCTTCATAAGAATTTCCTTCCCTGCTACTGACAGAAACTTAGTCTTCCAGTTTGTAATCCTTTGCCATGTCCTATCGATGAGAGAATGGAAAGCTGCCCCTTTGGATTTGCCCAAAACAGCAGGTAGGCCGAGGTATTTCTCAAAAGAGCCAGATGCTTTAACTCCTGATATGTTCAAGATGTTGGTCTGGATCTCAATTGGAGTGTTGCTGCTAAAGTAGATGCTGCTTTTATCCTTGTTTATCACCTGCCCCGAGGCCTTTTCATAGACTTCTAGAATGTACAGCATCCTGCTCCACTCCAAGGAGTTGGCCTTACAGAAAAGCAAACTGTCATCTGCAAAGAACAGATGGTTAACACGAATGGGCCCAGTTCCAATTGGTATACTCGAGATGCTGCCCTTCAATTCAGCTTGATTCAAAAGGCATGAAAAAGCTTCTGCTACCATGATAAAAAGATAAGGAGAGAGGGGGTCTCCTTGTCTAATTCCTCTTGATGGATTAAAAGAAAGGGTGGCCTCTCCATTAACCAGAATAGAGTAAGAAACTGAGGTGATGCAGGCCATGATTAAACCAACCAATCTTTGATCAAATCCCATCCTTACCATAACAGCTTTAAGGAAGTCCCACTCTACTCGATCATAGGCTTTACTCATATCTAGCTTGAGAGCCATATAACCAGCTCTACCCCTCATCCTTGTTTGCATAGAATGGAGTGTCTCGTATGCAACCAGTACATTATCAGTGATGAGTCTACTGGGAACAAATGCACTCTGGTTCATTGATATTATCTCAGGAAGAACAACCTTAATTCTGTTTGCTAACACCTTGGCAACTATTTTGTAGCTAACATTACACAGGCTGATTGGTCTGAAGTCCGTGACTCTCTTTGGGTTCTTGACCTTTGGTATCAGTGAAATGAATGTATCATTCACACTAGATAAGGTACCACCTTGGTTTAGGATGGCAAGAGCAAATTGGTAGGTCTCTTTGCCTATGTTATCCCACTGAGTTTGGTAAAAAAGGGCTGGAAACCCATCAGGACCTGGGGATCCAAGTGGGTTCATCTGGAACACAGCCTCTTTAATTTCTTGCTCTGTGAACTTGGCCAGCAACTGGGAGTTCATACTGTTAGTAACTGTTGGATTCATCCCTTGGAGGCATTCCTGGAATTCAGATGGACCTGTGGAGGAGAAAATGTTAGTAAAATACTCATGAAAAACCGATGCTATCTCCTTCTTGCCTTCAACTGTCTGCCCAAGTTGGTCCAGAATCTGTGTAATGGAGTTTGTTTTCCTTCTTTGATTGGCTTGATGGTGATAGAATTGAGTATTTCTGTCACCATGTTTTAACCAATGTTGCTTAGCCCTTTGTTTCCATTTTTGTTCTTCTTCATTCAAGGCCTGTTCCACCTCTTCCTGCAGCTGTTTGATTGTTGGGCAATGGTTGCCCATGTCATCATCTTGTAGGTCAGCAATCCTCTTCATCTTCTGCCTGAGAGAGCCTTGCTCTTCTTTCCTTCGGGTTGAATTCCAATGCTGCAGTGCCTTGGAGCAGTTGGCCAGTTTGCCACTGATTATTGAACTAGCACCACTACCTCCTGTTGCCTTTGACCAGGCAGCTTGAATAATAGCAGTGCAATCTGTCTTTAAGGACCAGGCAGCTTCAAACCTGAATCTTGAGAAATTCCTGCCACTTTCCAAAGACCTACTGACTAATGATACTACTAGAGGAGAGTAATCTGATTTTATTGCAGGGAGCACCATACATGTTGCATTATGAAACCTCCTATTCCATTCTTCATTAGCAAGCCCCCTATCGAGTCTTTCCTTTGTGAATCCCCTTCCACTTCTCCTGTTTGACCATGTAAATTTCAGGCCCCTTGTATTGAGTCCAGATAGATCACAAAATTCAATGGTCTCACGGAAGGCTTCCAGCTGCTTGTAGGGTCTAATTAAAGCACCCATTTTCTCACTTTGACTGGTGATTTCATTGAAATCACCTATACACAACCATGCTGTGGGAGCTGTTGGTTTCAGAGCTTTTAGAAGGGCCCAGCTCTGTGCCCTTTTAGATGTCATTGGGTGGCCATAAAAGCCAGTTAGCATCCATGGGGTCTCACCAGCACTAGTTTTAACATACACACTGATATGCCATCTAGAAAAGTTGAAAAGTTGAACCTCAACATCATCCTTCCATAGCATGGCCAGTCCTCCACTACTCCCTTTACTGTCCACAACTAAACAACTATCAAATTTGATGCACCTTTTAATAGTCTCAATTCTGGCCTTGGAACATTTGGTTTCCATGAGAAAAACCAAATTGGGACACTTATCCTTAACCAACCTGTTAAGGATCCTAACTGTCCAAGGGTTCCCAAGCCCTCGGCAGTTCCAGCTTATGATACTCATCTGAATTGGCAGGGCTGAAAGTCAGCCTCTGCCATGCCTTTGGTATCTCTCCCCTCATGTTGCAATGTCACTTTCCCTCTTTTCTTAGCTGATTCCTTAATAATCCCTTTCCTTTTGGTTCTGCCTCTAGTCTGGGTGCCAATTGTGTCCAGATCATTTGTATTCTCTCCTATGTCCAGTGAAGCATCATGGTCCATTAGGCTTATGTCTCGGGCCCTTCTCTTCCATTTCCTAGATTGTTCTTTTGGGGGTATATTGAAGTCAATCTCCTCGAGAATATGTTCTTGGTTCCTTACTTCCTCTCTATTCTGTTCACCAGTGCCATTACCAGCCCCTTTTGCTTGCTCAAGCACCTTGACTTTAATACCCCTCAGGTTGTGTGATGTTTGTTCCCCTTGGTCAAAAGGTAGGTCCTTTGGACCGAGGGTCCGTGGTGAGTTGGCTTCTAAGGGTCCCCCTTCACTAAGTCTAGTAGTGTTCCATTCCCTAGAAAGAGCCTCTGATAAAGTAATTGGAGCCATACCTGGCCTTTCCACACGTCTGTCCTTCCTGTAGCCAGACTTGAAGTAATTGGAGCCATACCTGGCCTTTCCACACGTCTGTCCTTCCTGTAGCCAGACTTGACAGGAGCATGGTCTGGCCTTGGAAAGGAGGTTCCTCCCTGTGATTCTGCAACAACTACAGGCGTGTCAGGTTGCTTTCCTGCGTGGTTGGTCGATGTTTCCACGTCATCATCATCAACCTTTCTTGCTGGGTAGCTGTCCTGGTTATGGCCATGTACCTCCTTATCGATCGGACTCAGTTTGGTGCCTTCTTTCTGGTTGGTTGCACGAAGCCAGGCACCATATTGAGCTTCATATTTGCCATGCAGTGACCTGGTTGCTGCAGGTTCAGGGCACCCAGCCATGCCATGCTTAATTGTACCATAGCCAAAGCAGAAGTTTGGGAGCCTTTCATATTGGAATGCTACCCAGACCTTGCTCCCATTGAAGGAGCTAATAATACCTCGCATAAGAGGTTGTGTGATATTAATATTAACCTGGACACGCAAATAAGGGCCCCAACCTATCCCTTCCTCATCCACATCCACATTTACTACCTCTCCCATGCTGCTTCCTATTCTCACGCCAACCTGCCTAGTCATTCCACCCAGAGGAATATTGTGGAGCTGGATCCACATTGTTTCTGAATCAAATGCTATATCTTTAGGTGCCATCATCCCATCATACTCCTTGAGGCAGACTAAGTTACGGTCAAATGTCCATGGCTTCCCTTGTTTGACCTTGTTCATGTCATGAGCATTACTGAATTCTATTAAGAACAGGTTGTCCCCGACAGTTTTGAAGAGGACCACCCCTCGTGGCTTCCATAATCTCACCATAGTACCCTGGAAGGCCTCTCTGTTTATTTGCTTGTCCACCACTATCAGTCCCAGGAGGCACATTCTGCCTCGTTTTGAGATCATTTCCTTTGCTGTGAAGTCAACTTGAATCCCCACCTGTTCTGCCTCAGTAAGTCGAAGCTTGCCCCATTGTTCAAGAAGTGCTGCAGTCATCTCCTTCCCTCTCAATCTGAGCAGAGCACAGATTAGAGGACAATCTTACCTAAAGTAAGACAACACTTCTCAACTCAGGTTAGAGAGAAGCTAGAGTTTCTCTCACTAAGTTAGAAGACCAGCCTTTTCTTCAGAGAGTTCTCAATCTTGGTCCAAGGGAGCATGACTGTGGAACAGTACGCCTGAAGATTTATTGAATTTGGGCGATTTGCTCCCCACCTCATCGCCACAGACGAAATGCGAGCTGAGCGTTTCCAGGAGGGTCTATGTCCTGATATACGCCATACGGTGGTCAGCCACCGGATATCCACTTTTCAGGATTCTGTGGATGTGGCCACTCTTGTGGAGCGAGAGAATAATTTGAGTATGGGCTCCCCTCCAGGACAAAAGAGGCAGAGTTTTACTGGTGAAGGAAGTAGTTCGTGTTCGCCTCAGAAGTTTGTTCAGCAGACCGGGACTCGACCACAAGCAGCCTCGGGAATGCGTATGGGAGGACGGGTGCCAATTTGTGGAATTTGTAATAGAGCTCATGAGGGCGAGTGTCGGCTAGGTGGTGGACCCTAGTGTTACCGATGCGGCCAAGTGGGACATATTGCTCGTGAGTGCCCTGTTAGAGTTCAAGAAAGCCATGGAGGTAGATGCGGTGGAAGAACAAATCCAAGACAAACAGTGCAAGCCCCGGTTTATACTGTCACACTCGGAGATGTTGATGATGAGGCGCCAGCGACCCGTGATGCTGGAGTCATGGCAGGTAAGGGTCTAATCTAATCTTTCGTGATGAATGCCTTGTGTGGTTTCTTTCTTTTATATTATCGAGGCTTGGAGAGAATGGCATGATTTGGGTGATCTTTTAGGGAAGTAGAATAATTGAGTTCTTTGGTTCCGTAGAGTTTATGAAATGGTCTATAACGTAGTAGGTTGTAAGTTCAACAAATTTCAAGGATAGATTTTATGAAGTTTCAGCAAAGTTTTAAAGTTTGGGGCCTTATAGATTTTAGGAAAATAAGTTTATAGTAATTAAGGTGTTAGGTTCGACAAGTTTTGGGAGGGAATAATTAAATTTCGAGTTTTAGATTTCGTAATTCAGATGAGTAATTTGGTGGCAATTGGGGCTTTAGATTTTACAAGCTTTTAAGGTGAATATTTTGGATTAAATCCACCAATCTTGAGAATTTCATAAAATGATTTATTATCTATTAATGTTTTAGAATTTGAAAGATTTGGGAGTCGATTTTTCTATTATGGGATGTAAGTTCTTTGATTTAGAAGTTCCGGAAGATGATTCTTATTTGATTTAAGGTTTTAGAATTGCAGAGTAGAAGGATTGACTTATAATAAGAATTGAGTTCTTAGTTTTACAGACTTAGTGCTGTAGCTTGATCTACTCTACTGAGTGATTAGTTTGTAACCATTAAAATGGGGTTGATTAGAGTTGAGTTATTGATATGAAAATTTTTCTAGAGTAGATTTCTTTGAGGATTGGAGGTAATGATCTAGTTCGTGTATTTCTTTGAGGATTGGAGGTAACGATCTAGTTCGTGTATTTCTTTAAGGATTGAAGATATCGAGCTAGTTTAGAAAATAATTATTGTTAACTTGAGGTTGTAGTAGCAGATTTTAGGAAATGATTTTATCAATTCGAAAGATATAGGTCCATCAGGGTGTTGGAAATAGTAGATTTTGTGTTGGTATTGAATATGATTGAATTTGAGGCTATATGATCCGTAAACTCTTGGGAATGGATTCTTAGCAGGTTTAAGGTCAATCTCGGTACCAAACTTTAAGCAATGGCTAGTTGCTGATTTAAGGATATAAGTTGAGTAGATTCAGGAATGATTCTTGTTGAGTTGAGGATATAAGTCCAGGTGATGGAAATGTGATAATAGATCACTTGTACGTTTGAATGATTTTTGGTGTTGGCTAAGAGTACATGAGATCGATGAGTAGTAATGATAAGTGCGTATGGATTTCGGGGAGTGCGGGTCCTAGTCTCATCTATTTTGGCTTGGTAGGAGTTGAAGAGGTATATGTGTGGTAATATTAAATTCAAGAGATTTTGGCTTTGAGTTGTTTGGTAAGTTGAACGGAATGTGTAGTCGAAGCGTGTTACCCATTGGGATGATGGTTTGAAACGACTGTTGTGTTTATCTTGAGAAGCAATTGCGACTTAAAATCATAGGAATTTAAATTTGTGAGGCTATACTTTTCTTTGGAGATCAAGTATTCAGTTGGGAGAATTGGGAGTATGGTTATTTAACTTGAAAAGAGATCGTTAGGTCACCGTGTGTGGTGTATGAAGTAATAAAGTAGTAGGATCCATGAGTGTTGTTTAATAGTTTTTGATGGATTGAAGATTTAAATAGTATGGCCTGTCTCGAGATTTATTTGTGAAGTGCTATTGAAGGAATTAATTGTGCTAAAACTAGAGTTTTTGAGAGTACAAGTAAGTGGGTGAGTTACCAAGAGCGTTTCGATTATGTCTAGGTGATGTTTATGGTAGTTTATAATGAGTTAGTTATTGCAAGATTAGATGTTATTCATAATATAGGTAATGGGTTTGAAATATGGGATATCAGATAGAAGTTATAAGCACTCTCGTTGGTTGGTTGGGAAGGACTTGGGCCTTTTGGAGATGTTCCTTATCTTTAGAAGAGACAAGTGTATTTTGGGATGATGTTATGTGTTTTCAAATTGGGGCCTGGAGGTTGATTAGCACTGGTTTCTGTCATCAATCAATGGATGTATTTTTGTGGAATGTTGATTTTCATTTGGGGCAGCGATGGCCAACTGAGGAATGAGTGGAGATTTGTAGTTTTTGGAAGTTTATGACTTTCTATGGAAAAGTGGTAAAGGTTTTCTTGTGATTAGGTGTGGATTGAGCTTATACTTCATGATATTAATTTTTGAGGATATAGCCCTTATGTATTTTGGTGAGTTATCAGAGTGCGCGCGAAAGCATGATTTTTGGAGATTCTTAGAAGTTCAAATTTTGTGTTGATTTTGAAGGATTAGTAGTGACTTGAAGTTTTAATGGGAGATTAATCTTTTGGTCATGCAGTTTGGTTTATGGATGGTTAACTTTAGGAGTGGCTATTAGGTTACCAAAGTTGGAATGGGATGAAAGTTTTGAGGTAAAGCAGAGACGTCATTGATATTAGTAATTTATGGTGAGAAGATAATAACCATTGGGTTTGTTGGGAGTTGTCGATGATAGGTATCTCTCAATTATGTTCAGAGTTGTATCTTGTATCTTTTTGGCGCTGGTGTTTGATCTTGCAAATTTCGAGGACGAAATTTGTTTTTAAGGGGGGAGGATGTGATGACCCGCTTTTACGTGTATTTTCACTAAATGGTTGTTTTTAATTTAGTTAATATATTGGTTTATTTATTTTAAATTAATTTATTTTAAATTGATTTTAATTTATTTGATGCGGTGTTTAATTTATTTAGTCGTTTTATGGTTTTTAATATCGTTTTCAGCGGATTAGTTTTTGGTTTCCGGAGTGAGGATTAGACCTCATTTCCTTTCTTTTCTCTTTTTCTTTTTCCCTTTTTCCTTTTCTTTCTCTTTTTTTCTTTCTTTTCTTTCTTTTTCTTCTTCTTTTTCCCCGGTTCCTCTCTCCCCATGCGCTACTCCTTCTCTTTTCTCCTTCCCGTCGATGCCCCTTTGACCACCCAGTTCTCCGCCGTCCGGCCACCGTTTAGTGTACCACCACCATCATTCTCTTCCCCTTCCACCAGAGATCATCCCCACCAATTTTTAGAGTCATCGGACCAGCCGTTAGCCGCCACGAGCCCCTAGAAGTCACGGCACCTTCCTATTTTTCTCCCTTGTCGCTGGTTGCTTTCGCAGCCTAGAACCACCGCTCGACGGTGGCGTGGCCTACACCACCCACCCAGTTTTCTTCCCCTCTCACCGGTGAACATCCCTACAAAGTTTCACCTCCATCCGAGCCACCGTTAGCCACCACGAGCTCCTCCAAGTCACACAGTTTTTCACCGATTCCGGCGCCCTCGCACCACCTCTGGCCACCATCTCTTCGCAGCTTCTTCCCCTACCTCTTGCCAACCTAAACCACCCATTTCTGGCCTCGATCCATTGCCAGAGCAGCTCCCACGAGGTCAACTCCGTTCAGCCCGTTTCTAGCCTTCGACCGCCATTTTCATAAATATCTCAAGACCTTTCCTTATCAATTTCGTGCCTTGGTTTGTCCTCGTTCGAAAGTGGGTAATTTATTACCCACGGCAACAGTGTAAATTACATTGTTACGTTGCTTTTCTTCCGCCATTTGCAGCGCCGCAAGCTTTCAAAAAATATCATATAGCGCTGTAAGTATTTTCCAAACCCTACTTTTAGATTTAAATATATTTTGCTCATACAATAAATATTTGTTATTGGTTGGCTGATTCCGAACTGAGTCCGAGGAGTTCGGGGGTCGGATGGATTGAGGACGGAGTGCTTGGTTTTGGTTGTTTGTGATTGCTTGATTATTTGTGCCATGAGACGTGTGTTGCATATTGCATGCATGTGCATTTTATTTTAAGTGAGAAAATCATGTTTTGTGGGTGTAAATGGTTTTCGGGTGCGTGTATCTCACGAGCCCAAGTCGGGATGGGTTATTATCTCGGTGGAGCTCCTCTGGTCACTTAGGAGTGGATAATACTGAGTGACATCCCCTGAGTTGTCGCAGGGCGATGACAGGATTGCACGATACGGTAACGCTGTCGTGTCGACTCCGTGGTCCTTAGAGTGGCGAGGACTAGAGGATGATGGCCTGGCCAGGTACACGCTGGGCGCGAGTCTGGGCATCGCTCGTTTAGGTGTCACATGCGTAGTCGTTACCTGCGGTGTGGCACAGAGCCAGGGTGTGCGGATGATCCCTAGGGGAGATCATGGTGCATGCATAATTGGTTTATTTTTATGGTTTTTGGATGCGGGCCATTTTTTGGGAAAATGGCAAGGTTTGGTTTTGAGGCTTTTGATCCATTTTCTGGGAAAATGGTGGTTTTGGCCATTATCCGGGATAATGGCGAGGCTTGGTTTTAAGCGTTATGTTTTTGGGCCAAATGGGTTTTTGGCGTGCGTGGAAAAAATGGTTTTACGGCATTGGTTTTTCTTTCATGCATATTGTTTGAGTTTTATATGTTTTTATCTAGTGATGTTTGGATTTTACTTACCTGCGGCACTATTTTTGGTTCCATAGATTTTGGTGCAGAGTTCGAGGAAGAGGAGGAGGCTGAGCCCGAGGATGCGGCTCCGCCGAAGTTCTGAGTTAAAGTTTAATCTTTGTTGTTTGGTTTAAAACTATATTTGTGCTTTGTAATATTTTATTATGTATGTTTTAAACAGCTTTGTATTAAATTAAGAAAAATTCTGGTACTTAGTTATTGACTTTGCTATCCACTGTGTGTTTCTTGTGCACATTCGTTGCTTACACACACACTTGGCACACGTCGATAGGGTGGTGACCCATGATGTCATCATCTGGATGTCTCGATTTTCCCGTGTCCGTGCGTGGGGATTTAGGGGTGTCACATTTAGGTTCTTGAAAAGATTTCTTATCGGGTCTAGATTCTCCATCCATTGACTTGAGTTTGGCTTTCTTGGGTTTGTTTTTCCAATTTTGTTGTTGGGTCTCAAAGCGAGTCGATTGGGGTCCACATCGTTTGGTATTAAGAGCTAAGTTTCCAATCATGTCTGATTTTATCTTTTATTTATTGCAACTTAAATTCTAGGACTTCAATGTTCTAGGGTTCCAAAAAAAAAGTACAAAAATTCATTTTTCCTAGGTTTGCCAAATTACTCTGTCATTTTGAGTTTCGTGTTCATCATCATAGGGTGGTTAAATTCCTTATTTGAGGGCTGCCAAAATTTGCATCATCTAGGGTTTAAAATTTCTAGGGTATTGATTCCAATCTATGTCCTTATCAATTTTTATGTGTTTGAATTCAATTATTTGATTATCACAATTGAATATTTCTGTTTGTGGTTGAATTGTTGAGAAAAGAAGAGAAAAGAAAAGAAATGATAGGAAAAGGAAAACAAATTCGAAAAAAAGAAAAGAAAATGATTTTGGGGATACTTGTTTGAAATACTTTGCCATATGAAATTGATTTGGCATTGAATGAGTCTTATTTTTAAAGGGGCTGAATAAATCTTTCTAGTTGGTGTCTTGTTTTGTAATTATTCTTTCTCTCGTATAATTTCCTTGATTCTCGTGTCTTTTTTGTTCCTTTTGTGTTTCTCTTGTTCTTGTTTTCTTGAACCTAATTACTAGTTGGAATAAAACAAGGTTATATTGTCTTGATTTAGTTCAATTAGTTCTTAAAGAACTTGAGTGAGAAAACTCGAGGTAAAAGGCAAAAGAGTGTGGGGATCATTATCAGGAAAAAGTCAATTAAAAGTGATACACGAGTGGAGTGCCATTATTTGAGTGTAAACATATAAGGGAGCGTGTGAGGTCTTTTTTTTTACTAACATTCTTTTTTGTGTAGCATGTACTATGTCTCATAATAGTGACTCAACACCAAAAGGGGGTGCTAGACAATTCATTCTTTGTGTTGCACTCCATGCAACAAAAGTTTGAAAAGTTAAATTTGAAGTTGGGGGAAGTGAGGGATAAGATGGAACAAAGAGGTGCATTGATTAGAAATTTACAAAGTGGGAGAGATAAGAGGAGACGTGAGCCTAGTATTGAGAATAGGTACGATAAGAATGAAGAGTATTGTGAGTCTCTTGTTGTTAGGCGTGCTCCCAATACAGAATTTAAGATGGATGATATAGAAAAAACAAAGAGAGAACATTTTTCATACTAGATGCCTCATCAACAACAAGGTATGTAGTATGATCATTGATAGGAAAAGTTGTACTAATGTTGTTAACATTACTTTAGTTGAGAAATTGAATTTATCTACCTTGAAACACCCTAGACCATACAAGTTGCAGTAGTTGAATGATTGTGGAGAGGTTAGGGTAAATAAGCAAGTGCTAGTTTCTTTTTCAATTGGGAAGTACAAGGATGAGGTGCTTTGTGATGTAGTGCCTATGCATGCTGGCTATATTTTGTTAGGGAGGCCGCGCAGTGTGATAGGAGAGTGATCCATGATGGGTTTAGGAACATGTATAGTTTTGAAAAGGATGGAAAAATAATCAAACTTGCTCCTTTAACTCCAACACAGGTCCATGAGGACCAACTCAAGTTGAAAAGTGAGGTTGATCAAAAAACAAAGAGAGAGTGAGATTGAGAATAAAAGAAATAGTGAGGCCAAAACCTCAAGAGAATGAGAGAGTGAAAAGAACGAAAAGAGTGAAGAAAAAATAGAGACTGAAAAGAAAATAGAGAGTGAAAAGGAAAAAGAAAGTGAAAAGAAAAAAGAAAGTGAAAAGAAAAAAGAGACTGAAAAGAATAAAGAGACTGAAGAAAAGAGAGAGAGTGAAAATAGAAGAGATAGTGCGGAAAATGGAGGAAAACAAAAGGAAAAGTGAGTTTTTATGCTAAGACAAATTTTAATACCAACGAACTTGACGTACCTTTGCCTAGTATTGTTGTTTCTTTGTTGCAGGGATATAAGATCATGATTCCTACTTGTGTGTTTAGTGGTGATTACACCCAAAGAATAACGCGGTAGTTATAGTACAGCTTTGGGGTGTCGATTCCACAGGGAGACAATTTAAAAGAATAGCAGAAGGAACAAAAAAACTAAAGGAAAAATATTAAATAAGTTATGGAGAACAAAGATTAATTTTAACTGTAAAATAATAGTGAAGCAAAGTGATTAGCGGATAAGGTACTCAAATTTGACGAACAGTAGAGTGTCGGGAATCCCTTGCACAAATCTGATATTTTAATTATTCTTAATTCATTGGAAAACTCAATTAAGAACTCAATTTAAGTAATTTCCAACCGGAAGGTATAGATTTATAAACCAAAATTAAATCAAATGTAACCCTTTGAAAAATCATTCACCACTTTTAAAATACGTAAATTACTATCTATATTAAGAAAATTCAATGACGACAATATACTCAGGGAGCGATATTACAGCAAAAAACTAAATCAATATAGATAAATAATTGATCCAAACAAAATCAAAGAACTAATCCATTCAATAGAAAAAGCATGACTAAATCCATAAACAGAATAAATTCTATGATTATTCAGAGAAGAAAACATCAACGCTGAATTGGGAATGATAAAACAAAAGAGTTTTAGCAATTAAAAATCAAATACATGAATTAAAAATAAATTAGAAATACTATCTAATGTGCAAGTTCATCCCTAACCTTACTTGAGAATTTAGTTACCCATAAACATAATTGACGACAAAAATTTCCAGAGAAAACTGAAATGAGCGGCGGCCAAGGAAGTGATTTTCTCCTCTCTTCAGATCTACCTCTTGTGCCTCCTCCTCCCTTTATTTTGTGCTAATGATATGCTTATATAGCGTAGAAAAGAAACCCTAATGTCCTTTTAATTTCCACATAAAAAAATCACCTAAATTTTAAGACTTATCTTGGCAATCACGTACTCCTTACAAGAGTTCGAATTTGGAAATCATTATTAGAGACAAAGGTATAGCCCGTTAAGATAGCTTTCTAATACATTAAGAATCGCATCAAGCCGATATGTGAGTAAAAAGATATAGTCAAAAGATTAAAATATGTCCAAACTATCTCCTAAAGAATTTCGGACTTTGACTTCTTGTGATTTCATTTTGTGATTTTTTTCTTTTTCTTTTCTTCCAAAATTTCTCCCAAATCCCATGAATGTCCTCCTTTGAATTTGACTGGGTTTGACTTACTGTTTTATAAATTCTGAAATTAAGCATAAAAAACTGCTTAGGAGTATCTTAATGTAAATAGAAACTTAATTTAAGAATACACATTAATTCCTATAATTTCTATTCGAATTTTAACATTTTAGTCTAATAATAGGGTATTTAGAGTGCACTTTCGCACACTCATCACACCCTCCAACTTACTCATTGCTGGTCCCTAGCACTTTTTATGTCAAAACAATGAAAAAGACCAAAGAAAATCACACATAAAGGCCATCAAGTCACACTTTCCAGATTCCCAAATCAAAACAATATAAGGAATCCAATAACCCATCAAGATCAATCCACCTATAGCAATCCACATTGTGTGTGTGTGTTCTCTAAGCCATAACCATCTTACCATTAACCTTGACACATGCAACATCAAGAACGTCTCAAGCAAAGGATTCAACTCTATAACTCACAGGTATAATAGTGTTTCATGTAAGGGCTCTCTCTATGGAGTTGACAATGGGTGTACACACACTCTCATGAAAAATTAGGCAATTATGTACAAGCAATAAGCAAACATTGATGTTATGATAGGAACACTAACAAATGAGACTTCCACCAGTCATTCCAACAGCTTACTTAGGATCAGAACGATCAACACAAAAGGTTGTAATGTGACTTGGGTTCGGAGCTATATGAAAAAATAGGATGAAAGAGATTCAAAAACTTCCAAGTACATATGATGCAGGGAGATCTGAGATAGATGATGCTAAGCTGTCAGATTGCACCTTGATGGCGTTGAGATACCATGAGTTGGCAGATCAGCACAACAGCAGGAATTGATTGTGAAATGTTCCTCATTGGGGCCGTTTTGAGTGCGTTTCAGTCTTTTGGCCATAACTTTGGCTACGGGTGTCGGAATCGTACATAAGACCCCAATTCAGAAAGCTCTTTTTGGCACGCACACTATCCACATTGAGTATGGCTCCATCTGCCTCTTCTTCAACCTCAAATTCTACTATTTTCCCCTTCGAATCACTAGTTTTAGTTATTGTTTTCTATTTATGGTAATATTTCGCTTGTCAGTTAAGAAGTCATTTTAAACCTGATTTGGGCCAAATATTTTACAGATTGCTTATTTTATTTTCAATTTCAATTTGGAGTGATTTTTGAGATTTTGCTATTTTTGGCAAAATTCGGATAAACACGAGTTTTGGCTATAACAGTCCGGCTTGTGGACTGATTTTGATGATTGTTTGATTTGATAATATTCAGTTAAACCCTAGAGACTTTTCTCTCTGGTTTTGGGTGATTTTTCTCCTGTGAATCATCTGTTGGAACTAGCCTGCAGGATAATCACTATTCTTTTCGGCATCAGTTGGCATCAGAGCTTCAACATCTTCCTGGGAAATTTCACCAATTTCAATGGCTGGTGGTTGTGGTCGTCGTCGTCATCGTCGTCGTGGGCAGGTTCTGAATGAGGAAGCCCAACGTCGTGATTGTAGAGTTCAGGATGCGATGATTGAGGATTTGCATAGGCAAGTCCTAGAATTAACCCAGCGCCTGGCGGCGCAGGATTTCAAGGATCGTGAGGCCTTTGATCACGATTCTAATTCCACTTTCAAAAACCCATATCACAATCGTGCTATATTCCGTGAGCACCATGGTCGGGAGGAGCATCATGGAGACTTCGGATTTCAGGTCGATCTGCCCGAGTTTTCTGGTACGTTACAGGCTGAGGAATTCCTGGATTGGATTAACGAAGTGGAGCGTATTTTTGATTATAAGGAAGTCCCCGATCGTGTGAAAGTGAAACTAATTGCCATCAAACTCAAGGGCAGAGCATCTGCGTGGTGGGAGCAGTTGCGACCTTCACGAGATAGGCAGGGCAAGGCCAAGATCACTAATTGGGAGAAGATGAAGAAGAAGATGAAGGGTCACTTTCTTCCCTTCAGCTACACGCAAACCTTGTTTCAGTGACTTCATGCGTTGAGGTAGGGCGTGCGATCAGTCAATGATTACACGGAGTAGTTTTACCAATTGGTCACCCGGAATGATTTATTTGAGACAGAGGAGCAGATGGTGGCGCGGTATTTGGGGGGTTTGCGCCAGCCCTTACAAGATGTCCTCAGCCTTCATTCATTGTGGAATGTTTTGGAGGCCTAACAGCGTGCACTTGCTGTTGAAAAACAACAAAACAGGAGACCAGTGATTAGGAGCGATCAAAACAGTCGGCCAGTTCACCCTCAAGATTCCCGTCCTGTCCAGCAGCCACCGCAAGGTAATTTTAACTCTACTATTAGATGTTTTCATTGTGGTGAACAGGGGGCATAGGGTGACTGATTGCAGGAAGCCTGCTAATCAAAAGGGCAAAAATTTGTTGATTGAGGAAAGCGTGGTAGACGACACTGAAGAGATTGGCGAGCTCGTGTATGATGATGATGAGACTGATGATATGCTGTATGGAGATGGTCATGAGACTCTGGTCGTTCGCAAGAGTCTACTGACTCCCAAGGGCGATTCAAGGGATGATTGGTTGAGAACCAATATTTTTCACACGACCTGCACAGTTGCAGATGAAGTCTACAAAATGATCATTGACAGCGACAGTTGTGAGAATGTAGTGTCCGAGAAGGCTGTCCAGAAATTGCAGTTGAAGACGAACCGTCATCCTAAGCCATACAAGTTGTCATGGCTAAATAAAGGAAGTGAGGTAACAGTTGATAGGCGATGCCTCATGTCTTTTTCAATTGGTAGAAAATATTTCGATAATGCCTGGTGTGATGTTGTGTCTATGGATGCGTGTCATGTATTGTTGGGTTGACCTCAGCAGTATGATCGCAATGTCATTCATGATGGACGGAAGAATACGTATTCCCTTAACATCATGGGAAAAAAGATTGTGTTGGCGCCCCGGCGGGAAGGACTCACTCCTACCCCGATAGCCAATAATACTAACCTGCTTTCTATGTCCAGGTTTTTAAATGAGATTGAGCATGGAGGCATGGTCTATGCTTTACTACCTTGCGAGAATAGTGCAGTAAACGTGGATACAGATTTACCAGTAGAGGTGCAGCGACTGCTAGCAGAATTTTTTGACTTGATGCCAGAGGATCTTCCTACTGGGCTACCGCCTATGAGGGATATTCAGCATCAAATTGACCTTGTTCCTAGGTCAAATTTGCCAAATCGACCAGCATATCGTCTCAATCCCAAGGAGGCTAAAGAGTTGCAGCGACAGGTAGTAAAGTTGTTGGAAAGGGGCTATATCCGAGACAGTATGAGCCCATGTGCAGTCCCTGCCCTGCTAGTGCCAAAGAAAGATGGTTCTTGGCATATGTGTGTTGACAGCTGAGCGATCAACTGAATTATAGTGAAGTACCAATTTCCAATTCCTCGTCTGGATGATATGTTGGATTAGCTATCCGGTTCTAAGGTCTTCTCAAAAATTGACCTTAAAAGCGGATTCCACCAGATCAAAATAAGGCCTAGAGATGAGTGGAAGACGGCATTTAAGATGCCACAAGGGTTGTATGAGTGGATGGTCATGCCTTTTGGACTATCCAATGCGCCCAGCACGTTCATGAGATTTATGCATCAGGTCTTGCGGCCTTTTATGGGGAAATTCGTTATAGTTTACTTCGATGATATCCTCATTTATTGTCCGACATGGGCTTCACACTTCGATCACCTCCGTGCTGTTTTTGAGATGCTGAAAACAGAGTGCCTGCTTGTCAATCATAAGAAGTGTTCTTTCTTCACTACTTCTGTGACTTTTCTTGGTTTTGTTGTGTCTGCTGATGGTGTTCATGCAGATTAGTCAAAGATAAATGCAGTCTTGGAGTGGCCCAGACCAAGGACCTTATATGACATCCGAAGTTTCCATGGATTGGCATCTTTCTACCGGCGGTTCATTAGAAATTTCAGCACTCTGATTGCCCCTATCATAGAGTGCCGCAAGGGGTATGATTTCCAGTGGTCTGAGGAGGCAGAGGCCAATTTTCAACTAGTCAAGCAGAAGATGACCGAGGCTCCAGTTTTGGCACTCCCTAATTTTGATAAAGTGTTCGAGGTAAATTATGCATCTGGCATTGGCATTGGTGGTGTTCTGAGTTAGACAGGTTGTCCGGTTGCTTTTTTCAGCGAGAAGCTATCGGGATCAAAGAAAAATTATTCCACTTATGACCTGGAGTTCTATGCCATAGTTTAGTCCCTGAAGCATTGGCGTCACTACCTACTACAGAAGGAGTTTATTCTGTTTACAGATCATGAGGCCCTGAAGTACATCAATGGCCAACACAAGCTGAGTAGACGGCATGCCAAATGGGTGGCATACTTGCAAAAGTTCACCTTTACGTTGAGGCACCAAGCAAGGAGTCTGAACTGCATCACAGATGCCCTGAGCCGTCGTACCTTACTCCTCACCACCACGAGTACCAAAGTTGTAGGCTTTGAGATGTTCACAGATTTTTATGCAGCTGATCCTTCCTTTGGAAGGATATTTCAGGAGGTAACTGATGGTCACTGTCATGATTTTGTTTTGCATAATGGGTATCTATTTCGTGGATTACAGTTGTGCATTCCAGACTGTTCATTGAGGCAGCAAATTATAAGTGAGCTTCATAATGAGGGACACTTTGGCCAAGATTAGACCTTGGCCCTTATCTCTTCTGACTTTTATTGGCCCAAGTTGACTAGTGATGTGGCCCATTATGTGGACCGTTGTTATGTGTGCCAGCGGTCTAAGGGAGTCCTCACCAATGCGGGTTTGTACACTCCCTTACCTATTCCTGAAACTCCTTGGTTCGATGTCAGCATGGATTTTGTATTGGGCTTATCCCGCACCCAAAGGGCCTCAAATTCTATCTTTGTTGTGGTTGACAGGTTTTCCAAGATGGCCCATTTTGTAGCTTGTAGGAAGACTATGGATGTTGTCCAGATTGCCCATCTTTATTTCAGGGAGATTGTACGTTTACATGGTGTTCCTCGATCCATCACTTCAGATCGTGATACTAAGTTCATCAGTCATTTCTGGAAGAGCCTATGGGGGAAACTGTGAACACAGTTGAATTTTAGTAGCGCGTACCACCCCCAGACGGATGGCCAGACCGAGGTGGTGAACAGGAGTTTGGGCAACCTTTTGAGATGTTTGGCAGGAACTAAGCCGAAGTAGTGGGATTTGGCATTGCCCCAAGCAGAATTTGCCTAAAACAGATCGAAAAACAGAACCACAAGCTTAAGCCCATTTGAGATTGTCTATGGTCAGAACCCATCCGGGGTGCTAGACTTAGCCCCTACTCCACGTATAGGACGTTTCAGTCCTAAAACAGATGAGATGGCAGAGCATCTTCGGGGTATCCATGAGCAGGTGAAACAGACCATTCATGAGAGTAATACCAAGTACAAGACTCGGGTTGACAGTCATCGTCGTCAGGTACTTTTTGATGTTGGTGATTTTGTTTGGGCTGTACTAACTCGTGATCGTTTTCCTGTTGGTGAGTATAATAAGCTTAAGGATCGGAAGATTGGACCTTGTGAGGTTGTGCAGAAGGTCAATGATAATGCTTACAGGTTGTGCCTTCCCAGTCACTTGAAGACTTCTGATGTCTTTAATGTGAAGCACCTAAGTCCTTGTTTTGTGGATTCTAATGACACTACTCTGAACTCAAGGACGAGTTCTTTGCAACCCAGACTGATTGATGCAGGGGGATCTGAGATAGATGATGCTGAGCTATTAGATTGCACCTTGATGGCACTGAGATACCATGAGTTGGTTGTTGCGACTAAACTTTGACTCAAATTAATGAATCAAAAATCTAGTGCAGTTTTACCTGCAAGTATACAGGTGTTGTAGTATCTTACAGGATCGAATCCACAGGGATTGACTTTTGTGATAAATAAAATAAATTCAGACAATGAAACAAAATTACGAAAAGAAACATGCAATCAAATGAAGATTGATAAAATGAATCAAACTAGAATGATAAAATGAATGGAAAAAGACTAAGGTTTCGAGGATCCGTCTAATAATTTACGATATTGTTTCCGATCGATTTACTTCAATTAAACTAGAATAATGATTCCGTTTAATTGGTAGATTTAGAATTTAAGATTGAGAAAAACAGACGCTTATGTTTGAGCGTGAACGATTGATGATTAAAACATTTACAAATCTATTTGAATACCACAGGGATTCCTCAAGCATTCACTGTATTCGGAAATTACAATGAATCAAGACGAGTATATAGATAATCAAATTATCCAAATAAAATCTTTCAATCAATCAAGCTCGCAAAATAGATTTTACGTGGATTCGGAAACAATATTTAAATCATTAAACTTCACCTCTAACCTTAGTATGAAAATTTAGCCAAACATATTCATTACAAATACTATAGAAATCACATAAGCATTCTCCATTAAATAACTAACACAAGAAATACTAAGCAATAATTTAGAAACAACAAAATCTGAAATCTAATTGATACAGAGGAATAAAGCTCACGATAAAAATAGAAATTGAAATTAAAAGATATTGATCAAGAAGAAGCTGCAGCCCCACCAGATGCCAAACGAAAAAACATGAAGAAGCAAAAAAAATAAAACTCCAACCACTTCAACTCCATGTTAAACTTAAGCATCAATCTCATCATGTTCCTTTCTCTACCAAACTAAATCCCATCCAATTAGATTACTCCAACCGGCCTACACATCTCCAAGAAAGAAATAATTCCAGTCGTCTCCCCTTAACTCTCTCAATCCGTGACTCTTCTCCCTCTCTTTCAACCGACCTACACGTCTCTCTCTCCCTCTCTTCACACGTCCTCAACCTCCTCTCTATCTCTTTTCGTCTAGCACACACCATCTCACTTGGTTGACCGACTCCTCTCTCCAATTCTCTCAACTCTTTTCTCCCTTTTTGTTTGCTTAGGACCGACGGATTCAAACTCAGCCAATTCCTATCTCACTTGGTTGAAAATTCTGCACCTACTCCTTTCTCCAATTCTCTCAACTCCCCACCTATCCCTTTCACTCTACACCCACCGATTGCTTTCAACCCCTTCTCTCTCTTTCCGTGTCTCTTCCCCCACTTCTCTCTCAATGTGTCCTCCTTTAACTCCTCAACCGACCTCAATTTATAGCAGAAAAATCAATAGCCGAACATCCACTTGCCTCTTGAAGAATCATTTAACCCCACCGGTTGGTCCCTCTCAAATCATGCACTGAATAATTAATTAATCCCAGCCAACTACCCCACTAGCTGTCTCTTGAAGAATCATTTAAATTGAATCAATTTCCTTTAATTCCGGTTCCACGTTCCCCTCTCCCTCATCCATTGCTTTATACTCCCTTTTCTTTATTCAATGAATTTCCATCTTTAATCCCCTTTCTCTTCCACTAACTTTGTTGAAAATTCATACACACTCATCCACTCTCCTATCATTTTATTCCACAGCCTTTCTTCTTTCAACTTTTGCACCCACCGGTCCCTCTTTCCAGCACAATTCCAGCAGATCATGCACCAAATATACACAATCTTTGCACCCACCGATTGGTCCCTCTCTCCACACGTATCTCCAGCTCCAAACTCATGCACCAATACCTCTCTCCCTTCTTTCACTTCCAGAATTTCTTTCACTCACCTGCACTTCACTTTTCAGCAAAATACAAAGACACCTCTTATCACTTTCCAGCACAACACCAAGGCACCTCACTTCCTTCTTTCTTTTCAGCACATGTCAACTCTTTGTATGACTTTAATGTTGCACCATCAAAATTTCAAGCCTCCGTGAGTTTTGTTCAACCATGAGTCACATGCATCTTGAATGATCAAAGGGAGAAAATAACCATTGATCCTTCATTTTGTGTCTTCCTTTTTAGCTTCCAAGCTTCCTCTCAATTAGTATGCATTTTTTATCATAAGTTCCAACCGGATCTCTTTTGAATTTTATTTAAACTGAAAATAAGAAGAAAGAAATAACACTCAAAAATAAATTATCAAAAACAGACTATATATGTGAGGAAATATTGTCTCATTAAATCATAATTAAGCATAAACATGATATCAATCAATTAAAATCACAACTCGTATTTATGCTTATTAATCATTTTTTTATCTAAAACCAATAATAGTGTCACGAAGAATTTAAAATATATTGGTTTTAAATAGCTAAAACATGCAATATTTCAGCTCAATCACACCCCCCAACTAGCTTTTTGCTAATCCTTGAGCAAAATAGTGAAAAATTAATTGAGATGAAAATTTCATAAAGCTCGAAATTCAAACAAAAACAATCCAACATAATTCTGAATTCTCACAAAAAAAATTGATTCGTGACTATTCAACACCAGGAGTTATATTTACAAGGAAAGTTTCAACAATTGTTTACATAGAATTGGGGCAAATGTCTTAGAACTCGGATACGTGTGTGTGGCTAAACCTCTATATGTTCCTCACTAATAAACATGATTTATCATAGGATTTTTCAACCTTAAGATTAATCATTGCTGATTCTAACTACCTCAAAACCCAAGGGACTAGCAGTTTTCACGCCAGATCTGTTTTTAAAGGTTGGACACTCAACCCCCAAAGTCTTGGGTAACTGTTTCTAGCCCTTTTTACTTAGGAAAGTTCACTAAGTCGCCTTTATTCATTTTCTCTCTCTTTTTTTTTTATTTTTTTTTTAATTTTTTTTTATTTTATTTTTGGCATGGCTCAGTAGTCCTGCAGTTTACTTCTCCAGTGTTAAATCAATGAACATTAATGAGGAACACTACAAGTGTAAGCATGTGCAAAATGTTCTTTCAAAACTTGCCCTTCATTCTATATAAATCATATTAATTCTCATTTTTGTAAATATCGCATCCCGATGTTTCAAGTCACTCTTCAACAAAATATGATGCATCATAAGTCATGTTCTATGTTTAAGGTTGAAAATAAATCTTCACAAAACAATTCCGCTCAAATACTTCACCAAAATACTCAAATTTCACAAACATGCTAAAAGTGTGTTAATCATTTATGTTTCAATGCACCTGACAATTTTTTTATTTTTTATTTTTTTATTTTTTTTTTATGGTACTAAGAAATTTTCAACAGAAAACCCTCCCCCCACTAAATGTGACATTGTCCTCAATGTTCAGTAATTGAATATTTGATGATGTATGCTATACAGGCATGAATTGGAGCAAGATAAACATTGCAGAACATATTGAGACGAAAATGATTAAACAGAGAGGAAAGAATTCACCTGAGATACTCGAGTGCACACAAGGAGTAGATTTCTGTCAAAGTTAAAAACACAAAAGAAAACAAAAGAAGGAAAAACAAAATAAACACATACGGTATATACAATGAGGAATCAGAAATTAATTCTGATACACAGGATCCTCCAGAGTAGTGGACTCAACCTCTGGAGTAAAATCATCCAAAAATGGTTTCAACCTTTGTCCATTAACCTTAAAAACATTACCATTCTCTGGATTTTCTATCTCAATGGCCCCAAAAGGATAAACAGTTTTTACAACAAAGGGACCAATCCATCGAGATCGAAGTTTGCTAGGAAACAAATGGAGCCTTGAATTATACAACAAAACTTTTTGTCAAGGCTCAAAAGATTTTCGAAAAATATTTTTGTCATGAAAAATTTTCATTCTCTCCTTGGCAATACGAGAATTTTCGTAAACTTCATTCCTGATTTCCTCTAACTCATTAAGCTGAAACTTACGAAGAGAGCAAGCTTTATCCAAATCAAAATTAAATTTCTTGATTGCCCAATAAGCTTTGTGTTCCAATTCCACAGGTAAGTGACATGCCTTTCCAAAAATGAGTCGATATGGGGACATACCAATCGGGGTTTTAAAAGCAGTACGGTACGCCCAAAGTGCATCGGTTAGTCGTAAAGACCAATCTTTGCGGCTTGGGTTAACCGTCTTTTCCAAAATTTTTTTGATCTCCCGATTAGATACCTCAACTTGACCACTTGTTTGTGGATGATAAGGGGTAGCAACCTTATGAGTAATACCATATTTTCGCATTAAGGCCTCGAAAGGCTTATTACAAAAATGTTTGCCCCCATCACTGATAATGGCTCGAGGTGTTCCAAACCTTGATAAAATATTTTCTTTCAGAAATTTCAGTACCACTTTGTGGTCATTGTTTTTGCATGGAACAGCCTCAATCCATTTGGACACATAATCCACAGCTACCAAAATGTAGAAATTTCCAAAAGAAACTGGGAAGGGTCCCATGAAATCGATGCCCCAACAATCAAATATTTCAACAACTAAGATTGGATTTAATGGCATCATATTCCGGCGGGTAATCCCCCCCAACTTTTGACAACGCTCACAGGTTTTACAAAATTCATGGGTGTCTTTGAAAATGGTAGGCCAATAGAAGCCACATTGCAAAATTTTAAAAGCAGTTTTCTTTCCAGAAAAATGGCCACCACATGCCCCAGAGTGACAAAAAGATATCACACTTTGAAATTCGTTATTGGGAACACATCGTCTAATTATCTGATCTGGGCAATATTTAAACAGATATGGATCATCCCGAAAGAATTTTCTTACCTCCACAAAAAATTTCCTCTTATCTTGTTGAGTCCAAATGTGAGGAATTTCACCTGTAGCAAGAAAATTAGCAATGTCAGCGTACCATGGCACTTGAGATATACCAAAGAGTTGCTCATTTGGAAATGTGTCTTTAATAGGAATTGTCTCTATGGAATCTGACAGAACAAGTCTAGACAGATGATCAGCAACAACATTCTCAACCCCTTTTTTATCTTTGATTATCAAATCAAATTCTTGCAGCAAAAGGATCCATCTAAGTAACCTAGGCTTTGCATTTTTTTTCGCTAAAAGGTACTTTAACGCAGCATGATCAGTAAAGATGACAATTTGAGATCCAATCAAATAAGAGCGAAATTTGTCAAGTGCAAAAATTACTGCAAGTAGCTCTTTTTCAGTTGTTGAATAATTCATTTGAGCACTGTTTAAAGTTCTACTTGTATAATAAATAACACAAGGCTTTTTGTCCCTACGTTGGCCCAACACAGCTCCAACAGCATAATCACTAGCATCACACATAATCTCAAATGGTAAATTCCAATCAGGTGATTGCATAATTGGGGCTGAAATCAACATACCTTTTAGCTTTGTAAAAGCTAACTCACAATCATCAGTCCACACAAAAGAATTTTCCTTTGACAATAAATTGCACAAAGGTCTAGAAATTGTGCTGAAGCTTTTAATGAACCTCCTGTAAAAACCTGCATGACCTAGAAAAGATCTGATATCCCTGATGTTCTTTGGGATGGGCAATTTAGAAATTAATTCAATTTTGGCCTTGTCTACTTCAAATCCTTGAGAAGAAACAATGTGACCAAGAACAATCCCTTGAGTGACCATAAAATGACACTTCTCCCAGTTTAAAATCAAATTCTTTTCTTTGCATCTAATCAGCACTTTTTCCAAATGAGTCAAACATTCATCAAATGAATCACCAAAAATAGAAAAATCATCCATGAATATTTCAACGAAACGCTCTACCATGTCACTGAATATGCTCATCATGCATCGTTGAAAAGTAGCAGGAGCATTACAAAGTCCGAATGGCATCCTTCGATATGCAAAGGTACCAAATGGACATGTAAACGTGGTCTTTTCTTGATCTTCAGGAGCAATTTCAATTTGGTTATATCCAAAATAACCATCTAGGAAGCAATAGAACTTATGGCCCGCTACACGTTCAATGATTTGATCCATGAATGGTAGGGGAAAATGATCCTTTCTGGTGACAGAATTCAGTTTTCTGTAGTCAATGCACATACGCCAACCAGTAGTAACTCTAGTTGGGATCAATTCATTGTTAGCATTCTTAACTACAGTCACACCAGATTTCTTGGGTACCACCTGCGTGGGACTAACCCATTTGCTATCAGAAATAGGGTAAATGATCCCTACATCCAGAAGTTTTAACACCTCTACTCTGACAACTTCTTTCATGTTGGGGTTCAGTCTACGCTGCATTTCTCTAGAGGGTTTAGAATTGTCCTCTAGATAAATCCTGTGGGTACAAATCAAAGGACTGATACCTTTGATATCAGCTATGGTCCATCCTATTGCCTCTTTGTGTTCAATGAGAACACCAATTAATTTTTTCTCCTGTATTTCATCCAGTCTTGATGAAATGACCACTGGTAATGTCTCTGCTTGGCCTAAAAATGCATATTTGAGATCAGCAGGTAGAGGTTTCAAGTCGAGTTTTGGTGTTTGCACACTTGAGGGGAGAGACACGACATCATGAGGTGGTAATTCCTCAAAACGTGTTCTCCATTTATCAGTGTCCATTATAGGAGTAGATTCTAGCAAAAAATTCATAGATGCAAGCACAGAATCATCATCAAAGTTTATACCATGAACCAAACAAGCCTCAAGAGGGTCAGAAAAACTTGACAAATCAAATTTATTTTGAACAAGAGTTTGGATCAGATTCACTTCCTGCACATCATCATCATCACCAGGTTGTTTGCAAATATTGAAAATATTCAACTCCAAAGTCATGTTGCCAAAAGAAATTACCATCACACCACTCCTACAATTTATTAAAGCATTTGAGGTCGCAAGAAATGGCCTTCCCAAAATTATAGGAATTTGAGTGTAAACATCAAAGACAGGTTCCATGTCCAAAACAATGAAATCCACTGGAAAATAAAATTTTCCTACTTGAACTAGCACATCCTCAACTATCCCTCTCGGTATTTTAATTGAACGGTCAGCAAGTTGGAGTGTTACCTTGGTGGGTTTAAGTTCACCAAGACCCAACTGCTCATATACCGAGTAAGGTAGGAGGTTAACACTAGCTCCGAGGTCAAGTAAAGCTTTTTCAATTTTAAAATTTCCAATAATACAGGAAATTGTTGGGCAACCAGGGTCTTTGTACTTTGGTGGAGAATTGTTCTGGAGGATGGCGCTTACCTGCTCAGTGAGGAAAGCCTTCTTCTGCACCTTCATCGTACGCTTTACTGTGCACAACTCTTTCAAAAATTTAGCATACGAAGGAATCTGTTTGATTGCATCCAACAAAGGAATGTTGATTTTTACTTGTTTAAAAATTTCAAGAATATCAGCATTTTGAACCAACTTGTGAGAATGTTGCAATCTTTGGGGAAATGGTGCAGGTATTGGGGCTTTCACAGGCACATCTAATTCAACCTTCTCAAGTTCACCATCACTCTTGGAATTTAAAGAGTTGTTGGTCTCATCAACTTTCGTTGTTGAAATACTCTTATCAATTATTTTTCCACTGCGTAGAGTGGTGATGGACTTTGCATGTTCAAATTTTGAATCAGAAGGATTTGAATTTCTTCCCTCAAATTTACCTTTTGGATTTGGCTGAGGTTGAGCAGGAAATTTACCCTTTTCTTGAGCATGTAATGCAGAGGTCAAGTCGCTAATAGAACTTCTCATCTCAGTAATGGCCTACATTGTCTGAGTGTTGATATTGGCTTGCCCCTGCATAAAAGTCTGTAATGTCTCCTCAAGGGTTTTCTTATGTGGAGGCACATAAGGAGTAGAAGAAGATGGCCCTTGAGGATTTTGATTTATATTGGACTCATTCCTCCAACTAAAATTGGGATGATTTCTCCATCCAGGATTATATATTTCCGAATATGGGGAAGAAAATGGTCTCCGATAAGAATTCATGACATTTGCTTGTTCGTGCAACACCTCTTTAAAAGCAGGGATTGTTGGACAATCCTGAGTTAGGTGTCCACTAATCTCACAAATGCCACAATTTTCTTCTTCCTTTTCAATGGCCTTAGCCGAGTTTACCTTCCTAAGTTCCATGGCTTCGACTTTTCTTGTCAGACTTGCTATCCTAGCATTTACATCATCATTTCCTTTGAGAAAATACATACCTTCTTGAGACATGGTACTGAGTTTGGGCTTATTTGACCGATCAGAACGATCTGTGTTATCCCAAGATTGGGCATTTTCAGCTAACTGGTCAAAATAGTCCCAAGCATCATCAGGATCTTTATTTAAAAAATCGCCGTTACACATCATTTCTACAAATTGACGCATTTGAGATGTTAAACCTTCATAGAAAAAACTAATTGTGCGCCAAGTCTCATAACCATGATGTGGGCAAGTTAGCAACAATTCTTTAAAACGTTCCCAACACTGAAAAAATGTTTCATTTTCCTTTTGAGAAAAATTCATAATATTTCTACGAAGAGTGTTGGTCCTATGAGTAGGAAAATTTTTTTTAAAAAATTCTCTTTGCATTTCTTGCCAGGTGCCAATAGATCTTGGTCTCAAGGAGTTCAACCAATTTTTAGCTTTTTCTTTTAGAGAGAAAGGAAACAACTTTAATCTAACCACATCATCATTGATAGTTTGAGTTTGTAAAGTTGCACAAACCTCTTCAAATTCTTTTAAATGCAAATAAGGACTTTCTGCATCTAAGCCATGAAACTTGGGAAGTAATTGGATTACTCCTGGTTTTAAATCAAAATTCCCCATATTGGTAGGAAAAATCATACAAGATGGAGTACTTGTCCTTGTAGGCTGCAAATATTCACGCAAAGTTCTCATTGGCGGATTATTTTGTGCCTCTTCATTTTCTAGTTCGTCATGAACACTACGATTGTTAGCCATGGTATTAGATTGAGAATTTTTAGAATCACCTGACAAAGTATCAACCAATTCACTTAAAATGATTTCCTCTCTTCTCAATCGACCCGTTTGATCACGTTGCCACGAGATCATTCATCATAGAGGATTGATCATAGAAAAAATAAAATGCAAAACAAGCAATAAAGTAAAAGAAATTTTTTTTTTTTTTGAAACGACATTACCAAATGGTATGAGTATGGAAACAATGTTACATGCTATGTTTTTTTTTTCGTGAAAAATTGTACCTGCAAAAAGGATATAAAAAAACAATTAGCAAAAGATTTCTAAGATAAAAAAAATTATCACACGTTGCAATCCCCGGCAACGGCGCCAAAAACTTGTTGCGACTAAACTTTGACTCAAATTAATGAATCAAAAATCTAGTGCAGTTTTACCTGCAAGTATACAGGTGTTGTAGTATCTTACAGGATAGAATCCACAGGGATTGACTTTTGTGATAAATAAAATAAATTCAGACAATGAAACAAAATTACGAAAAGAAACGTGCAATCAAATGAAGATTGATAAAATGAATCAAACTAGAATGATAAAATGAATGGAAAAAGACTAAGGTTTCGAGGATCCGTCTAATAATTTATGATATTGTTTCCGATCGATTTACTTCAATTAAACTAGAATAATGATTCCGTTTAATTGGTAAATTTAGCATTTAAGATCGAGAAAAACAGACGCTTATGTTTGAGCGTGAACGATTGATGATTAAAACATTTACAAATCTATTTGAATACCACAGGGATTCCTCAAGCATTCACTGTATTTCGAAATCACAATGAATCAAGACGAGTATATAGATAATCAAATTATCCAAATAAAATCTTTCAATCAATCAAGCTCGCAAAATAGATTTTACGTGGATTCGGAAACAATATTTAAATCATTAAACTTCACCTCTAACCTTAGTATGAAAATTTAGCCAAACATATTCATTACAAATACTATAGAAATCACATAAGCATTCTCCATTAAATAACTAACACAAGAAATACTAAGCAATAATTTAGAAACAACAAAATCTGAAATCTAATTGATACAGAGGAATAAAGCTCACGATAAAAACAAAAATTGAAATTAAAAGATATTGCTCAAGAAGAAGCTGCAGCCCCACCAGATGTCAAACGAAAAAACATGAAGAAGCAAAAAAAATAAAACTCCAACCACTTCAACTCCATGTTAAACTTAAGCATCAATCTCATCATGTTCCTTTCTCTACCAAACTAAATCCCATCCAATTAAATTACTCCAAGAAAGAAATAATTCCAGCCGTCTCCCCTTAACTCTCTCAATCTGTGACTCTTCTCCCTCTCTTTCAACCGACCTACACGTCTCTCTCTCCCTCTCCTCACACGTCCTCAACCTCCTCTCTATCTCTTTTCGTCCAGCACACACCATCTCACTTGGTTGACCGACTCCTCTCTCCAATTCTCTCAACTCTTTTCTCTCTTTTTGTTTGCTTAGGACCGACGGATTCAAACTCAGCCAATTCCTATCTCACTTGGTTGAAAATTCTGCACCTACTCCTTTCTCCAATTCTCTCAACTCCCCACCTATCCCTTTCACTCTACACCCACAGATTGCTTTCAACCCCTTCTCTCTCTTTCCGTGTCTCTTCCCCCACTTCTCTCTCAATGTGTCCTCCTTTAACTCCTCAACCGACCTCAATTTATAGCAGAAAAATCAATAGCCGAACATCCACTTGCCTCTTGAAGAATCATTTAATTCCACCGGTTGGTCCCTCTCAAATCATGCACTGAATAATTAATTAATCCCAGCCAACTACCCCACTAGCTGTCTCTTGAAGAATCATTTAAATTGAATCAATTTCCTTTAATTCTGGTTCCACGTTCCCCTCTCCCTCATCCATTGCTTTATACTTCCTTTTCTTTATTCAATGAATTTCCATCTTTAATCCCCTTTCTCTTCCACTAACTTTGTTGAAAATTCATACACACTCATCCACTCTCCTATCATTTTATTCCACAGCCTTTCTTCTTTCAACTTTTGCACCCACCGGTCCCTCTTTCCAGCACAATTCCAGCAGATCATGCACCAAATATACACAATCTTTGCACCCACCGATTGGTCCCTCTCTCCACACGTATCTCCAGCTCCAAACTCATGCACCAATACCTCTCTCCCTTCTTTCACTTCCAGAATTTCTTTCACTCACCTGCACTTCACTTTTCAGTAAAATACAAAGACACCTCTCATCACTTTCCAGCACAACACCAAGGCACCTCACTTCCTTCTTTCTTTTCAGCACATGTCAACTCTTTGTATGACTTTAATGTTGCACCATCAAAATTTCAAGCCTCCGTGAGTTTTGTTCAACCATGAGTCACATGCATCTTGAATGATCAAAGGGAGAAAATAACCATTGATCCTTCATTTTGTGTCTTCCTTTTTAGCTTCCAAGCTTCCTCTCAATTAGTATGCATTTTTTATCATAAGTTCCAACCGGATCTCTTTTGAATTTTATTTAAACTGAAAATAAGAAGAAAGAAATAACACTCAAAAATAAATTATCAAAAACAGACTATATATGTGAGGAAATATTGTCTCATTAAATCATAATTAAGCATAAACATGATATCAATCAATTAAAATCACAACTCGTATTTATGCTTATTAATCATTTTTTTATCTAAAACCAATAATAGTGTCACGAAGAATTTAAAATATATTGGTTTTAAATAGCTAAAACATGCAATATTTCAGCTCAATCATTGGTAGATCAGCACAAAGGTAGGAATTGATTGTGATATGTTCCTCATTGCAGCCGTTTTGAATGCGTTTCAGTCTTTTTGGCCATAACTTTGGCTACGGGTGTCAGAATCGCACATAAGACCCCAATTCAGAAAGCTCTTTTTGGCGCGCACGCTGTCCACACATCAAGCATGGCTCCATATGCCTTTTCTTCAACCTCAAATCATGCTATTTTCTCCTTCGAATCACTAGTTTTAGTTATTTTCTTCTATTTATGGTAATATTTCGCTTGTCAGTTAAGAAGTCATTTTAAACCCGATTTGGGCCAAATTTTTTGCAGATTGCTTATTTTATTTCGAATTTCAATTTGGAATGATTTTTGAGATTTTGCTATTTTTGGCAAAATTCGGATAAACACGATTTTTGGCTATAACAGTCCGGCTTGTGGACTGATTTTGATGATTGTTTGATTTGATAATATTCAATTAAACCTTAGAGACTTTTCTCTCTGGTTTTGGGTGATTTTTCTCCTGTGAATCATCTATTGGAACTAGCCTACGGGATAATCGCTATTCTATTCGACGTCAGTTGGCATTAGAACTTCAACATCTTCCTCGGAAATTTCACCAGTTTCAATGGCTGGTGGTCATGGTCATTATCATCGTCGTCATGGGCAGGTTTCAAATGAGGAAGCCCAATGCCATGATCGTAGCTTTCAGGATGCGATAATTGAGGATTTGCAGAGGCAAGTTGCAGAATTAACCCAGCGCCTAGCGGCGCAGGATTTCAAGGATCGTGAGGCCTCTGATCATGATTCTAATTCCACTTTCGAAAACCCATATCACAATCGTGCTATATTCTGGGAGCATTGTGGTCTGGAGGAGCATCATGGAGACCTCGATTTTCAGGTCGATCTGCCCGAGCTTTTTGGTACGTTACAGGTTGAGGGATTCGTGGATTGGATTAACGAAGTGGAGCGCATTTTTTATTATAAGGAAGTCCCCGATCGTGTGAAAGCGAAACTAATTGCCATCAAACTCAAGGGCAGAGCATCTGCGTGGTGGGAGCAGTTGCGACGTTCACGAGACAGGCAGGGCAAGGCCAAGTTCACTGATTGGGAGAAGATGAAGAAGAAGATGAAGGGTCACTTTATTCCCTTATGGTAATATTTCGCTTGTCAGTTAAGAATTTGGAATGATTTTTGAGATTTTGCTATTTTTGGCAAAATTCGATAAACACGATTTTCTACTATAATAGTCCGGCTTGTGGACTAATTTTGATGATTGTTTGATTTGATAATATTCAGTTAAACCCTAGAGACTTTTCTCTCTGGTTTTGGGCGATTTTTCTCCTGTGAATCATCTGTTGGAACTAGCCTGCAGGATAATCGCTATTCTGTTCGGCGTCAACATACAAAGGAAATTTTATTAAATATCTCAATAGACCACACTTCTCACTTGATGTACTCTCCAACTTTTCAGATCATCAAATAAAAATGTTTTTCCTTCTTCTTCCTCTTCTCTCTGTCTCTTTTTTTTTTTTTTTTTTTCCAGAGTTCACTCAATTGAACACTTTGCAACTTGTACTCTTCTCTTTTTTTCTGTCATCTTCTTCTTCTTTTTTTAATTGAAAATAATAAAATAAAATAAAGAAAATGCAAATTCCACACCTAGTATACACTTGGAAGTAAAAAGGGTAAGAAAATCAGTGTATAGGTTATACTCCAATGTGGAGAGGCATGGATGATATAGGCATATGAAAAGAAAAACCTGCATGTGTTTATTGCTCAAAGTTGGCTACTATGGGTCTATGATGGAAAGGGATAACTTGAAAGGCTCAAACGTTAATCCTAAATTGACCTTCGTCATATCTCAAGTATATCCACCATCGTACCACAAAACATGTAATGATATTCTCAAAAGAAGTACCCAATTCAATAGATCAATAAATGCTTATCACAATTTACTGCATTTGTATACTCTCAATCCTCTCCAAACTCACATGAATACTTAAGCAAAAGAGTTCTCTAGCTACATGTGTCAAACCACCATCTTACCACAAAGCTTGGATAAGTGCATTAAGGGTTCTGTGAATGCTTCAGCAAAATTTATTATAGTGGGTTTGGTGAATTCACGAAGATGGCTATGAATAAGAATGAGTACACATGAGAAAATGATGCACGTGTGATGCAAATTAAAAAAAATTGACACATGAAAATATGCCACAGAGTTCCAACAAGCATTTTAAATACGGAATTTGCACCACCACCCCCTAACTTAAATAAAATATTGTCCTCAATGTTTAAGAATCAAAATTGAATGGGGAGTAACTAAAAATGGTAGAATACACCTGATGAGTGACGTGGGTAGCTCGCTATGCACCAAAGATGGTAACCTAAATCGATAGAATGAAACTAATCTACAAAGAAAGACAAAGAAAACGACAGCAAACAAAAAGAAAAAGAAAGAAAATAAGGGAAAATAAAAACAAAACAAAACAAAACAAATAAAGAAAAACATACCTGGGTGATGTGGTCAAGGTTCATAGACCGGATCCACAAATGGAATGTCTTCCACTTTCGAAACTTGACTATCAATTAATATTTTAAGGCGTTCACCATTTACTTTAAAGATCCGACCATCCTTAGAATCTTCTATTTCTGTCGCCCCGTTTTCAAAAATATTTTTCACTACAAATGGTCAGTCCACCTAAACCGAAGTTTTCCTTGGTGATTATGAAATCCAAAATCATATAAGTATATTCGGTCATTAGGTTCAAACCTCTTCTTAAGAATATTTTTATCATGAAACGTTTTCATTTTAACCTTATAGACTTTAGACTTAGGCAAAGGCTTCAATTTAACTCTTGGTGCTTTCATACTTACAAGAATTTGTTTTCCACCTTTCTTATGCAACTCTTCAAATTTCTGTTGCTAAGCCTATGTGCAATAATCCTGAGTTTTATAAAAAAACAACACAAATATCAATAACATCAGATGAATCATTAATAGTATCAAACTCAAAATTCACAAGGGAATATTCAAGGGGATCAAAATCATGAGTTGTGTGAACTCTCTTGTCTATAAGTGCGTCAATCATGTACGTTTGGTGGCACTCATCATATGTTAGCTGTTTCTCAATATGGAAGATGTTGACCTCCATGGCCATGTTTCCAAAAGATAGTTTCATCAACCCATTCCTGCAATTTATAAGTGCATTAGCCTTAGCAAGGAACAAAGAAACTAAAGGAAAAATATTAAATAAGTTTTGGAAAACCAAGATTAATTTTAACTGCAAAATAATAGTGAAGCAAAGTGATTAGCGAAAAAAGTACTTAAATTTGACGAACAGTAGAGTGTCAGGAATCCCTTACATAAATTTGGTATTTTAATTATTCTTAATTCATTGGATAACTCAATTAGAAACTCAATTTATAAAATTCTCAATCGGAAGGTATAGATTTCTAAACCAAAATTAAATCAAATGTAACCATTTGAAAAATCATTCACCACTTTTAAAATACAATAATTATTATCTCTATTGAGAAAATCCAATGACGACAATATACTCAGGGAGCGATATTGCAGCAAAAAACTAAATCAATATAGATAAATAATTGATCCAAACATAATCAAAGAACTAATCCATTCAATAGAAAAAGCATGACTGAATCCATAAACAAAATAAATTCTATGATTATTCGGAGAAGAAATCATCAACGATGAATTGAGAATGATAAAACAAAAGAATTTTAGCAATTGAAAATCAAATACATGAATTAAAAATAAATTAGAAATACCATCTAATGTGCAAGTTCATCCCTAACCCTACTTGAGAATTTAGTTACCTATAAACATAATGGACGACAAAAATTTTCGGAGAAAACTGAAGTGAGTGGCAGCCATGGAAGTGATTTTCTCCTCTCTTTAGATCTGCCTCTTGTGCCTCGTCCCTCCTTTATTTTGTGCTAACGATATGCTTATATAGGGTAGGAAAGAAACCCTAATGTTCCCTTAATTTCGGCATAAAAAAATCCCTAAATTTTAGGACTTATTTTGGCAGCCACGTACGCCCTTCAAGAGTTCGAATTTGGAAATCATTATTAGAGACAAATTTATATCCCTTTAAGATAGCTTTCTAATGCATTAAGAATCGCATCAATCTGATATGTGAATAAAAGGATACAATCAAAAGACTAAAGTATGTCCAGACTGTCTCCTAGCGAATTTCAAACTTGGACTTCTTGTGGTTTCATTTTGTGATTTTTTTTCTTTTTTTTTTTCTTCCAAATTTCTCTCAAACCCCATGAATGTCCTCCTTTGAATTTGACTGAGCTTGACTTGCTCTTTTATAAACTCTAAAATTAAACATAAAAAACTGCTTAGAAGTATCCCAACGTAAATAGAAACTCAATTTCAGAATACACATTAATTCCTATGATTTCTATTCACATTTTAACATTTTAGTCCAATAATAGGGTATTTAGAGTGCACTTTCACACACTTATCAAGTGGATTGCCATCTATTAGAGAGATAGAGCATTACATTGATTTTGTACCGGGTGCGACAATTACTAACCTACCTCTCTTTGAAGAACATGAGTCATTGACACACTTGAAGGAACAAGGTAAGTTGTTGAATTGAATGCATGCTAAGTGGGAGGAATGTATTGAGACTTTTCCTCATGTAATCAAATACAAGCATGGTAAGGAAAATCTTGTGGTTGATGCATTATCAAGAAGGTATGTCATTGTCTTCATTTTAGATGCAAAGCTATTGAGATTTGAATATAATAAGAAATTGCTTGCTAATGATGATGACTTTGCTAGTGTGTATGGAGTATGTGAGAAAGCATCGTTTGGTAAGTGCTATAGACTAGATTGGTATTTGTTTGAAGAGAATAGATTTTATGAGCCTACTAGTCTTATTCGTGATTTGTTTGTGCATAGATGTGGTTTGATGGATCATTTTGGTGTAAAAAATATTTTAGACATGTTACATAATCGTTTGTGGGAGTTTCATCTGCCATTCATTGACTTCTTGCTTGAACATTTGCGAGAGTATCATTTGCTTTTCATTGAGTTTGCACATAATTGGAGTGGTCATTTTGGTGTCAAGAAAACCTTGGACATTTTGCATGAATATTTCTTTTGGCCTAAGATGAAACAAGTCGTCAATCGCAATTGTGAAAGGTGCATTACATGTAGAAAGGCCAAATTTAAGTTTTTGCCACATGGGTTGTATACATCTTTACCCGTTTCTAGTAAGCTATTGGTAGACATATCTATAGACTTTGTTTTGGAGCTGCCTAGGACAAAAGGAGGTAGAGATTCTATTTTTGTGATTATAGATAGGTTTAGCAAAATGTCACATTTCATTCCATGTCATAAAAATGATGATGGCACAAACATAGCTAACTTATTATTCAGGGGGATATTGCGACTTCATGGTGTAAGTAGGAGTATTGTTTCTACTACTCAGCCCTTATGCACTATTGTTCCTAAGAATTTAAAAACTTAGGAAGATTGTTTGTCACTTATAGAATTTGGATATAATAGGACATTGCATATTACTCCTTCATATTCTCCTTTTGAAGTTGTTTATTATTTTAATCCACTTACTCCTTTAACTCTGATACTTTTTCTTATTGATGACAGGAGTAGCTTGGATAGACCTTTTCAAATTCTTGAGAAAATTAATGATACTTCAGATCTAGTGGATCTTCTAGGTAAGTACCATATTTCTACTACTTTCAATATTTCTGATCTTTTTCCGTTTGATCCAGGTGGAGATTCGAGGACGAATCATTTTGAGGAGAGGGGAAATGATGGGCCCCAAGGTGGACCAAGTCGTAAAGATCCTTTGTAAGTTTCAGATGTGGCAATTACAAGATCAAGAGTTACGAAGATCAAAGAAGCTATGCATGGATGGATCCCAACATTCAAGATGGGCTTGAGAGGAGGAGATCCAGTTTTTATCCAAATGATACGCTACAGAAGACACGACTTGGGCCTGTTGTTATTGAAGGGCTTGAACTTATTTATTTTATTAAAAGAGCTTATTTTATTAGTTTACATTAAGTGAGCTTGAGGATGTCAGCCCACACATATGTCTTATTTCTAATGAACTAGGGTTTTTGAGAAGGCCTTGTATTTTGGCCAATGGCTTATTTGGAAAGTTATTATTTTATGTGAACTAGGGTTTTAGAAATTACTGTAGTGATGCATTGTTCATGCTACAGTACCCACGGCTCACTTAGGGTTTTGGAGAATTGTTTATTTAAATCAATTGTAGCCTCATTTGAGAAGGTTAGACATTATTGAATTGAGGAATTTTATTCATTGAATTAGGGGATTGTTCTTGATAGAATGTTTGAACTTATGAAAGGTAAATCACAACCTTTGTGGTATTCCTCCTTTGTAATCTGGGTTCTTGAGACTGGTTCTTCAACAGGTCTAGATTTTCATATAATCTAGGTTCTTGAAATGATTTTTCATCAGGTCTAGATTCTCCATCCATTGACTTGAGTTTGGCTTTCTTGGATTTATTTTTCCAATATTGTTGTTGGGTCTCAAAGCGAGTCAATTGGCGTCCACATCATTTACAGCCCACCCTAAAGCTCCTAGTTCATTTCTAGCAATGGATGAATTGGCAACAAAAAACCCATCTTTTTTTTCATTCTTCCAATTGAAGCCCACATATACCATACCGTTGGTTTCCCTCAAGTCCAAGAAGTGCCACACACCCCTAAGGTTCCCTATCTAGCCATGTTTAAGCTTTTTGCCTGAGTTAAGGGCATTAATCGACTTAACCATGATTTGTCATCTGTAAACCATGAGCTTAATTTTCTTTTAAATTCTTTCTAACCTTTTTGATATGGACTTTATTACTTTTTTGGTTGTTTTTTATTATTCTTAGATCGAATTAGAGGATTAGTCCTGATTCTACACACGTCAATAGAAGCAAATCCATGTCAATGCCAAAGCCACCACCAATCAAAACCTCAATGCACCTTCATGTGAATTGCAACAAATCGGCCCCTAACTGGAGCCTTTTTTCCCATTTTCCCAAGGGAAATTTTATCATTTACACCTCCACCTTAACCCTTATATTTCATTTCTTGCATTGGTGGAATTGGCAATAAGAAACCCATGTTTTATTTTATTCTTCCAATTGAAGCCCACATACACCATACTGTTGGTTTCCCTCAAGTCCAAGAAGTGCCCATGCCCCTAAGGTTCCTTATCTAGCCATGGTTGTCCATTGAAATTGCTACATTGATTTGAATTTGTGAGAAGTGACATCATTGTGATTGAGAATTGAAGTGGTTGGTTGGTTTGCTTATGAGTGAAAGATTGTTTGATTGCAATATTCTGTTGAATTCTATCTAACTATTTTTCTAAGAGACTAGCAAAACGATACTTGGGGGGGTATGATTGAGCTATAATGTTGTGATTATTTTACACTTTAATTTGAGCCAATCACACTTTTCTTACTAGTGATTAAATGAGTTGGGCCTTGATAAATCTACTCTAACTCAATTGATAACAGCCTAGTTTTATGATCTTTAATCTCTAATTTATTACATGAAATTGAGGAAGTCTAATTGTTGTGAATATATGCAAGGGGGCTATGAATTGGCCATGAGTGGGCCATGTGGGGCCTTTGCACCAAGCCAAAAAAAAAAATGTCCAAATTTCACCATTAACACATTAGGGAAAGCTAAGTGCTTATGCCCCAGACAACATGTTATGGAAAGCTCAGTGCTAAGTGCTTACGCCCAAACTTTTCACTTCACAGAAGCCAACTTCAAGCGAGCCCTATATCTTCACCTCATGGAAGCTTCATTTCCATTCATGCCCCTGCACCAGATGCTCCACACGATCATCACATGAGCCTTGTGCCAGTCTAATTACCGAAGCAAATTCACGGCCCAACACTAATTTCACTTCAAGGAAATCATGCAACACTGACGCATCACGCTACCACACACCAGATACATTTCACGTGGGTCCTTGCAAGATTGATTCCAAGCCAAATGTTTCACTACTATAGCAAAGCACTTTTTCCTTTCTCGGACACAACTGCTGCTAGTAGAAAAATGAGTTATGCTCACCAAGGTAGACCTAGTCTTAAAGATCTTTTGCAAGTTTCAGATGGGCCGACTACAAGGTTAAGAGCCCAAAAGATCAAGGAAGGTAGCAAAGATTTGTGCAATCCACTTGGGACAAAACTAGCTAGACTCCAACATTCAAGATGGGCTTGAAGGAAGAAAAACTGGAGTTGATTTATTGGATACTTGTTATGGAAGAGGGCAACAACATGACTTAAAGGCTTTGGGCACTTGAAGGTGTTGAACTTGTTTAACTCATTAAAATGGCTTTTTATTAGTTATAGAAATTAGTCTAGAATAATTGGGCTTGAAGATGCTTGGCCCACATATATCTTATGTTTTATTAACTATGGTTTTAAGAGAGCTTTTTATTGTATGCACTTAAGGGGGGCACTGGCCACATGGTTATTTTGGGAAGAATTAATTATTTAGCTAGGGTTCTAGTTGGAAGTGATGGGCACAAAGGTGGACCAAGTCGTAAAGATCCTTTGCAAGTTCCAGATGAAGCAATTACAAGATCAAGAACTAGGTAGATCAAGTAAGCTGTAAGGATGGATGAAATCCACTTGGGACGAGTCTAGCAATAGCCTAATATTCAATAAGATGGGCTTGTGAGAAGGAGATTCAGTTCTTATCCATGTGATACAAGCAATGGAAGAGTGCAACATAAATTATGGCTTATTATTATGTTTATGTGATTGAAGGCCTTGGGCTTGTTTATCTCATTTAAAGGATTTATTTCATTAGTTATAAGAATTAGTCTAGAATAATTGGGCTTGAGAATGCTTGGGCCACATATGTTTTTCTTTGTTGAATTAGGATTTCAAAAGGTAAAGTTACTGTAGTTGCACTGATGTGAACCCCAATCAACTTGCTTTGAGACCCAACAATAATATTGGAAAACCAACCCAAGAAAGCCAAAATCAAGTCTATGGATGGAGAATCTAAACCCGTTAAGAACTCATTTCAAGAATCTAAATTATATTAAAATCTAGACCCGTTGAAGAAGCCGGATTACAAAAGAGGAATGCCACAAAGGTTGTGATTTACCTTTGATAAGTTCAAAAGTTCAATCAAGAACAAGAGGAGTAAACTCAACTTACCATGAAAATTCAATATTGTCTTCCCTTCTCAAATGAGGCTACAATTGGTTTAAATAAACAATCTCCCAAAACCTTAAGTGAGCCGCGGGTACTGTAGCGTGAACAGTGTCGCACTACAGTAACTTCTAAAACCCTAGTTCACATAAATTAATAACTTTCTAAATATACCCTTGGCCAAAATACAAGGCCTTCCCAAAAACCCTAGTTCATTAGAAATAAGACGTGTGGGCTGGACATTCCCCAAGCTCAATTATTCTAGATTAATTCATTTGATTAATAAAATAAGCCATTTTAATGAAATAAATAAGTCCATGGCTTTCAATAACAATAGGCCCAAGTCGTGTCTTCCATAGCTTGGATCAAGTGGATCAAAATTGGTTCTCCTTCTTTCACGCACATCATGAGTGTTGGGCTCTTGCTAGCTTTATTCCAATTGGATTGCACCAATTCTTGCATTGCTCTCTTGATCTTCGTGGCTCTTAATCTTGTAATTGATCCTTAAGACTTGGTCCGCCTTGAGGCCCATCATTCCCCCTTTCCTCAAAAGGATTCGACCTCGAATCTCCACCAGGAACAAAGGGAAAAAGATTAGTAACATTGAAAATAGCAAACATATGATACTTACCTGAAAGATTCACTAGATATGAAGTATCATTAACTTTATCAAGAATTTAGAAATGTCCATCCAAGCTACTTCTGTCATCAACAAGTAAATGCATTAAATCAAAAGAAATAAATGAATTAAAACCATAAACAATTTCAAAATGACAATATGAAGTAGTCGTATGCATGGTCCTGCTATATGCAAACTTTATAAATGACAAATGATACTCTCGCAAACTTTCATGTAAAAATTCAATAAATGGAAAATGATACTCCCACAAATGTTCATGAAACACATCTAAACTCTTCCTTACACCAAAATAACTACTCCAATTATATGCGATCTCAATGAATGGCAAACCATACTCCCAAAAGTTTTCATGTAATACGCGTAAACTCTTCTTTACACCAAATGGACCATTCCAACTATATGCAAACTCAATGAATGGGAAACAATACTCCCACAAATGGTCATGCAACACTTCTAAGGTCCTTTTTACACAAAAATGTCCCATCAAAGCATCTTTATGTGCTCCAAGCACAAACAACTCACGCATAGAACTATTAGGTACAAAATGTTTATTATCTCTAAACAAGTACCAATCTAGTCTATATAACTTACCAAACGATGCTTTCTCACATACTCTATACACACTAGCGAAGCCATCATCATTAATATACAATTTATTATCATATTCAAGTCTCAATAATTTCGTATCTAAAATGGTGACAAGGACATACCTTCTTGCTAAAGCATCAAACATAAAATTTTTCTTACCATGTGTGTACTGAATTACATGAGGAAAGGTCTCAATGAAGTGAACCCACTTGGCATGAATTCTATCCAACTTACCTTGTCCCTTCAAGTGCATCAAGGACTTATGTTCTTCAAATAAAGGTCGGCTAAGGATTGTCGCACCTGGCACAAGATCATTGTATTGCTCTATCTGTGATGACCCGCTTTTGAGTGCATTTTCACTAAAGGGTTGTTTTTATTTTAATTAATATATTAGTTTATTTATTTTAATTTATTGCGTTTTAAAAATTATTTTTTATTTATTTGATGTTGTGTTTTATTTCTTTTTGTCGTTTTCGGTTTTTAATCTCGTTTCGGCGGATTTGTTTTGTTTTCCCGGACTGAGGATTGGACCTCAATTCTTTCTTACATCTCTTTTTCCCTTTCTTCCTTTTTCCTTTTTCTCTTTTCTTTTTCTTCTTTCTTTTTCTTTTTCTCTTTTTTCTTTCTTTTCTTTTTCTTCCTCCTCCTCCCGATCGGCTCTCTCCCTCTCTCTCCTCACCCACGCCATAAACCACCCAAACCCTCGACCCACCGCCGTCCAGCACCGCCCCCACCGGTCGAAGCCTCTCCCTTCGGCGCAACCCTCCACCAAATCTCAGCCCCATCCGGCCAGCCGTTTGGCCGAAAAACACCCATAAAGCCCCCACGGTTTTTGCCCCGATCCGCCGCCGTCGCTCCACCTCCGGCCACCATTTCTTCACCACTTCATCACCGGTCCCTTGCCGTCCTAACCCACCTATTTTTGGCCACCAATAGTCACCGGAACAGCTCCCACGAGCTAGCTTTCGTTTTTGGGAAATCTGGCCTCTCTCCGCCGTTTCTGCCGCCACCCACGGCCAACCACCACTTCCACTAGCTTCATAATCATCCCTAGACCATTCCCTATCAATCCCAAGCCCTGGTTTGTCCCCGTTCAAAAGTGGGTATTTTACAACCCACGGCCACAGTCAATTTTCACTGTTATGTTGCTTTTCCTCCGCCGTATGCAACGCCAAGTGTTTTCTAGAAATACCATATACCGCTGTAAGTATTTTCCAAATCCTATTTTCAGATTTAAATATATATTGCTCGTTCAATAATTTTATCTGCTGGTTGGTTGATTCCGGACTGAGTTCGAGGAGTTCGGGGGTCGGATGGATGGAGGACGGAGTTGCTTGTTTTATTGATTTATGTTGGTTGATTATTTTTGTACATTGATATAGCATTTACATGGTGCATGCACGTGTGTTTTTGAGTAATTGTGAAAAGCCTATTTATTGGCGTAAGTGGACTTACGGGTGCGTGTGTGTCACGACCCCAAGCCGGGATGGGGTATTATCTCGGTGGAGCTCCTCTGGTCACTCGGGAGTGGAATAAACTGAGTGATGTCCCCTGGGTTGTCGCTGGGCGACGACGGGAGCGGGGGCTAGGGGATGCTTGGCTACGAACGCGCCCGGCGCGGAACCGGGCATCGCTCTACGCACCGACTCCGTGGCCCTTCGCTGGCGAGGGCTAGAGGATGCTTGGCTACGAACACGCGGGGCGTGGAACTGGGCATCACTTCATGCATGTTGTTTGAGTTCTATGTGTTTTAACCTGTGGTGTTTGGGTTTTACTTACCTGCGGTACCTTTTTAGTTCCGTAGATTTTGGTGCAGGATTCGAGGATGAGGAGGAGGAGGCTGAGCCCGAGGATGCGACTCCGCCAGAGTTTTGAGTCGAAGTTATGCTTTATAGTTTGGTTTAAAACTGTATTTGTGTTTTTGTAATATTTTATTTATGTATATTTTAAACAGCTTGTATTATATTAAGAAAAATTCTGGTACTTAGTTATATGACTTTCTTTATCCGCTGCGTGTTTCTTCGTGCACATATGTTGCTTCTGCACACACTTGGCACTCGTCGATAGGGTGGTGACCCGGGTTGTCACCATCCGGACGTCTCGATTTCCCCGTATCCATGCGTGGGGATTTGGGGGCGTCACAGGTGGTATCAGAGCGGTTTGGCTCTGGGTAAAACCACATGTCCCGTAGATAGTACCAGAATGCTTTTAAAGTTGTGTTTTAAAAATTATGTTAAGTATAGTTATTTAATTTGTTTTATTTGTTTGAGCTTGTTTGTTTGTTTTTATTTATTTAGTTATGTTTTTGCAAGTTGGTTTCTTTTGTTTTTTGTGATGTGGTGTTGGTCTGTGGTTCTGTTTTTGTTTGTTGTTGGTTTTATTTGTTTTTGTTTTCTGAAAGGGGGTCAAAGGTTGTGGTGACAGGAAAAAAAATGGGGAGACCAAGGAAATCTTCTCAGGAGCCACGGGACAATACCTCAAGGGATGACTCCATAGCCGAAGCAATACGGCAGATGACGGAGTTTATGCAGGAGAATGTTAGGCCACAACAGACAGGGCCTTGGCCACAACAAGGACCTTGGCCACAACAAGGGGGTCCCTGGCCACAACAAGGAGGGCCTTGTCCACAACAAGGAGGGTTTTGGCCACAACCAGGGGGTCCTTGGCCACATCAGGGAGGGCCTTGGATGTACCCGGGAGGGTCTAGTAGCATGGTGCAAGCCGGATGCACCTATGAGCGCTTCCTGGCGCATAGAACCCCACACTTCACTGGAGAAGAGAATCCACTCCAAGCTGGAAAATGGATCAAAGACCTGGAAAGAACATTTGAGGTGTGTGGATGCACTGAGGCCCAACAGGTACTCTACGCCAGCTATCTGTTGCAAGGCACCACATTTGATTGGTGGGATACCAAGAGGGTGATGTTGGAATCAGAATTGGGATCTTTCGCTGCTGTGACCTGGCAGCGCTTCAAGAAAGAATTTAATGACCGCTTCTTTCCCGCAGCGGTAAGGAAGCAAAAGGCAAGAGAGTTCTCAAATCTGGTCCAAGGGGGCGCGACAGTGGAACAATACGCTCGGAGATTCATAGAACTTGGGCGATTTGCTCCCCACCTTATCGCCATAGAGGAGATGCGAGCTGATCGTTTTCAGGAGGGACTATGCCCTGATATACGCCGTATGGTGGTCAGCCATCGGATATCCACTTTTCAGGAATTAGTGGATGTGGCCACCCTTGTGGAGCGAGAAAATAATCTGAGTATGGGCTCCCCTCCAGGACATAAGAGGCGGAGTTTTTCTGGTGAAGGAAGCAGCTCGGGTTCGCCTCAGAAATTTGTTCAGTGGACTGGAACTCGACCTCAAACGTCCTCAGGTGTTCGTATGGGAGGACGGGTGCCAATTTGTGGAGCATGTAATAGAGCTCATGAGGGCGAGTGTCGGCTGAGTAGTGGACCCCAGTGTTACCGGTGCGGCCAAGTGGGACATATTGCTCAGGAATGCCCCGTCAGAGTTCAAGGAAGCCATGGAGGTAGACACGGTGGAAGAACCAATCCGAGACAAGCAGTGCAAGCCCGGGTTTATGCTGTCACACCCGGAGAGGTGGATGATGAGGCACCAGCAACCCATGATGCTGGAGTAATTACAGGTATGGGTTTATTTAAATTTTAAGTTGGATTTAATTTTTGGTATTTTGGTTTCTCCTTTGCTTTTTGGATTTCATGGGTTAATGTGTTTGGTTTAGGAAGAGTTTGTTTGTATGAGTTTTATGCTTGCACTTTGTTTGATTCCGGTGCGTCACAGTCGTTTGTATCTTCCGCTTTTGCTCGGGTGTGTAATTTGGTCACGGAACCGTTACCAAAGTCTATGGTAGTGGCTTTACCCGATGGTGAAATGGTGTGGTGTTCCAAGGTTGCTTTGGGATGTCCGTTAAATTTTGAGGGAAGGTTTTTGAATGCTGATTTGGTGGTGTTTAAGCTGTTGGGTTTTGATATCATCCTCGGGATGGATTAGCTATACCGATATTCTGTGAGTATTAATTGCAGAAGTCGGATAATTAGCTTTCAGCTTCCAGATGGTGATTGTCTGGAATTTGCAGGGAGTAAATTAAAAGAAAAGCCGATAATTATATCGGCAATTCAAGCAAGAAGAGAGATTGCATGGGGAGCGGATGCATTCTTGGTTCAGATGGTGTCCACGCCATCCGAGGAGAAGTCTTTGGCAGACATTCCAGTTGTGGAAGAATTCCCCGATGTGTTTGTGGACGACTTGCCCGGACTACCCCCTGTGCGAGAAATGGAATTTGTTATAGACTTGGAACCTGGAGCGGCTCCTGTGCATAAAGCACCTTATCGCATGGCACCGGCTGAATTAAAAGAGTTGAAGACTTAGTTGCAAGAGCTGGTAGAGAAGGGATTTATTCAGCCTAGTACTTCACCGTGGGGTGCACCAGTTTTGTTTGTTAAAAAGAAAGATGGAACCCTCCGTATGTGCATAGATTATCGGGAATTGAATAAGGTGACCATCAAAAATAAATATCCTCTCCCGCGGATAGATGATTTATTTGATCAGCTTCAAGGAGTAGCCGTGTTCTCTAAAATTGATCTGAGGTCGGGATACTACCAGCTGAGGATCAGAGACAAGGATGTGCCTAAAACTGCCTTCAGGTCGAGGTATGGGCATTATGAATTTAAGGTGATGCCGTTCGGGTTAGCGAATGCCCCTGCTGCTTTCATGGATTTAATGAATCGAGTATTTCGACCTGATCTGGATTCATTTGTGGTAGTATTCATCGATGATATTCTGATTTATTCCCGAGATGTTGAAGAGCACGTGTATCATCTTCGTCTGGTACTTGGGAAATTGAGAGAACACCAATTGTACGCCAAGCTCAGCAAGTGTGAATTCTGGTTGGAAGAAGTTAAATTTCTTGGGCATGTAATTTCTCGAGACGGAGTGGCTGTTGATCCTAGTAAGGTAGAAGCCATTTTGTCATGGCAGCACCCGACTACAGTGCGCGAGATCCGGAGTTTCTTGGGACTCGTCGGGTACTACTGAAGATTTGTAGAGGGTTTTGCTCGCCTATCCGGACCTCTCACAGCTTTGAATCGGAAGAATACGGAATTGGTTTGGTAAGATAAATGTGAGAGAAGCTTCCAAGAATTAAAGAACAGGTTGACGACGGCACTAGTGTTAGCGCTCCCAGAACCGCACAAGCCATTCGTAGTCTTCAGTGATGCATCTAAATTTGGTTTGGGTTGTGTCCTTATGCAGGAAGGACGGGTTGTAGCCTATGCATCTTGTCAGCTAAAGGACCATGAGAAGAATTATCCGACGCACGATCTAGAATTGGCTGCGATTGTTTTTGCTCTCAAGATCTGGAGGCACTTCTTGTATGGGGAAGCTTGCAAGGTTTTTACTGATCACAAGAGCTTGAAGCATTTGTCTTCCAAGAAAAATCTGAACATGAGGCAGAGGCGATGGCTAGAGCTAATCAGTGACTATCAGTGTGAGATCAAGTACCATCCGGGGAAGGCTAATATAGTTGCTGATGCTTTGAGCCGGAAGTCACACTTGGAAGATGAAGCTGAGCCGTCAGAATTGGATTCGTTGCTTTGTGGGATGAGAAGGCTCCTTATTGAGAGTTCGCAGCAAGAAGAGATTTTATCTTCAGTTCTTGATATTCGGGTAACTGATTTTGAAGAATTGAAGACTCTTCAAAGGAAGGATCCGAAGCTGCTGAATATCAGAAGAAGAGTCAGAAAAGCTCGAGGGCTGTTGCATTATAGCATGGATAACGATGGGATACTTCGGTTTTGAGATCGCAGAGTGGTCCCAAAGGACTCAGAATTCAAAGAACGAATGATGGTGGAAGCTCATGCGGCCCCTTGTTCAGTTCATCCCGGCAGTACAAAGATGTATCGGGACTTGAAGAAAAATTACTGGTGGGATGGAATGAAGAAGGATATTGCCTTATATGTTGAGAAATGCCACACATGCCGTCAAGTGAAGGCCGAGCATCAAAGACCTGCAGGTATGCTCCAACCCCTCCCTATTCCTGAGTGGAAATGGGATGACATCACGATGGACTTTGTAGTGGGTTTGCCGAGAACGCCTAGTGGGAAAAATTCTGTTTGGGTGATTGTTGACCGATTAACGAAGAGTGCTCATTTCTTGCCTGTTAATAACACCGATTCCTTGGGTAAGTTGACCCGCTTGTATGTCAAGGAGATAGTGCGGCTGCACGACATACCAAAGAGTATAGTGTCGGATCGAGACCCGAGGTTCACGTCGCAGTTTTGGAAGAGTTTGCAGGCAGCTTTGGGTACTAAGTTGAAGTTCAGTACTGCATACCACCCGCAGACAGATGGCCAATTGGAGCGCACGATTCAGACCCTTGAAGACATGTTGCGAGCATGTGTCATGGAATTTCAAGGGAGTTGGGAAAACCATTTGCCGCTCATCGAGTTTGCATATAATAATAGCTTCCATGTGACCATCCAGATGGCTCCCTATGAAGCTCTTTACGGGAGAAAGTGCAGGTCGCCCTTGTGTTGGGATGAAGTCGGGGAGAGTAGGATAATTCGACCCGAAATAATTCAAGAGATGCAAAGCCAAGTCTGGATCATCAGAGATAAAATGGCGGCAGCTCAGAGTCGCCAGAAAAGTTACGCCTATACCAGGAGGAGAGAGTTATCTTTTGAAGTTGGTGATTGGGTTTACCTTAAAGTCTCTCCCATGAGAGGTGTTAAGCGTTTTGGTAAGAAGAGGAAGTTGGATCCGAGGTATGGGGCCCTTTTCAGATTCTGGAGAAGGTAGGGTCCGTCGCCTATAGAGTCGCTTTGCCAGGATATTTTGAGGATATTCATGATGTCTTCCATGTATCATCCCTGAAGAAGAGCTTTGGACAGCAAGAGCCACGCTTCGTCGACCCAGCGGGTATTCAGTTGCAACCGGATCTCACTTATGAAGTTGTTCCATCGCAGATCATGGATTGGAAGGAGCAATAGTTGAGGTCCAAGATGATAACTTTGGTTAAGGTGGCTTGGGGAGATCCGTTAGCACAAGACTTCTCTTGGGAGCGAGTAGCGGACATGAGGGAGCAGTACCCATACTTGTTTGAGTAATGAAGGTACGTATCTTAATCTTGGTCACAGGTGGTTTATGTGTTTTTATGTGGCTTGTTTTAAGTTGGTGGTTGATCTTGCAAATTTCGAGGACGAAATTTGTTTTTAAGGAGGGGAGGATGTGATGACCCGCTTTTGAGTGTATTTTCACTGAAGGGTTGTTTTTATTTTAATTAATATATTAGTTTATTTATTTTAATTTATTGCATTTTAAAATTGGTTTTTATTTATTTGATGTTGTGTTTTATTTCTTTTAGTCATTTTCGGTTTTTAATCTCGTTTCGGTGGATTTGTTTTGTTTTCCCGGAGTGAGGATTGGACCTCAATTCTTTCTTACATCTCTTTTTCCTTTTCTTCCTTTTTCCTTTTTCTCTTTTCTTTTTCTTCTTTCTTTTTCTTTTTCTCTTTTTTCTTTCTTTTCTTTTTCTTCCTCCTTCCCCTCCCGATCGGCTCTCTCCCTCTCTCTCCTCACCCACGCCGTAAACCACCCAAACCCCCGACCCACCGCCGTCCGGCCGCCGTGCGGCACACCGCCCCCACCGGTCGAAGCCTCTCCCTCCGGCGCAACCCCCCACCAAATCTCAGCCTCATCCGGCCAGCCGTTTGGCCGGAAAACACCCTTAAAGCCCCCACGGTTTTTGCCCCGATCCGCCGCCGTCGCTCCACCTCCGGCCACCATTTCTTCACCACTTCATCACCAGTCCCTTGCCGTCCTAACCCACCTATTTTCGGCCTCCAATAGTCACCGGAACAGCTCCCACGAGCTAGCTTTCCCTTTTGCGAAATCCAGCCTCTCTCTGCCATTTCTGCCGCCACCCACGGCCAACCACCACTTCCAATAGCTTCATAATCATCCCTAGACCATTCTCTATCAATCCCAAGCCCTGGTTTGTCCCCGTTCAAAAGTGGGTATTTCACAACCCACGGCCATAGTGAATTTTCACTGTTACATTGCTTTTCCTCCGCCATTTGCAACGCCGAGTGTTTTCTAAAAATACCATATAGCGCTGTAAGTATTTTCCAAACCCTATTTTCAGATTTAAATATATATTGCTTGTTCAATAATTTTATCTGCTGGTTGGTTGATTCCAGACTGAGTCCGAGAAGTTCGGGGGTCGGATGGATGGAGGATGGAGTTGCTTGTTTTATTGATTTATGTTGGTTGATTATTTTTGTGCATTGATATAGCATTTACATGGTGCATGCACGTGTGTTTTTGTGTAATTGTGAAAAGCCTATTTATTGGCATAAGTGGACTTACGGGTGCGTGTGTATCACGACCCCAAGCCGGGATGGGGTATTATCTCGGTGGAGCTCCTCTGGTCACTCGGGAGCGGAATAAACTGAGTGATGTCCCCTGGGTTGTCGCTGGGCGACGACGGGAGCGGGGGCTAGGGGATGCTTGGCTACGAACGCGCCGGGCGCCGAACCGGGCATCGCTCTACGTACCTACTCCGTGGCCCTTCGCTGGCGAGGGCTAGAGGATGCTTGGCTACGAACACGCGGGGCGTGGAACTGGGCATCGCTCGTTAGGTGTCACATGCGTGGTGGTACTCTGCGGTGTGGCACTGGAGCCAGGGTGTGCGGATGACCCCTAGGGGAAGGTCATGGTGCATACGGGTTAAAATGGATTATGGTTTGATATGAATAAAGGCCAAATGTGACTTTTGGCGTGTTTTTGGAACGGGTTTGTTTTTGGGCCAAATGGAATTTTTGGCGTGTGTGGGAAATTATGTTTTATGGGTTTTGCGCTTTGGCATCACTTCATGCATATTGTTTGAGTTCTATGTGTTTTTATCTGGTGGTGTTTGGGTTTTACTTACCTGCGGTACCTTTTTGGTTCCGTAGATTTTGGTGCAGGATTCGAGGATGAGGAGGAGGAGGCTGAGCCCGAGGATGCGGCTCCGCCGGAGTTTTGAGTCGAAGTTATGCTTTATAGTTTGGTTTAAAACTGTATTTGTGTTTTTGTAATATTTTATTTATGTATGTTTTAAATAGCTTGTATTATATTAAGAAAAATTCTGGTACTTAGTTATATGACTTTCTTTATCCGCTGCGTGTTTCTTCGTGCACATATGTTGCTTCTGCACACACTTGGCACTCGTCGATAGGGTGGTGACCCGGGTTGTCACCATCCGGACGTCTCGATTTCCCCGTGTCTGTGCGTGGGGATTTGGGGGCATCACACTATCTCTCTAATAGGTGGTTATCCACTAAACATACCGCTAGGAATCATGACCTCATATCCCTGCAATAAAAAGATAACAATACTAGGTAAAGATTCGTTAAATCCGTTAGTAGTAAAATTCGCCTTAGCGTAAAAACTCACTTATCTCTTTGTTTTTCTCTCGCTTTCTTCACTCCAGCTTTTCTTTTCACTCTCCTTTTTCTTTTCACTCTTTTTTTTTTCTTTCACTCTCTTTTTCTTTTCAACATCTTTTTTTGAACTTTCGGCCTCACAATTGTTTTTCAACTCATTCTCTCTTTTTCTAGAGGTTTCACTATTTCTTTCTTCCTCAACCTCATTTTTACTCTCTCTTTTTTTATCAATCTTAGTTTCTCTCTTTCTTTGTTGATCAATCTCAGTTTCACTCTTCTTTTCTTATCAATCTCACTTTTCAACTTCAGTTGGTCCTCATATGGACCTGTGGTGGAGTTAAAGGAGCAAGTTTGATTGTCTTTCCATCCTTTTCAAAATTGTACATATTCTTGACCGCATCATGGATCACCCTCCTATCATACTGCCATGGCCTCCCCAACAAAATATGGCCAGCGTGCATAGGTACTATGTGAGGCCCCCAGATTCTGCTTGGGATCGAACGAACATCTGAAATGTTGGGACATGCAACACAAGGTTACTTGTTCCCGTTCATGACATATAAGATGCAATATTCTTAACATGCATCTTAACATTATGCAATATTTGCAACAGATAATTTTTTTTGAGTAATACTATGCACCAAACTTATAATATCCCAAATAGTTAAATCATAATCCAAGCATACTTAACAAAATAAACATCCATGATTTCAGTACAAGTCTCAGAGAACTGTAATCTCAAAAACATGGGAGGCCAGACTCCATATTTACATTACCAAAATACACTATTGAGGAAGTTCATCGAGTAACTCATATAACTTGACTAACGAGGCCAGAATACTATCCAAAAACTAACTATGGAAGTTGAAAGCTTCGTGTCATGTCTGCTGCGTCTAGTCAACCTCCTGTAGTCTACCAATGTCCGCTCCCTACTTTGATCCTAACACATCACCTACCATTCGAGGGGAATGATAGTTGGGACTACCACAGTAAGACTTGATTACAAATCTCAATAAGTTAACAGGAAACTCCTGCACAGGTTAATGATGCATGCATGGCAGCAAAAACATGAATGCATAATTAAAGTTGTAAGTTGACATATAGCATGACATAACTAACATAACCTAAATTGAAACGTAAACTGGACTTGACTTGACATGACATGAACTTGAACTTATAATATAACATGGGCTACCAACATAACATGAACGTGAACTTGAAACATAACATGGACTTGAATCATAGCATGCATGTGAACATACATAACATACACATGAACCTGAATTTAACATAAACCTTAGCATGATATGACATAAACGTGAACTTGAGACATAATGTAAATAAGAACATAACATAACATGAACGTGAACGTGAACGTGAACTTGAACATAACATGTCTCTGAATATAACATGACATGAACGTGAACTTGGAATCTTGTTCAATAGACTTAATTAATAACGTGACCATATGGGTGCTACACGGGTCCCCTTGAGCTGTGTGTTCCTGCCGATTACCGCATCACAACACAGGTATCTACACCAGCTGTGAGTGCATTAATACGTACTCCACAATTGTTATGGCCCCATACTTCATGCTCCACAGTTGTTGTGGCCCCATGAATTGTTTGTGCCACACTTGTTGTGAGCACACGTAAAAATAAAATATGACTCTATCGGCGTTAGTGCCCGGCAAGCTTTGGTGACTAGCTAGTTAGGTCTGATTCGCAATTTGTTGACTGTACTTCATCAACCTAGGGAATTTCACACCTATTTAGACAGTCCAACATGCACAAAAGAGTTCTACTAGGATATTATCCCATCCTAGTACTTAGGGTCGTGATTGACATGAATAACTTAGCATGAACATGATCTGAAACTTGACTTAACATAAACTTGATCTGACTTTTTTACTTAACATGACATACTTAAAATGATGAATATTACATGATATGGCATACATGTAACATATGACATACTTGTAATATATAACAACTGTGGATAAATCATGTGTAACAGATAAACATATAATGACGTGCCATGGCATGGCATATATGATAACATACATACATAATTTGTAGTTCTCTTACCCATCATACATACACAGTAAACTAATAGTAAGTTAGAAACTAACTTACCTCGATCGTTGCGTTCTATGAAAATAAAGTGCGAAACACGAGGAACTGTAAGAAGATATTCTAAAAGTTAGACATTTAATTACTAACAATTAAGAAAGTGTAAAAGAGACAACTTAGAGTAAAATTACCATTTTACCCTCTACATGTGGAAAAATAACCATTTTACCCCTAACTTAAGGATTTCACATCCTAACTCCAAAAATTTTCAAAATTTTCATTCCTTATGTAAATTTTATCCTAAATTCAAATATCAATTTATAAAAATTTAAAAAAATCATAACTATGGAAAACACACTATGGCTGAAATATCCATAGGTTATTTCTCTTGATTTTTGTTGCAATTCCTTCCAACTTCAAAACTCATTCTTAATCCAAAATTTTGCAACAAACATCTTCCTATCCTAAGTTTAAAACCATACTTAAAATATCCATTTATAAAAATCTAATAATCAACACCAAACGTTTTGTAAAAAGACTCAAACCCTTGAATCACAAGTTTTGACCTTAGATCAAAATATCTCCAAGAATTCCAACAAAATCAAATCTTACTTATAACATATTCATAACATCATCCTAAGATTAACCATGCTTTAAATTATCAAACTAAAGTCACCAAAATCACAAAATAACACTTGGAGTTTTTGGTTTTACATTTAGTCCTGAAACAGAAACTTTTTTCTCAACTAGTTTTGATCAATCTCTTGATCCATGGTTTACAAAGATGGGATCTTCAAACCAAAATATCACATGGTTTAAAAAATGTGTCTTAAAGACTATCCAACCATCAAACTTAAAATCACATGGTTAAAACTCAATAAAACATGGATCTAACCCAAAAACATCAAATCTTAGGCCTAACCGAAATCCTCTTGCATAGAAAAATCACATCTTTAAAACTAATACTAAAAATCTTCAAAATAACATCCTAACATGAAAATAAGAGACTTATGATCATCATATAAAAGTATCAAAGCCTTTATAGTAAGATCAAACCTCGAAATATTCAAACTTTCTCCGAATAAAAACTGTTTTGTCACTTCCAGTTTTTAAGTTTCTAGATCTAGGAAACTCTATCATCAAAAGCTTTATTCATGCAACAAAACCTCAATCAACACTCTTAAACACACGCTAACAACACTCAATAAAATTTTGGACCAAGATATGTCCATTATCTTGGTCAAAAACTCCAAAACATAACATACTCTCTAGTTTCATGCCCAGAATGACCTTTCCATGGTTAAAAATACTTTTGATTGACCAAATGACCATGAAATGATACGAATAATATATCTAAGGAAATTATAATCAAATAGGAACAATTTTTATGAAGGAGTCATCATGTAAAAATACTTACAAAGGGTAAAAAAACTCCACATAAAATGACCCAGAAATCTGCCTGAGATAACTCTTTTGGGTTTCTCTCTAAGAACAGGGTGAATAAGTGATTAAAGGGAAAGAAGTGTGTCTTGCACAACTCTATACTTCTGGAGGGGGAAGATATGGACTTGAATGACCATTGATTGGAGTTAGCTATGTGACATAAAGTGGAGAATAGATAGGGGAAAGGACTACCTGTAGAAGCTATGAGGTATGGAGGTTGATGGGGTGGGTTTCTCTATCTCATCAAGGCACTATTGGGTGCAGCCAAGGGTAGTGGATGGTCTGCCATGTGGGAGAGGAAACTTATTCAAGAAGCTTTGCCAAGGTGGCCAAATTCGTGGGCCTTGGTCAATCAAGTGGGCTTCAATTTGGGGTTTAAAGGGGGTTTGGTTAGGGTTTGAAATGCTATCAAGCCCAAATCCAATTTTTCTTGGCCCAATAAAATTTCCAAGGTTTAAAAGGTTGGATAATGATGTCATAACAAGGATTTTAGAAATTAATAGCATGTGGAAGTGATTTAATCAAGTAATTAAACATAATGCTAGAAATTGAATCAAAAAGAGTTTGAAGGTCAATTTAGGGTTTGGGAAAACCGTTTAGGGTTTTGGTTTCAACCAAGCTTTTGGGGATTCAATTTGATTCCAACCATTTAGGGTTTCACTAGGGTTGAAAGCCTCTTTGATCTGGCTCAATTTGGTTGATCAGATGAAAAAGGTTTTGCATAGGTGGCATGATCTTACACCTTGATTTTCTTCACAAATCCATCTGAAGGTTCCTCTTTATGCCAAGTGTCTAATACTATTCACTATGTGTGCTAAGATCTTGCCAAGTATTCAAATAAAACTTCTCTAACCTAATTTGGACATTCCACACTGTGATTTTGAAAACACTGCACTTAGTATGCTTATCGAGGTTACTATTCACTCAAAAAAAAAACGTAATAAACTTAGTACTAAAAAATCTTAATATGAATAAATATTCACATTAACCTACTGTGAAAATCATTTACCAAGACTCAACCCCGAAGTGCCCCTAAAAATAAATTCACAGTTTCGAACAGTTGTTTCGTTCGAAATTATGAAAATGAGTTATTGCACTATAAAATCCTAAATATTCAACTGAGTCTAGTGGTACAGACCATAACATATTCTGACACTTCTAACTATCTCAAATAATTAAAATCGCATTTTTGGCACCATAGTGAATGATAACACTGATTATGTTGATAGACTAAAACCTTTGCAATTAGTCGATTCGTGAAAACTTACGGAGTTTTCACGAAGTTCCTCAAGTCTATAGAAATTCTACCATCGAATTTCTAGCAGGCTGTTACACTCTACATCACAAAGCACCTTATCCTTGTACTTCCTAATTGAAAAAGATACTAACGCTTGTTTATTTACCCTAACCTCCCCACAATCGTTCAACCACTACAACTTATATGGTCTAGGGTGTTTTAAAGTAGGTAAATTTAATTTCTTAACTAAGGTAGTGCTATCAACATTAGTACAACTTCCCCCATCAATGATCATACTACATACCTTGTTATTGATGTGGCATCTAGTATGAAAAATGTTCTCTTTTTGCTGCTCCATATCATCCATCTTAAATTTTGTATTGGGAGCACGCCTAACAACAAGAGACTCACCATACTCTTCATTCTTATCGTTCATATTCTCCTATCTCTCCCACTTTGCAAATTTCTAATCAATGCACCTTGTTGTTCCATCTCATCCCTCACTTCCCCCAACTTCAAATTTAACCTTTCAAACTTTTGTTACATGGACTGCAACACAAAGAATGAATTGTCTACCACCCCCTTCGGTGTTAAGTGACATAGTACATGCTGCACACAAAAAAAGTGTTTGTGGAAAAGACCTCACATGCTCCCTTACATGTTTACACTTGAATAATGGCACTCCACTCTGTTTCATTCTTAATTGGCTTTTTTTTTTTTAATAATGATCTCTCACTCTCTTGCATTTTACCTCAAGAGTTTTCTCACTCAAGTTCTTTAAGAACTAATTAAACTCAGTCAAGACAATATAACCTTGTTTTGTTCCAACTAGTAATTAGGTCCAAGAAACAAAGAACAAAAGAAAACACGGAATGAATAAAATGACACGAGACTCAAGGAATTTATACAATGGAAAGAGTAATTACAAAACAAGATATTAACTAAAAAGATGTATTCAGCCCCTTTAAAGATAAGGCTTAATCAATAAAATCAAAATAAAGTAAATTCGGATTTTTTTTTTCTTTTTCTATCTTTTCTTTTCTTTTATTTTCCTTTCCTTTCTTTTCTTTTCCTTTCCTTTCTTTTCTTTTCTTTTCTCTTCTTTTCTATTCTTTTCTCAACAATTCAACTACAAACAAAAATATTCAATTGTAATAATCAAACCATTGAATTCAAACACATAAAAATTTACTAAGAAATAGAAGGGAATCAATGAAACCCTAGATGGTGCAAATTTAGGCAGCCTTCAAACAAGGAATTTAGCCACCCTATGATGATGAACATGAAACCAAAATGATAGATTAATTTAGCAGCCCTAGGAAAAACGAATCTCTGAACTTTTTTTTTTTTTTGTGTGCAAGCCTAGAACAATGAAGTCCTAGAATTAACGATACAGTAAATAAAAGATAGAATCAGACCTAATTAGAAATCTTGCTCTTAATACCAAATGATGTGAACCCCAATCGACTCGCTTTGAGACCCAACAACAATATTGGAAAACCAACCCAAGAAAGCCAAAATCAAGTCTATGGATGGAGAATCTAGACCCATTGAGAACTCGTTTCAAGAACTTAGATTATATTAAAATCTAGACCCGTTGAAGAACCTTTCTCAAGAACCCGGATTACAAAGGAGGAACACCACAAAGGTTGTGATTTACGTTTGATAAGTTCAAAAGTTCAATCAAGAACAAGAGGAGTAAACTCAACTTACCATGAAAATTCATTAGTGTCTATTGGTTTAAATAAACAATCCCCCGAAACCTAAGTGAGCCGCGGGTACTGTAGCATGAACAGTTCAGCACTACAGTAATTTCTAAAACCTTAGTTCACATAAATTAATAACTTTTCAAATATGCTCTTGGCCAAAATACAAGGCCTTTTCAAAAACCCTAGTTCATTAGAAATAAGACGTGTGGGTTGGACATCCCCCAAGCCCAATTATTCTAAATTAATTCCTTTGATTAATAAAATAAGCCATTTTAATGAAATAAATAAGTCCATGGCCTTCAATAACAATAGGCCCAAGTCGTGTCTTCCATAGCTTGAATCAAGTGGATCAAAACTGGTTCTCCTTCTTTCAAGCACATCATGAGTATTGGGCTCTTACTAGCTTCATTCCAATTGGATTCCACCAATTCTTGTATTGCTCCCTTGATCTTCATGGCTCTTAATCTTGTAATTGATCTTTAAGACTTGGTCCGCCTTGGGGCCCATCATACACTATTCATTCAGGGGTATTTTTGGAATATGGGGGTTTATTTTAGCCTAGGGTTTTCACTAGGTTTTAGTTTAAATACTCTTGGTTGCCTCATTTTAAGATATATGAAAGTTTATGAAATTGATGAATTTTATTCATTGTGAGTCGAGTTTATCTCCTCTTGTTCTTCATTAGACGTTTGAACTTATCAAAGATAAATCACAATCTTTGTGGTGTTCCTCCTTTGTAAGAGACATGTTCTTCAACGGATCTAGATTTTAATATAATCTAGGTTCTTGAAACGAGTTCCTCAACGGGTCTAGATTCTTTCATCCAATTGACTTGATTTTGGTTTTCTTGGGTGAGTTTTCAAGTTGATTGTGGGTTCAAGGGATTCCAATTCCTCAGGTTCATATCAGGAAGGCCATGTAACATTCGGCCAAGGGCTTTTTGGGAAGATCATAATTTGGGTGCCTATGGTTTCTTTTATTTTGTATGCAACACTTTTTGGTTAGACAATTGATAATTATTTCATTGTGAGTTAAGTTTATCTCCTATTGTTCTTGAATGAATTTTTGAACTTATCAAAAGTAAATCACAATCTTTGTGACGTTCCTCCTTGTAATCTGAGATAGGTTCTTCAACAGGTCTAAATTTTCATATAATCTAGGTTCTTGAAACATGTTCCTCAACGAATCTAGGCTTTTCCATTGACTTAATTTTGGCTTTCTTGATTGAGTTCCCAAATTGACTGTAGGTTCAAGGGATTCTATTCCTGTGGGTTCATATCAGTGAGGCTTGGTTACACGAAGGAAAGTGAGGCTAGGTTACATAGAGGAAAATCACTCTTGCTCCATTTTGGGTGTTTTTGGTCTATGTGCGTAGAAAGGCAACTCATTTGTTACCTCAAAGATGAGAGAAAATTGAAAGGAGGGAGAGAAAAACATTTAGTTTTTGCTAGAGAGTTTCAGTAGAACCTCAAGACCCATTTTTCACCATTTTTTGATTTTGACAGTTCTTTTCTTGAATCCAAGACTTGTGGCTGGATTCAAACTCTTACTTAAATTGCATTTACATTTCAAATGTTCTCATTCAGTTTGTTTTCATTTCAGCACAATACTTTCGGTAGTCCCTTGTGTTTGGATCCATTCTCGGTGGTTTCTGATTTTTCCTTCAGTAGCATTTGGATTTATTTTCATGCATTGTTGGGTTGCTTCGCTTACGTTGGCCTGTTTTGGGTTGTTTGGATTTATACCTTGAATTATATTCATTGGTGTTGAATGATTCAAGGTAGTGTAAATCTTTTTTGGGTTAGATTGAACTCTTGGGAATGAGAAATAGTGGGTTTCGAAATTGCACACATGCTATTTGATGAAATGCCCCTTAGAATGTAAGTTTCAAAATCTTCCTTTTATTTCTTGGGAACTTTAGATTAAATGATGTTGATGCATGTGGTTTAGCTTCTTAAGCGAGGATAACCATAATTTATTCAATGCACATTCGCGAATCCATTTAATGAATGGAAGTGATTGAAGTAGCATTAAGGTGCATTGGAGCAAACAATTCTTGTATGCGAGCTAAATATTTCTTATTCCCCACTCGTGTTTGACACATTATTTTCCTCATTTTTCTTGCATATCCTTTAGCATTCATTCACCATCTTATTATACAAAAGGAAACAAGCGCATTCTTTACAATATCCAAAAAAGAATCAATTTTCGTTGTGAATACTGTTGCAGATAGCCTTAGGTAATAATTTTATTTTATTTTTGGTAGTCAATGAATTTGCAATCTAAACTAATCGTTCATTGAGGAAGTGATTTAGGGACTTCCCTAATACTACTTGACAACTCTTACACTTAGGAGTATTTCTTAAAACACTTTTTAGAGAGAGTCTAGGTGTTGTGAGGAATTATTTCTAACATTTCTCTTTAGTTTCAAAAATGTCTTCCAAGGGTGACACATCAAAAAAAGAAGGAAGGGAGGGGTCGTCCTCTGTGTTGCAGGCTATGCAACAATAATTTGAACACATGGATGTGGCGTTTAATGAGATTCGCGTTCAGATGGATAGGCAAGAAGCTGTTATTGCTACTTGGTGCAAGGGGCGTCCCCAAAGAGTCCCTATTGCTAGAAGACAAGAAGGGCATGCACACGTGGATGATTATGATGATGACCACTGGGATGATTTCGAAGATGAAGAGGATCCAGCTTCATTAAATGGTGAGGGCAGGTTTGTGCCAAGGGGAGAAAGGCGTGGTAGAGGTTTCTTAAGAGATTTGAGATGGCAAGATGAGACTGACAGAAACCTTAAAAACATCAAAATGAAGATAACATCGTTCAAAGGGAAAAATGATCCTAAAGCATACTTGGAATGGGAGAAGAAGGTGGAGTTGATTTTTGAGTGCCACAACTACTTTGAGGAGAAAAAGGTAAAATTCTTTATCATTGAGTTTACTAACTATGCTATTATATGGTGGAATCAACTTGTGATGAACAGAAGGAGAAACCATAAGAGGCCTATTGAGACGTGGGAGGAAATGAGGCCATATTGAGAAGGCAGTTTGTCCCTAGTCACTACTATAGGGACTTGTATCAGAAACTACAAAGTCTTACTCAAGGCTGCTTGTAATGCCTGTCCTTATGGTGGGTCCTTTTTCATATCGATTTTGATAAAAATCAATGGGAATTACGATTCCTTTTCAATTTCTTTTCCATTCATGCCAGGATACAAAAGACTTCATGTCATAAATAAAATTCATTTTTTCTTAATTAAAAGATTACAGCGGAAAACATTAAATTCCATAATTAAAGTTTTGAATATAAAAATCTTGCCTAGGCCTTCGTGCTCTTCCCCTTTAGCTGTGCCCGTCTTGATCTGTCATGCTCATCTTGTGCCTGGGAGGGCACACATAAAAACTAAAATGAGTCGATGACTCGTAAGCATTACTTCATACAATCCAAATATAATAACATACCTTTTCAATCATGCAGTTATCATTCCATACATACATATAGTACTTAGCATGCATATGTCTTTCTTTTCTTTTGAAAACGTTGCGAGGTGGGGTTTTTCTTTAAAACATGCTTTCTTCTTTAAAACAATTCCACACGCATCGCTGCCTTCATTTCTTAAAGAATCTTTTCATGCATTTATCTTTTACATACGTTCATGCATACATACATACATTCATGCATTCATTTTTTCTTACTTACGTACATTCATGCCTTTCGTTCATCCATACATGCATGCATTCATTCTTAACATGCATCCGTTCATTCTTATCACTTTCATTGGCCATGTAGCACACTGTTACGCCCCATGTGCTTGGGGTTAGCGCTCTTTTGGACCTGATTCTGCCTGTGGCCATGGGTTGAGAATCCATTTCATCAGGGGCAGCACTAGGTGCACTACCAGTACTACTTACCCGGCATTGCAATCTGCGCCATCCAGTCCATTCTTTTGGTACCATTTCCATTCCAGTCCATGTGGCCCTTACATATTTTCATACATCGTGCATTCAGTCCGTTCATTCCTTTATAGTCCTTTCCTTTCCTTTACAGTCCATTCTTTCATTTCAGTCATTACAGTTCCTACGTTTCTTACAGTTCTTACGGTTCTTCATTTCTTTCAGTTCATAAAAGTTTTAATTAAGAAAATGGTTTAGAAAGAGTCTGAAAAAGTTATTTTAGAAAGAATCATTTTTAGGAAAGAGAGTTACTTTAAAAATTTGTTTTCTTTCTTTTCTTTTCTTTCTTTTCATTTCCACTTCAGTTCTTACAGTCCTTAACAATTCTTACATTTCTTAAAGCTTCTTTTCATTTCTTTTCATGGACATACATACAATATGTACTACTTATAGCATCCATTCACATGTATACACATACATACTTTGGGTGCGTAAAAAAAGGGCTGCCAAGGAAGGCCGCTACATACTTATACTTGAAAACTTACGTTTCGTTTTCCTTTTAGATAAAAGCTTTCATCCTCTTCTCCTTCATTTCTATAAAGAAAACTCTAGAAGAGTATGAACGTAATACTTACCTGGACTTCATGCCATACTCAATCCATGCAGTCCATTCATGTGCGTGTCAGATGGCAGCCTACATGCATACACATAACCTTACGTCATCATCTATCTAATGCATAAGAAACTATTCTAGAAAATAGAACTATGCCTTGCTTGGAACACTCTCCATCCATCCCTGGGCTTTTACGTGTCATTTACTATGCTAAAACCTTCGGGATCTTATTCCTTAAAGTGAACCTCTGTGATTCACCTTAGGGTTAAGACACTAAGACCCTCATCTCATTCTTCTATTTCCACAATCCGACGCATGATTCCAACCGACAGAGTCATATGTCCAAACCTTAGCCAACTTACCCATTACCACATTCACGTATCCTAGTCCATACTAAATGTTATATCCCATTTTTACGTGTATTTTCATTGAAAGAGTATTTTAATTTAATTAATATATTAGTTCTTTTATTTTAAATTATTGTATTTTAATTGGATTTATTTAGTTGTGATATTTGTTTTGTGGAGCTTTCTTTATATAAATTATCGTTTTGAATTTAAATTGCTATGTAATTTAATTTAGTTTGTTTTTTTTGGATTTAAAATTTAGTTCTTAGTTTTTATTAGTTATTTATTATATTTTAGTTTGATGTGGTGTTTAATTTATTTTAGTCATTTTATGGTTTTTAAAATTGATTTCGTCGGATCAGTTTTTGGACTCTGGATGTGAGGATTGGACCTCATTTCTTTTCCCTCATCTTTTCTTTTTCTTTTCTCTTTTTCTTTTTCTCTTTTCCTTTTCTTTTTCTTTTCCTTCTTTTCTTTTTTCTTCTTCTTTCTTCTTTCTCCCCGCGTGCGCTGCCTGCACCTTCTCTCCCTCTCTCTGTCACCGGTTGCTTCCTCAGCCCAGAACCACCGCTCACTGGCGACGTGGCCGGCACCACCCACCCAGAAAGTTCCCCCTCCAGCCGGCGCACCTCCCCACCAAATATTAGCCACCAAGAGCCCCACCATTCCGCACGGTTTTTGGCCTTTTCTGGCGCCGTCGCTCCACCTCCAGCCATCATCTTTTCACCACTTCATCACCTACCTCTTGTTGTCCTAACCCACCCATTTTTGACCCAGATCTGTTGCCGGAGCAGCTCCCATGAGCTCAACTCTGATTTGCCCTTTTTTCGCTTCCACCGCCATTTCCACCGCCACCCACGGTCAAAACTCACTTTCATTAGTTTCATAAATATCTCTAAGCCATTCCCTATGAATTTCAAGTCTTGGTTTGTCCCCGTTCGAAAGTGGGTATTTTACAATCCATGGCCACAGTATATTTTACACTGTTACGTTACTTTTTCTCCGCCGTTTGCAACGTCGTGATCCTTCAAAAAATACCTTATAGCACTGTAAGTATTTTTTAAACTCTATTTTAGATTTAAATGTATTATTGCTTTTTCAATAAATTTATCAACTGGTTGGTTAATTTCGGACTGAGTCTAAGGAGTCAGGGGTTGGATGGATTTGACGACGGAGTGTTTGGTTATTGTTGATATTGTTATTTGTTGGATGAATTGTGGCTTGAGGTGTGTGCATTGTATTTATGTACATGTGTTGGAACTTGAAAACTGGGCTTTCAAGCGAAAAATGTTTTTGGTATATGTGAACGATTGGATTGATTGGTTTGAGTCAAAGGCACGTGTAAGGATGGTGGTAAGCAGGGACGGTGGTAGAATCTTGCCTGTGGTTCCTGCCCACGATGCACGCGGCATAGGGATGGTGGTACGTAGGGACGGTGGTAGAATCCTGCCTGTGATTCCCACCTACGGTGCACGCATAGGGACGGTGGTGAGCAGGGATGGTGGTAGAGTTCCGCCTGCGATTCCTGCCTACAGTGCTCTGATGATCTGGTTTTTGGGCCATTATAGGGGATAATGACGAGGTTATGTTTAAATGGAATTTTTGGCTTGCATGGAAAAAAATGTGGATTTATGGGATATGTGCATTTGGCATTCTTTCATGCATATTGTTTGAGTTTAATATGTTTTTATCTTGTGGCGTTTGGATCTTTACTTACCTGCGGCACCATTTTGGTACCGTAGATTTTGATGCAGAGGTTGAGGAGGAGGAGGAGGCTGAGCCCGAGGAGGTGGCTCTGCCGGGGTATTGATTTGGAGTTTATGCTTTGTAGTTTGGTTTGAAACGATATTTGTGACTTGTAATATTTTATTATATATGTTTTGAACGGGTTTGTATTAAACAAAGAAAAATTCTGGTACTTAGTTATGAGACTTTGTTATCCGTTGCGTGTTTTTAATTGCACACTTGTTGCTTTTACACACACTTGGCACTTGTTGATAGAGTGGTGACCCGTGTTGTCATCATCCAGATGCTCGATTTCCACATGTTCTACGTGAGATTTGGGGGCGTCACACTAAATCCTCATTCCCAACCAGTCAGGTTACATGAATTTAAGTCAACTCTGGGGCTAAAACACCATGTAACTCTGCTAAGGAAAGATTACCCATTACATATGGTAAACCTATCCGACACACGTGTCTCGCCAAAGACACCTGTATCTCATCCCTTTTTATCACCTAAGAGTAACTTATAGTTCTAATGAATGCCCGCTTGTATAAACAAGCTCCATACTCCAATACCAACTTGTTCAAACCCAGTCGATAGGACTCTTCCTACTTTCCAGCCTTGTACAAGTTCATCCCAACACTTGATAGGAGAGGATTGCATCCACAAATGCACCTCTGTCATGTCACGTAGTTCGAGACTAATCCCGAGTCACGTCACGATACCCATCATGCTTCTGCTGCAAGCTCTGATACTTTTCCACCGCTTCCTTAAACTCTTAGCCATAGTCAACCACAAGGTGACACCCATCACCCTGGACTACAGGCCATATCACCATTGTTTTGAAGCACTGTTACACAGTTCCCGCCACTTAACAAGAGGACTGCATCCACAAATGTGCCTCTGTCACATTATACAGCTCAAGACAGATTCCTGAATAACAGCACGAGGTCCATCGTGCTTCTGCTGCACTCTCTAATACCTTTTCACTCCTTCACACATACCTTCAGCCACAAGTTAGTTTGAAGGTGACACCCATCACCTTGGACTACAGCCACATCACCACTGATTCGGGACACTGTTACACAGTTCCCGATGCTACACCACACGCTCCACGCTTCTCTGCTATGCCATCCAACGCTTTGTGACATGCCATCCAATGTATCACGACATAGTACAGAGTACACTCATGTGAACTCTCTTTCATGCACACTACAACACACATCGCTACGATACACGCCTCACGTTGCATCGTTATGTGACTTGACGCGTACTCCTTTTGCTACAACACTTGTTATCACGACGCATATCACACGGTGCATTGCCATACAACACAGAGTACGCTCCATGTGCACTCCCTTCATTCTACGCCACACATCACTATAGAACACGTCACATGGCGCGTCGCTGCATTACACAAAGTATGCTCCGCGTGTACTCTCTTCACACTTCACGCCGTGTCACAACTATGGCATCCATCTCACGCCCACTTCACAGCACAGTCCACAATACTATACAATCAAACCCAACACTTTACAACCACACTTCACTTCAGGACTACGTAGTGAACTCCACAAATACTAACTACACAGTCTACAATCCAACCAATCAACTACTTTAAACACAAATAACTAGAGATAGAGGGTTATACCATTGATGGGATAACCCGTACATCGCTCGCTGCTCGTCACGATTAGGCATCGGAGGAGCATACGTGGCAGTAACACCACGTACGATGGCTGTCCACCACATAAAGTGGTAGTTTGGGCTTGAGAATAGCTAGGTGTGGCCTTGGAAAGGCTCATGATAGACCCATGGTGGTCAAAGGTTGCGGAATGTGAAATGCTAGGAGTTTGCTTGAGGTGGATGAAGGCCATATAATTTCATGGAAAGCTAGGAAAAGGTAGAGGAAGATGTGGTAGAGCTGTGGTGGCGAGGTGTTGGCCATACGGTGGCTCACGGCAGTGGATCGGCCACTTGAAGCTAGTTTCGTGCCTTAGAGAGTGAGGGAGAGTGAGAGTTGTACATAGCTCCGTTGGCCATGAAATTTGTTGAAGAGGATCATGGTGATGAGAGGAACAAGATGGTGGTGGTAAAACACCATGGGTAGCCGTGCATGGTGGCGTGGTGCAACCGAATCCATAGCTATGGAGACCCATCGGAGAAAAAGAGAGAGTTAGAGGAAAAGAAAGACATGGGAAGGAAGCCCATGACGTGGTGAATCCATTGGTAGTGCTTGGTGGTCGTTTTGGCCGTGTATGGTGGCTCAAGGAGGAGAAAATAGGTGTAAAACCCATTTTGAGGGTGGTGCCATGGAGGGAGGAGGAGGGCACGTGGGGGCTTGCCGGTAGGAGGGAATGATGGTCGGAGGGTGGTGGTCATTTACTGACTGGAGGTGAGACCATAGCTGCCGTGTACGGCAGTGTGGAGGTGGAGAATGTATTCTTACCCATTTTCGGCTGGTGGAGTCGTGGGAGAAGAGAGAGAGAGAGCGTATGGCTTGGCCGACGGGAGGAAGTATTGGCCGGCATGTGGGAAGTGATTGATGAACGGAGGTGAGACCATCGGTGGTCAGAGGTGGCTGGGCTGGAGGTGCAACCAGCACGGTGTAGAAGACGTAATGCACGTCGAGCATGGAGAAGAAAGAGAGGAGAGAAGAGGAAAAGGAAAAGAGAAAAAGTGAGGAGGAAAAGAGAGGGGCTTGGGTATTTAATCTCAGGTCTTCACTTCGGGATACTCAAAACGATCTAACGATAAGTTTAAACACTGATTTGTGACTGGTGCAAAACTGCAAGTGCACAGTATCGTAGTTTTATAGTAAAGTAATAAGTAGAGTATCGTCCTCAGGGATTGGTACCTTACTCTTGCCAAATACCAAAATTATACTAATCTCAATTTTATCTAGAGGAATCGCTAAGGTTTTTGTAGTTGCAAATAAACTTAGATCAACTCAAAGAGAAATAAGCAAAAAAAATAAAACTGACTTTCAAAGATCAAATTCAATGGGGAAGAAAACTTCTAGGAAATCGATTTCACCATAATTCTTCACTATGCTTTTCTCATCCAGCTAATTTAACTTAAACCTCTTTTGTCTATTAGCAAATCTCTAATTCATCCAAAAGCCTCTTTCGATAGTCAATTGGAAGTGATTCTAGTTTATCAATTCACACAAGAGTATGCAAATTAAATAATCAAGAACGCAATAAGACCAATGATTTAATTACTACACAGGTTCATACAAGTCTTTCGATCTCTATACTTACCTATGATGAAATATCCAAGATCTACCCTATGATTCCCTCTTTCGATAGCAAATCACAAGATTAATAATCATCTAATCAATGGCCAGTTAATTAGAAGCATTAAACTCAGAATAAATCAGATAAACAAAGAGAGAATTGCATTAAATTAGCATGGACAAACAAGCATAGTTCGGAAATAGGTTACATCGTTTTCCTAGAATAAAGAAAATTTAGCTCATGCTAGAAATGGAATTCAACATAAACGAATTCACCATAATTGTTCTGAGAAGATGGGAAGAAGAAAATAAACACTGAAAAATCCTCCTTGCAGCCTCAACTCGTCGTCAAAAGCTCAAGGGAACGATTCAACGCTTTTCTCCCGTCCGTGCTCGTGTATGAATCCAACGTACGTGCAATAAATTGGAATTCCGTCTCCAAAACAAATGATTTGAATCCCTCTAGCTATGTTTTTCTCTCCCAAAGAGTGTTCTCCAGTCAAAACTCACGACTCTAGAGTGAAAAATGGCTTTTATATGGTCCCACGGCGGAAAACCTAAAATCTGTCAAAATACGATGTTCGCTCGAGCGGGGTGTCGAGCGCGCGTCGAGCGTTCGACTCTGCCTGATTTCGCTCGAGCGTCCTATCGAGCGCACATCGAGCGTTCGACTCTGCCTGATTTCGCTCGAGCGGCCAATGTCTCTGCTCGAGCGATCTTCGTTTTTCAGCAACCCGCTCGAGCTCCCTGTCGAGCGGCAGTCGAGCGTTTGAATCTGCCTGAATTCGCTCGAGCGGCCAAAAGCCTCCGCTCGAGCGAACTTGTAAAATCTGCAATATGAAATTTTGCAAGCCATCAAATACCCCCAAACTTACAACTTTGTTTGTTCTCAAACAAAAAGAAAAACAAATGATAGTTTAGGCAATATCAACTCGACCCCAAAGAGAAGTATCATCACTCACCAAGCTTTTATGAATTTAGATTTCATCTCTAGTATCTTACTCTTTTAACATCAAAAATAGCAAGAAAATCAATCAAAAATTTTGCAATTTGTCAAGCAAGAGTTAGGCATTTACTTCAACCTAAAGCTAAGACCTTGAGTGTGTGTGTGATATAGTCCATTTAACCTCAAACCACCTGTAAACTCAGATAAAAGTAGAACAACCAAAATCAGAAGAATTCTCTTAAAACTTAACCCCATAAGTCCAATTTTCAGAAATCCTCTCCACTAATGTAGTCAACACCAAAATCAAAGATCAAAAGGTCTTTATTAAGGTTGTAATGATAGGCCACAGGGTGAGGGTTAAGAAAGAACTGGATATGGGAAATTAAATCAAACTGGGAAAATACTTAGTGAAAAGAACATTAAAAGAGAAACTCACATGATTCAAATCATAGCTCTTTCTTGGCAATATGCTCATACTTGTGGCATTATTATTGCTGTAATCACTGATGTAATACCAACACTTCCCTTAACAAAATTTGAGATAATTCACTTTCCGCTTGACGACTTCTTTTTCTTTTCTTTTCTTTTTTTTTTTTTTTTTCACTTCCTTTCTTCTTCTTCTTTTTCTTTGATCAAACAGAGCAAACATAATACTTTTCATCATGAAACCAATTTTCTCTTTTAAATGTAACTCTCCACCAAAGTATTTTCTCAAACTATCAACGGTAGATTCATTGTTTTTCAGGCTTAGAGCGGGCATGGTTTATGTAGTTTAAAGAATCAATAAAGGCTCATGAAGGCTCAAGGGGGTTGACTATGGAAACACACCATGTAATGATGGCATGACATTTAGGACGGCTGGGAAAGCTTTTTGGTTATGCCAAAGAAATGCCTAGATCATTTCTCTAATATTTGGTCTCAACTAGGATTTCGCCTCAAGGACCCATCAACGGATTCTAGAGCAAAGCAAAATCGAACCTCCCTCTTTCAATTAATTCAACTTCTTCTCTTCATAAGCAAAATGGAATAAGAGAAAAACGACTATGTGCTCAATTGTGTTCAAGGTCAAAGATTTAAACCAAAGTACCCACAAAACTTCACTTGACATAAAAGAAATTTTTGAAAATTTTTCTCAAAACCATCTTCAATCACAAATTTCAGAGTCATAGAGAATTCAATCTTACTCCAATGCATGCTTGGTAAGAGACTCAAACAACCCATCAACAACCCAAGACTTAGAAAACAAGAGGATCAAATGATTATAGGAGTTTACACCCCCAAACTTAAACTAAACAATGTCCTCATTGTGATGCAAAAGTAAAAAGGATTGAAGAAATAAAGGAACTTCCCTGGTTTCATGATGAACCTTCCGAGGTTTTTAAATTTTCCAGCTCTTTATTCATGCTAAATAAACCTGCATCAAAAACCAATTTATTAATACTTAAATAAACAAAGATAATAAAATAAATGAAAGAGTGAAAGATAGATCTATGGGCTGCCTCCCATAAGCGCTTGTTTTAAAGTCTACAACCAGACTTTTCAATCCTCATCACTTAGGATCTCCAAGAGGAATATATGCATGGTTCCTCTCCATTTGCTCTCCATAGTAGTGCTTCAATCTTTGACCATTAACTCTAAAAATATTCTCTGCCTTGTCCTTCAAATCTACTGCTCCAAAAGAGAAAGCTTCATGAATTGTATAAGGACCCGTCCATCTTGATTTTAACTTTCCTGGGAAGAGTTTGAGTCGTGAATTGAAGAGTAAAACTTGTTGTCCCGGAGCAAACTCTCGCCTAATAATCTGTTTGTCATGCCACTTCTTCGTCCTTTCTTTATAGATCTTTGCATTCTCATATGCATCATTCTGGAACTCTTCCATCTCATTCAATTGAAGAAGTCGCTTTTCACCTGCTGCCTTCAAATCAAAGTTAAACTTTTTCACAGCCCAATAAGCTCTATGCTCCAACTCTACAGGAAGATGACATGCCTTTCCAAACACTAATCGGTATGGAGACATCCCGATAGGTGTTTTAAAGGCTGTACGGTACGCCCACAAAGCATCTTCAAGCTTCTTCGCCCAATCCTTTCTATTGATTTTGACCGTCTTCTCAAGGATGTTCTTGATCTCTCTATTTGAAATTTCAGCTTGGCCATTAGTTTGAGGATGGTAAGCAAGTGCTATCTTGTGCTTCACACCATATTTAGAAAGAAGATTCTCAAATAACTTGTTGCAAAAGTGAGTCCCTTCATCACTAATAATAGCTCGTGGAGTGCCAAATCTTGTGAATATGTTCTTGTGCAGAAATTTGAGAACTACCTTTGCATCATTTGTTGTTGTAGCAATTGCTTCCACCCATTTTGACACATAGTCAACTGCTAGCAAGATATAAGCGAAACCAAAAGAAGGAGGAAAAGGCCCCATAAAATCTATTCCCCAAACATCAAACAACTCAACTTCTAAGATACCTTTCAATGGTAACTCATGACGCCTTGAAATATTTCCCATACATTGGCACCGGTCACAAGTTTTCACCAAAGTGTAACTATCACGAAAAATGGAAGGCCAAAAGAACCCACTTTGAAGTACCTTAGCTGCTGTACGGGTGGCTCCAAAGTGTCCTCCATTTGATGAGGAATGGCAATGATGGAGGATGTCTTGCATCTCTTCTTCCGGCACACATCTTCTAATGATTTGATCAGGGCATCTTTTGAACAACAAAGGCTCATCCCAAAGATAGTGATTCACATCATGCAAAAATTTCTTACGTTGATGGTAAGTAAGATCAGGTGGTAAAACTTTACAAGCTAAGATAATTAACAATATCAGCATACCACGGAAGCTTGATCTCACATGCAAACAACTGCTCATCAGGGAATGCCTCTTGGACCACTGAATCTAGTCTTTCTTCCTCTTGCTCTAACCGAGAGAGATGGTCAGCCACTAAATTTTCACTTCCCTTCTTGTCTCGAATCTCCAAATCAAATTCTTGAAGAAGGAGGATCCAACGAATTAGCCTAGGCTTAGCATCCTTCTTGCCAAACAAATAGCGAAGTGCTGCATGATCAGTGAACACTATCACCTTTGTCCCAATGAGGTAGGACCGAAATTTGTCACAGGCAAACACCACAGCAAGCATCTCCTTCTCAGTTGTTGTATAATTTAAATGAGCTTCATTCAATGTCCGGCTTGCATAATAGATGGCTCTAAACAGCTTGTCTCGCCTTTGCCCCAACACTGCTCCAATTGCAAAGTCACTTGCATCGCACATAACTTCAAAAGGTTGACTCCAATCAGGCACAATCACAATTGGTGCTGAAATTAGCTTCTCCTTGAGTGCATTAAAGGCCTACAAACAAACAACATCAAAGTCAAATGCAGAATTTTTCTCAAGAAGATTACATAAAGGTTTAGAGAGTTTAGAAAAATCCTTTATAAATCTTCTATAAAATCCCGCATGTCCCAGAAAACTTCTGATTCCCTTCACATTCTTTGGAGGTGGTAGTTTCTCTATGGTTGCAATTTTGGCTCGATCCACCTCAATTCCTTTGGATGACACTCTATGGCCCAGCACGATCCCTTCTTGAACCATGAAATGACACTTCTCCCAGTTCAGGACCAGATTCTTATCTTCACATCTCTGCAAAACAAGAGCTAAGTTATGCAAACAATGATCAAAAGATGTACCAAAAACTGAAAAGTCATCCATAAATACTTCCATTATATCTTCCACCATGTCAGAAAAGATAGCCATCATGCAACGTTGAAATGTCGCAGGGGCGTTGCACAATCCAAATGGCATCCTCCTAAAAGCAAACGTCCCATAGGGGCATGTGAATGTAGTCTTCTCTTGATCTTCAGGAGCTATAGCAATCTGATTATACCCCGAATAACCATCCAAAAAACAATAGTAGGAGTACCCAGCCAATCGATCCAACATCTGATCAATGAATGGAAGTGGAAAATGATCATTCCTTGTTGCTTTATTCAACTTGCGGTAATCCATGCATACACGCCATCCCGTGACCGTTCTTGTAGGAATGAATTCATTATTTTCATTTTTCACTACCGTCATTCCACCCTTCTTTGGTACAACTTGCACTGGACTTACCCATGAACTGTCTGAAATAGCATATATAATTCCAGCATTAAGGAGTTTCAAAATTTCAGCTCTCACTACTTCCTTCATTGCTGGATTTAATCTTCTTTGGTGCTCAATTGTTGGCTTGTAAAGCTCCTCCATTAAAATCTTGTGCATGCAAATGGAGGGACTTATTCCTTTTATGTCAGAAATAGTCCATCCCAAGGCTGTTCTATGCTCCCTCAATACACGCAGCAACTTTTCCTCTTCTTCGGGTGTGAGTGATGTAGCAACAATCACTGGAAAGGTATCACTATCACCCAAGAATGCATAGCGAAGATGCTCAGGTAATTGCTTCAACTCCGAAGTATTTTTCTGCATCTTTTCTTTATCAACTCCAGATTCACTCTTTGGTACCACCGGCTCTAGCTTCCCCACTTCATTACTAAGTGATGTAACCTGCTGCAATGCTCCCAAAGCAAAAACATAGTGGAGAAATTCTTCACTAACAAAAGGCAAGTCAGATTCACAAACAACAGAATTTTTAAAATCAAGAGCATGAGATGAAGAGGTGATACAGCGCTCTAGGTGGTCGGATGGCATATCTTCTTGAAAGGCCTCTTCTACACATTGCTTAATGACATCTACCCGAAAGCAAGTACTTGGATCTTCTGGAAATTTCATGGCTTGGTAGATGTTGAACATAACTTCTTCCTTATTAACCCGCAATGTCAATTCACCCTTTTGAACATCAATTAAGGCTCTTCCCGTGGCCAAGAATGGTCGCCCAAGAATTAGTGGGACATCTTCATCTTCTTCCATGTCCAACACCACAAAATCAGCAGGGAAAATGAACTTATCCACCTTTACCAATACATCTTCTATGATTCCACGTGGATACTTGATGGACCGATCCGCTAGTTGCAAGGAAATTGTTGTATGCTTCATCTCTCCAAGTCCCAATTTCCTGCAAACATAAAATGGCATAAGATTAATGCTAGCACCAAGATCACATAAGACTCTATCAAAAAATGAATCTCCAATAGTGCAAGGCAAAGTGAAACTCCCCGGATCTTTCAATTTTTGAGGCAATTTCTTTTGAAGAATGGCACTGCATTCTTCAGAAAGCTTCACTGTTTCAAACTCCTCCAACCTTCTCTTCTTGGAAATGATGTCTTTCAGGAATTTGACATAGTTTGGCATTTGTTCCAAGGCATCTGCAAAAGGAATATTAATGTGAATTTTCTTAAAAATATCCAAAAACTTAGAAAATTGCTTATCTAGTTTTTGCTTTTGAAAACGCTGAGGGTAAGGAAGTGGAGGAGCAAGAATAGGAGGATTGTCAGGAAATGAAATTGTAGGAGGCAAGTCGGTCTCCTCTAGTGTATCATTGACAATCTCCTCTTCTTCCACTTGATCTTTGCTTTGGCCATTGTTCGCAGCGGTAGGAGTGGACTTGCTCTCCTTTAATGGTGCCCTCTCAATTTCTTTTCCACTCCTAAGTGTGATGGCCTTGCATTGTTCCTTTGGATTCACTTCAGTGTTGCTAGGAAAAGCTCCTCTTTGTTGGGCATTGATGGTAGTGGCTAGTTTCCCAATTTGCACTTCAAGATTCTTCATAGTGGCTCCCATATTGCTACAATGAGTCTCAATGTTGTCCAACCTTGAATCAGTCTTTTTAAACCTTGCATTAGTCTCTTGAACAAAGGAAACCATGGCATCCTCAAGTGACATCTTCTTCTCGCTTGGTTGGCTATCAAATCCGGGAGGATGTTGAGGTTGCAACACATTCTTGGTATTTCCATATGAAAGATTCTCATGATTTCTAAGCCCTGGATGATGGTAATTTGGCATAGGATTACCACGATAATTGTAGTTCCGATTGTTGACATATTGAACTTGTTCTTGACTCGCCTCATTGCTTGGAACTATCATACTTGTGGATGCAACATATTCTGTACTTTGTGGTATCCTTTGTGTTGTCAAGGCTGAAATCTGATGAGATAGAGTAGCTACTTGAGCGGAAAGAGCTGCTATCGGCTCCAAGTCATGAATTCCAGCAACCTTCTTAGACAAAGTCCTCTCAGTTGGCCATTGATAGTTGTTTGAGGCCATTTCTTCCAAAAGTGCAGTAGCACCTTCAGCTGTCTTCGACATCAAAGTTCCACCAGAAGCAGCATCAACTATAGTTCGAGTTTGCCCATTTAACCCATTATAGAACATCTGAACTTGCAACCAATCTGGCAATCCATGTTGTGGGCAACGTCGAACCAAGTCTTTATACCTCTCCCAAGCTTCATAGAGTGACTCAAAATCATTTTGCTTGAACTGGCCAATCTCACTCCTGAGTTGGGCTGTTTTTGCAGGAGGAAAGAATTTAGCAAGAAACCTCTCAGCCATGTCCTGCCAACTAACAATGCTGCCCGGTTGTAGAGATTGTAGCCAACCTCTAGCCTTGTCCCTCAAAGAGAAAGGAAACAATCTCAGTCTAATGGTGTCTTCAGTAACACCATTGATCTTCACAGTGTCACAAATCTCCAAAAACACAGCCAAATGAATATTGGGATCATCCAGTGGCGATCCGCTGAATTGAGCCTGCTGCACCATGCTAATCAAAGCTGGTTTCCATTCACAACTGGCCGCACATAGTCCTTCAAGGTGCATGGTAGTACCTCACGATCTTCTTCAGCCATAGCTAGTATCTTATTTCTTCTTAGTGATCTAAGAGTTCTTTCAATCTCCGGATCAACAGGAATAATGTCACGAGATCTAGCACGGCGCATCCAATGTCAGAAACACACCTGTAGAACAAATTAAAACAAAATTCTAAATTAAAACCAAGATTACTTTGTATCGATATTGACAAAAAGAATAAGAATAAATCAATCCCCGGTAACGGCGCCAAAAACTTGACCGGTGCAAAACTGCAAGTGCACAGTATCGTAGTTTTATAGTAAAGTAATAAGTAGAGTATCGTCCTCAGGGATTGGTACCTTACTCTTGCCAAATACCAAAATTATACTAATCTCAATTTTATCTAGAGGAATCGCTAAGGTTTTTGTAGTTGCAAATAAACTTAGATCAACTCAAAGAGAAATAAGCAAAGAAAATAAAACTGACTTTCAAAGATCAAATTCAATGGGGAAGAAAACTTCTAGGAAATCGATTTCACCATAATTCTTTACTATGCTTTTCTCATCCAGCTAATTTAACTTAAACCTCTTTTGTCTATTAGCAAATCTCTAATTCATCCAAAAGCCTCTTTCGATAGTCAATTGGAAGTGATTCTAGTTTATCAATTCATACAAGAGTATGCAAATTAAATAATCAAGAACGCAATAAGACCAATGATTTAATTACTACACAGGTTCATACAAGTCTTTCGATCTCTATACTTACCTATGCTGAAATATCCAAGATCTACCCTATGATTCCCTCTTTCGATAGCAAATCACAAGATTAATAATCATCTAATCAATGGCCAGTTAATTAGAAGCATTAAACTCAGAATAAATCAGATAAACAAAGAGAGAATTGCATTAAATTAGCATGGACAAACAAGCATAGTTCGGAAATAGGTTACATCGTTTTCCTAGAATAAAGAAAATTTAGCTCATGCTAGAAATGGAATTCAACATAAACGAATTCACCATAATTGTTCTGAAAAGATGGGAAGAAGAAAATAAACACTGAAAAATCCTCCTTGCAGCCTCAACTCGTCGTCAAAAGCTCAAGGGAACGATTCAACGCTTTTCTCCCGTCCGTGCTCGTGTATGAATCCAACGTACGTGCAATAAATTGGAATTCCGTCTCCAAAACAAATGATTTGAATCCCTCTAGCTATGTTTTTCTCTCCCAAAGAGTGTTCTCCAGTCAAAACTCACGACTCTAGAGTGAAAAATGGCTTTTATATGGTCCCACGGCGGAAAACCTAAAATCTGTCAAAATACGATGTTCGCTCGAGCAGGGTGTCGAGCGCGCGTCGAGCGTTCGACTCTGCCTGATTTCGCTCGAGCGCACATCGAGCGTTCGACTCTGCCTGATTTCGCTCGAGCGATCTTCGTTTTTCAGCAACCCGCTCGAGCTCCCTGTCGAGCGGCAGTCGAGCGTTTGAATCTGCCTGAATTTGCTCGAGCGGCCAAAAGCCTCCGCTCGAGCGAACTTGTAAAATCTGCAATATGAAATTTTGCAAGCCATCAATTTGAAAACGTGTAAAAATAAAACACTTAAATAAAATATTGAGAGGAATTAAGATATAATATTATTTTATAAACTAAAGTTTATAAAATAATATTTCTTCATCATTATTTAAAATGATAAAGTATTGTTAATTACTCAAAGAGGATAAAACCATTTAAATTAAATAAGAGTTTTCAACATAAAGTTAAACCTCATAATATTTTAAAACAACTAAAATATTGAATATAAGTAATTATCCACAATTATAATATTTTTAGAGCTCATTAAAATATTATAATTGTGCTACAATAAAAACAAGCCTATGTAATAATACTGAAAATATCTTCTATAGATATTTTCATAATATTTAAAATATCCGTAAGCATTAAAATATCTATCTGACTTTGAAATCTGGTGGATAACTTTTGGAACACGCCATCGAGGTACAACGCTTAGGATAAGGCTCAACACGTAGATCGAAACTCATGATAAAGAAAAAGAAAGAAGGAGTGGATATTACAGTGGATGACTACTATGGTGAGGTTTTTGAATGGGCTATATTGAGACATTGCCTGTATGGTTGAGTTGCAATACTAGGTGGAGTTGGAGGATATGGTGCACATGGCAATAAAAGTGGAGCAGTAGCTTAAAGGGAAAGGAACTTGATCATTTCAAAATCCAGGCTCCCCTACTTCATGGAGGTTGAATTGGAGGAAAGACAAAGGGGCTATTTTAAAGTCCAAAACCAAACCACCAAAACGGAGAGATGAAATTCCCAATGTCAACAAAGGTAAAACTGAATCCCAAACTCGTAATCAGGATATTAAGTGTTTTCGTTGTTTTGGAGTAAGTCACATAGCTTCACAATGTCCAAATAAGAGGTGATGTGAACCTGTGGAATTGAAATTCCTTGAACCCACAACCAATTTGAAAACTCACCCAAGAAAGCCAAATCAAGTCAATGATTGAGAATCTAGACCCATTAAGAACTCGTTTCAAGAACCTAGATTATATTAAAATCTAGACATGTTGAAGAACCTGTCCCAAGAACCCAGATTATGTATGAGGAACGCCATAAAGCATGTGATTTTGATGTGAACCCCAATCGACTCGCTTTGAGACCCAACAACAATGTTGGAAAACCAATCCAATAAAGCCAAAATCAAGCCTATGGATGGAGAATCTAGACCTATTGAGAACTCGTTTCAAGAACCTAGATTATATTAAAACCTAGACCCGTTGAAGAACCCGGATTATAAGGAGGAACACCACAAAAAGTGTGATTTACCTTTGATAAGTTCAAACGTTTAATCAAGAACAAGAAGAGATAACCTCAACTCACAATGAATAAAATTCAATATTGTCTAACCTTCTCAAATGAGGCCACAAGTGGTTTAAATAAACAATCCCCAAAAATTCTAAGGGAATAGTGCCGCGGTACTGTAGTATGAACAGTGCTTTGCTACAATAACTTCTAAAACACTAGTTCAAATAATATAACACTTTCTAAATAAGCCCTTGACCAAAATACAAGGCCTTTTCAAAAGCCCTAGTTCATTAGAAATAAAACATATGTGTGGGCTGGACATCCCCAAGCCCAATTATTCTAGATTAATCCCTACAACTAATAAAATAAGCTCTTTTAATCAAATAAATAAGTCCAAGGCCTCAATAATAACAGGCCCAAGTTATCTCTTCCATAGCTTATTGTATCACATGAATGAAACTGGATTTTCTTCCTTTAAGCCCATCTTGAATGTTGGGCTCTTGCTAGACACGTCCCAATTGGATTTCACCCATCCTTGCATAGCTCCTTGATCTTCTTGGCTCTCGATCTTTAGATTGCCCCATCTAGAACTTGCAAAGGTTCTCTAAGACTTGGTCCACCTTGGGCCCATCACATGCGTTATAGTCAATAACTTACCTTGTCCCTTCAAGTGTCAGGGACTTATGTTTGGTATATAGGACAAATTCTTTTATCCATAGGTATTGTTGCCAATTCTCCAATGATGTCACAAAATCAATTTGATGTTTATTTCTCTAATAAATGACAATCCACTAAGAACATTGCTAGGCAACATGACCTTATATCCCTGCAACAAAGAGATAACAACACTAGACAAAGATTCGTTAAGTTGGTTACTATTAAAATTAGCCTTAGCGAAAAAACCCACTTCTCTCTTTGTTTTTCTCTCGCTTTCTTCACTCTCACTTTTCTTTTCACTCTCATTTTTCTTTTTACTCTCTTTTTTTCTTTCACTCTCTTTCTCAATGTCTTTTTTGAACTCTCGACCTCACAATTGTTTTTCAACTCATTCTCTCTTTCTCTTGAGCTTTCACTATTTCTTTCTTCCTCAATCTCACTCTCACTCTTTCTTTTTTGCTCAACCTCACTTTTACTCTCTCTTTTTTTATCAATCTTAATTCCTCTCTTTCTTTTTTGATCAACCTCACTTTCACTCTTTCTTTTTTGATCAACCTTACTTTTCAACTTCAATTGGTCCATGAGGACCTGTTTTGTGGTTAAAGGAGCAAGATTGATTGTTTTGCCATCCTTTACAAAGATGTATATGTTCTTGACCCCATCATGGATCAATCCTCTTTTCATACTGCCACAGCCTTGCCAACAAAAGATGGCTAGCATGTATAGGCACAACATCACAAAGCACATTATCCTAATACTTTCCAATTGAAAAAGATACTAACACTTGCTTATTTACCCTAACCTCCCCACAATCATTCAACCATTGCAACTTGTATGGTCTAGGGTGTTTCAAAATAGGTAAATTCAGTTTCTCAACTAAAGTAGTGCTAGCAACATTAGTACTACTTCCTCCATCAATGATCATACTACATACCTTGCTATAATGTGGCACCTAGTATGGAAAATGTTCTCTCACTGTTGCTCTGTATCATCCATCTTACTTTGTGTATTGAGAGCACACTTGAGAACAAGAGACTCAACATACTCCTCATTCTTATACTCATGTTCAATACAAGGCTCATGTCTCCTATCTCTCCCACTTTGCAGATTTCTAATCAATGCACCTCGTTGATTCATCTAATCCATCACTTCCCCAAAGCCAAATTAAACCGTTCAAACTTTTGTTGCATGGACTGCAACACAAAGAGTGAGTTATCTACCATCCTCTTTGGTAATGAGTCATTTTTATGAGACATTGTATGCTCTGGACAAAAAAAAAATGTTTGCGGAAAAAAGACCTCACACGCTCCCTTACGTGTTTACACTCGAATAATGGCACTCCACTTGTGTTTCACTTTTTAATTGGTTTTTTCCCAATAATGATCTCACACTCTCTTGCTTTTTATCTCAAGAGTTTTCCCACTCAAGTTCTTGAAGAACTAATTAAACTCAATCAAGACAATACAACCTTATTTTATCTCAACTAGTAATTAGGTCCAAGAAACAAGAACATGAGAACCACGGAAGGGGAAAAAAAAAACAAGAAGAGAATCAAGGGAATTATAGGAATAAAAGGGTAACTATAAGACTCGATTTGAGACCCAACAATAATATTGAAAAAACAAACCCAAGAAAGCCAAACTCAAGTCTATGGATCGAGATTTTAGACCAGCCGAGAACTCGTTTCAAGAACCTAGATTCTATTAAATCTAGACCCGTTGAAGAACCCGTCTTAAGAACCTAGACTACAAAGGAGGAACGCCACAAAGGTTGTGATTTACCTTTGATAAGTTCAAGAGTTCATTCAAGAACAAGAGGAGTAAACTCAACTAACAATAAAAATTCAATATTGTCTGACCTTCTCAAATGAGGCTACAAGTTGTTTAAATAAACAATCCCCAAAAACCCTAAGGGAATAGTACCGCACGGTACTATAGCGTGAACAGTGCCACGTTACAGTAACTTCTAAAACCCTAGTTCACATAAAATAATAACTTCCAAAATAAGCCCTTGGCCAAAATCCAAGACCTTCCCAAAAAAACCTAGTTCATTAGAAATAAGACGTGTGGGCTGGATATCCCGCGAGCCCAATCATTCTATATTAATTCCCATGACTAATAAAATAAGTCATTTTAATGAAATAAATAAGTCCATGGCTTTCAATAACTATAAGCTCAAGTCGTGACTTCCATAGCATATCACATGGATGAAAACTAGATCTTCTTCTCTCAAGTCCATCTTGAATATTGGGCTCTTGCTAGACTTAACCCAAGTGAATTGCATCAATCCTTGCATTGTTTCCTTGCTCTTCTTAGTTCTCAATTTTGTAATTGATCCTTAAAACTTGGTCTACCTTGGAGCCCATCATTTCAACTATTATCTCACAAAACCCTAAGTGAAATAAAGCCCCATCTTCCAAAAATGCCCCTGAGTGAATAGTGTCACGACTACTGTACCGCGCTACAATAACTCGGCTATAGTAACCCTCTTGAAACCTTAATTCAACAGAATAATAACTTTCCTAACATTCCCTTAAGTCATTTTCATAATAAACCCAATTATTCTTAACCAATAAAATAAGTCATTTAAATGAATTAAAAAAGTTCAAAGCCTTCAAGTGCCCAAAGCCTTTAAGTCATGTTGTTGCCCTCTTCCATAACTTGTATCAAATGAATCAAAACTGGATCTTCATCTGTCAAGCCCATCTTGATTTTTGGGCTTTTGCTAGACACGTCCAAAGTGAATTGCACCAATCCTTGCATTGCTTCCTTCTCTTTTTAGCTCTCGATCTTGTGATTGCCCCATCTGAAACTTGCAAAGGATCTCTAAGGCTCAGTCCACCTTGACTCCCATCATTCCCCCTCTCCTTAAAAGGATTTGACCTCGAATTTCCACCTGCATCAAAGGAAAAAAGTTCAATAATATTGAAAATAGCATAAACATGATACTTACCTAGAAGATCCACTTTATATGCATTTTCATTAATTTTCTCAACAATTTGAAATGGTCCATCCAAGGTACTCCTGTCATCAACAAGTAAAGGCATTAAATCGAAATGAGTAAGTGGATAAAAGCCATAAACAACTTCAAAAGGAGAATATGAAGTAGTAGTATGCATGGTCCTATTATATGCAAACTCTATAAATGGCAAATGATACTCCCGCAAGCATACATGCAATGTACAAGTCGATGAATGGTAAATGATACTCCTACAAATGTTCGTGCAACACATCAAAAATCTTCTTTGCACCAAAGTGACCACTCGAACTATATGCAAACTCAATGAATGGGAAACAATAATCCCACCAATGGTCATGCAACATGTCTAAAGTCCTTTTTACACCAAAATGTTCCAACAAACCACATCCATGCACAAACATCTCACGCATAAGACTACTAGACTCATAAAGTTTATTTTCTCTAAAAAAATATGAATCTAGTCTATAGCACTTACCAAACAATGCTTTCTCATGTACTCCATACACACTAGCAAAATCAACATTATTAGCATGCAATTTCTTATCATGTTTAAATCTCAATAACTTTGCATCTAGAATAAAGATAAGGTCATACCTTCTTACTAATGCATCAACCATAAAATTTTCCTTACCATGTGGTACTTGATTACATGAGGAAAAGTCTCAAGATATTCCTCCCACTTGGCATTCATCCTAGTCAACTTACCTTCTCCCTTCAAGTGCATCAAGGACTCATGTTTGGTATGTAGAACAAATCCTTTTGGCTAAAGGCAATGTTGCGAATTCTCCAATGCTATCACAAAATCAATTTGATGCTTTATTTCTCTAATAAGTGACAATCCACTAAAATATCAATAGGCAACACAACCTCATATCCTTGCAACAAAGAGATAACGACACTAGACAAAGATTTGTTAAAATCGTTGGTATTAAAATTTGCCTTAGCCTAAAAACTTACTTCTCTCTTTATTTTTCTCTCACTTTCTTCACTCTCGTTTTTCTTTTCATTCTCTTTCTTCCTTGAGGTTTTAGCCTCACTCTCATTTTTTTTTCTCTCTCACATTTCTCCCTCTCTCATTTTCTGTCTTACTATTTGTTTCTTCCTCAATCTCACTCTGATGTGAACCCCAATCGACTCGCTTTGAGACCCAACAACAATATTGAAAAAAAAAAACCCAAGAAAGCCAATATCAAGTCTATTGGATGGAGGAATCTAGACCAGATTATTTTACTAGTCATAGGAATTAATATAGAATAATTGGGCTTGAGAGATGTTCAGCCCACACATATGTCTTATTTCTTATGAACTAGGATTTTTTGGAAGGCATTGTATTTTGGCCAATGGCTTATTTGGAAAGTATTTATTATTTGAACTAGGGTTTTATAAGTTACTGTAGTGCGACATTGTTTACGCTATAGTACCATGGCACTATTCATTTAGGGTTTTAGGGATTGTTTATTTAAACCACTTGTAACCTCATTTGAAAATGTTAGACATTATTAAAAGTGATGAATTTTATTCATTGAGAGTTGAGTTTATCTCCTCTTGTTCTTGAATGAACTCTTGAACTTATCAAAGGTAAATTACAAATAAATAAATCAATGGCCTTCAATAATAATAGGCCCAAGTCGTGTCTTCCATAGCGTATCACATGGATGAAAACTGGATCTCAGACTTGATATTGGCTTTCTTGGGTTTGTTTTTTCAATATTGTTGTTGGGTCTCAAAGGGAATCGATTGGGGTTCACATCACACTCCCACTCTTTTTTTTTCCCAACCTCACTTTTACTCTCTTTCTTTATCAATCTCAGTTTCTCATTTTCGTTTTTGATCAACTTCACTTTCGCTCTTTTTTTTTATCAATCTCACTTTCTCTCTTTCTTTTTTAATTAACCTCACTTTTACTCTAATGGGCACCATGGTGGACTGAGCCTTAGAGATCCTTTACAAGTTCCAAATGGGGCAATCACAAGATTGAGAGTTAAGAAGAGAAAAGAAGCAATGCAAAGCTTGGTGCAATTCGAGACGTGTCTAGCAAGAGCCCAACATTCAAGATGGGCTTGAAAAATGAAAATCAAGTTTTGATTCATTTGATACAAGCTATGGAAGAGAGCAACAACATGACTTAAAGGCTTTGGGCAATTGAACGCTTTCAACTTGTTTAATTCATTTAAAGAACTTATTTTATTAGTTTAGAATAATTAGGTTTATTATGAGATAGGCTTAAGGGCATATTGGAAAAGTTATTATTTTGTTGAAGTAGGATTTCAAGAGGGTTACTGTAGCCGAGTTATTGTAGCTGCGTCACTATTCACTCAGGGGTATTTTTGGAAAATGGGGCTTTATTTTACAGAGCAGCAAAGAGAGAATATTTTTCATACTAGATGCCACATCAACGACAAGGTATGTGGTATGATTATTGATGGAGGGAGTTATACTAATGTGGCTTGCACTACTTTAGTTGAGAAATTGAATTTACCTACCTTGAAACACCTACACCATACAAGTTGCAGTGGTTGAATGATTGTGGGTAAGTTAGGATAAATCAGCAAGTGTTAGTTTCTTTTTCAATTGGGAGGTACAAGTATGATGTACTTTATAATGTAGTGCCTATGCATGCTGGCTATATGATGGGCCCCAAGATGGGTCAAGTCGTAAAGATCCTTTGCAAGTTTCAGAATGGGCAATTACAAGATCAAGAGAGCTATGTAAGGATGGGTGAAATCCACTCGATACATGTTTAGCAAGAGCCCAACATTCAAGATGGACTTGAGAGAAGGAGATCCAGTTTTCATCTATGTGATACGCTAGGTAAGACACGATTTGGGCTTATTGTTATTGAAGGCCTTGGACTTATTTATTTCATTAAAAGAGCTTATTTTAATAGTTTAGAATAAGTAGACTTGAGGATGTCAGCCCACACATATGTCTTATTTCTAATGAACTAGGGTTTTTGGGAAGGCTTTGTATTTTGGCCAAGGGCATATTTGGAAAGTTATTATTTAAAGTGAACTAGGATTTTAGAATTACTGTAGCTCGGCACTATTCATGCTACATTACCCACGGCTCACTTAGGGTTTTGGAGGATTGTTATTTAAACCACTTGTAGCCTTATTTGTAGACAATTTATTTGAATTTTCATTGTGAGTGAGTTTTCTCCTCTTGTTCTTGATTGAACTCTTGAACTTATCAAAGGTAAATCACAACCTTTGTGGCATTCCTCCTTGTAATTTGGGTTCTTGAGACAGGATTTCAATGGGTCTAGATTTTAATATAATCTAGGTTCTTGAAACGAGATCTCAATGGGTCTAAATTCTCCATCCATGGACTTGAGTTTGGCTTTCTTGGGTTTGTTTTTCCAATATTGTTGTTGGATCTCAAAGCGAGTCGATTGGGGTTCATATCACTATATTTTGTTGGGGAGGCCGTGACAATGTGATAGGAGAGTGATCCATGACGGGTTCAGGAATATGTACAATTTTGAAAAGGATGAAAAATTGACGCCGAACAGAATAGCGATTATCCTGCAGGCTAGTCCAACAGATGAACTTGGTATCACGATCTGAAGTGATGAATCGAGGAACACCATGTAAATGCACAATCTCCTTGAAATAAAGATGGGCAATCTGGACAGCATCCATAGTCTTCCTACAACCTACAAAATGGGCCATCTTGGAAAATCTGTCAACCACAACAAAGATAGAATCTGAGGCCCTTTGGGTGCGGGGTAAGCCCAATACAAAATCCATGCTGACATCGAACCAAGGAGCTTCAGGAATAGGTAAGGGAGTGTACAAACCCGCATTGGTGAGGACTCCCTTAGACCGCTGGCACACATAACAACGGTCCACATAATGGGCCACATCACTAGTCAACTTGGGCCAATAAAAGTTAGAAGAGATAAGGGCCAAGGTCTTATCTCGGCCAAAGTGTCCCTCATTATGAAGCTCACTTATAATTTGCTTCCTCAATGAACAGTCTAGAATGCACAACTATAATCCATGAAACAGATACCCATTATGCAAAACAAAATCATGACGGTGACCATCAGTTACCTCCTGAAATATCCTTCCAAAGGAAGGATCAGCTGCATACATATCTGTGAACGTCTCAAAGCCTGCAACTTTGGTACTCATGGTGGTGAGGAGTAAGGTACGATGGCTCAGGGCATCTGCGACGTGCTTCAAACTCCCTGCTTGGTGCCTCAGCATAGAGGTGAACTCTTGCAAGTATGCCACCCACTTGGCATGCCGTCTACTCAGCTTGTGTTGGCCATTGATGTACTTCAGGGTCTCATGATCGGTAAATAGAATAAACTCCTTCTATACTAGGTAGTGACGCCAATGCTTCAAGGACTGAACTATGGCATAGAACTCCAGGTCATAAGTGGAATAATGTTTCTTTGATCCCGATAGCTTCTCGCTGAAAAAAGCAACCGGACAACCTGCCTGACTCAGAACACTGCCAATGCCAACGCTAGATGCATCACAATTTACCTCGAACACTTTGTCAAAATCAGGGAGTGCCAAAACTGGAGCCCTGGTCATCTTCTGCTTGACCAGTTGAAAACTGGCCTTTGCCTCCTCAGACCACTGGAAATCACGCCCCTTGAGGCACTCTGTGATAGGGGCAATCAGAGTGCTGAAATTTCTAATGAACTAGTAGTAGAAAGATGCCAATCCATGGAAACTTCGGATGTCATGTAAGGTCCTTGGTCTGGGCCACTCCAAGACTGCATTTATCTTTGACTGATCTGCATGAACACCATCAGTAGACATAACAAAACCAAGAAAAGTCACAGAAGTAGTGAAGAAAGAACACTTCTTCTTATTGACAAACAGGCACTCCGTTTTTAGCATCTCAAAAATAGCACGGAGGTGATCGAAGTGTGAAGCCCATGTCGGACTATAAATGAGGATATCATCGAAGTAAACTACAATGAATTTCTCCATAAAAGGCCGCAAGACCTGATGCATAAATCTCATGAACGTGCTGGGAGCATTGGATAACCCAAAAGACATGACCATCCACTCATACAACCCTTGTGGCGTCTTAAACGCCATCTTCCACTCATCTCCAGGCCTTATTCTGATCTGGTGGTATCCGCTTTTAAGGTCAATTTTTGAGAAGACCTTAGAACCGGATAGCTGATCCAACATATCATCCAGATGGGGAATTGGAAACCGGTACTTCACTATAATTTTGTTGATCGCTCGGTTGTCAACACACATACGCCAAGAACCATCTTTCTTTGGCACTAGCAGGGCAGGGACTGCACATGGGCTCATACTCTCTCGGATATAGCCCCTCTCCAACAACTCTACCACCTGTCGCTGCAACTCTTCAGCCTCCTTGGGACTGAGGCGATATGCTGGTCGATTTGGCAAATTTGACCCAGGAACAAGGTCAATTTGATGCTGAATATCCCTCATAGGCAATAGCCTAGGAGGAAGATCCTCTGGCATCAAGTAGAAAATTCTGCTAGCAGTCGCTGCACCTCTACTGGTAAATCTGTATCCACGTCTACTGCATTATTCTCGCAAGGTAGTAAAGCATAGACCACGGCTCCATGCTCAATCTCATCTAAAAACCTGGACATAGAAAGCAGGTTAGTATTATTGGCTACCCGGATAGGAGTGAGTCTTTCCTGCCGGGGCGCCAACACAATCTTTTTTCCCTTGATGTTAAGGGAATACGTATTCTTCCGTCCATCATGAATGACACTGCGATCATACTGCCAAGGTCGACCCAACAATACATGACACGCATCCATAGACACAACATCACACCAGGCATTATCAAAATATTTTCTACCAATTGAAAAAGACACAAGGCATCGCCTATCAACTGTTACCTCACTTCCTTTATTTAGCCATGACAACTTGTATGGCTTAGGATGACGGTCCGTCTTCAACTGTAATTTTTGGACAACCTCCTCGGACACTACATTCTCACAACTGCCGCTGTCAATGATAATTTTGCAAACTTTATCTGCAACTGTGTAGGTTGTGTGAAAAATATTGGTTCTCAACCAATCGTCCCCTGAATCGCCCTTGGGAGTCAGTAGACTCTTGCGAATGACCAGAGTCTCATGACCATCTCCATACAACACATCATTAGTATCATCATCATCATACACGGGCTCGCCAATCTTCTCAGTCTCGTCTACCACGTTTTCCTCGGTCAACAAATTTTTGCCCTTTTGATTAGCAGGCTTCCTACAATCAGTTGCCCTATGCCCCTGTTCACCACAACGAAAACATCTAATAGTAGGGTTAGAATTACCCTGCGGTGGCTGCTGGACAGGACAGGAATCCTGAGGGCGAACTGGCCAACTGTTTTGATCGCTCCTAATCACTGGTCTCCTGTTTTGCTATTTTTCAACAGCAAGTGCACGCTGGTAGGCCTCTGAAACATTCCACAGTGAATGAAGGCTGAGGACATCTTGCAAGGGCTGGCGCAACCCCCCCCAAATACCTCGCCACCATCTGCTCCTCTATCTCAGATAAATCGTTCCGGGCGACCAATCGGTAAAACTCCTCCGTGTAATCATCGACTGATCGCGCGCCTTGCCTCAACGCATGAAGTCGCTGAAACAAGGTTTGCGTGTAGCCAAAGGGAAGGAAGTGACCCTTCATCTTCTTCTTCATCTTCTCCCAATCAGTGATCTTGGCCTTGCCCTACCTGTCTCGTGAATGTCGCAACTGCTCCCACCATGTAGATGCTCTGCCCTTGAGTTTGATGGCGATTAGTTTCACTTTCACAAGATCGGGGACTTCCTTATAACCAAAAATACACTCCACTTCGTTAATCCAATCCATGAATCCCTCAGCCTGTAACGTACCAGAAAACTCGGGCAGTTCAACCCGTAAATCGAGGTCTCCATGATGCTCCTCCTGACCAGGGTGCTCCCAGAATAGAGTACGATTGTGATATGAGTTTTCGAAAGTGGAATTAGAATCGTGATCAGAGGCCACACAATCCTTGAAATCCTGCGCCACCAGGCACTGGGTTAATTCTACGACTTACCTCTGCAAATCCTCAATTATTGCATCCCAAACGCTACGATCACAGTGTTGGCTTCCTCATTCGGAACCTGCCCACGACGACCACGACCACCAGCCATTGAAACTGGTGAAATTTCCCAAGAAGATGTTGAAGCTCTAATGCCAACTGACGCCGAACAAAATAGCGATTATCCTGCAGGCTAGTCCAACAGATGATTCAAAGGAGAAAAATTGCCCAAAACCAGAGAGAAAAGTCTCTAGGGTTTAACTGAATATTATCAAATCAAGCCATCCCCAAAATCAATCCACAAGCCGGACTGTTATAGTCGAAAATCGTGTTTATCTGAATTTTGCCAAAAATAGCAAAATCTCGAAAATCACTCCAAATTGAAATTTGAAATAAAATAAGCAATTTGCAAAAAATCCAGCCCAAATTAGGTTTAAAATGACTTCCTAATTGACAAGCAAAATATTACCATAAATAGAAAAAAATAACTAAAATTAGTGATTCGGAGGGGAAAACAACAGAATTTAAGGTCGAAAAAAAGGCACATGGAGCGATCTGAATTGGGGTCTTATGTGCGATTCCGACACCTGCAGCCAAAGTTATGGCCAAAAGACTGAAACGCACTCAAAAACCAATGAGGAACATATCACAATCAATTCCTGCCTTTGTGCTTATCTGCCAACTCATCGTATATCAGCGCCATCAAGGTACAATCTGACAGCTCAGCATCGTCTGTCTCGGATCCCCCTGCATAAAAAATTAATCAAACTTGCTCCATTAACTCCAACACAGGTTCATGAGGACAAACTGAAGTTGAAAAGTAAGTTGATAAAAAAAAAAAAAAAAGAGTGAATATGAGGTTGATCAAAAAAGAAAGAGAAAAATTGAGATTGATTGAGTGAAAAAGAAAGAGTGGGAGTGAGATTGAGGATGAAAGAAATAGTGAAACCAAAAATGAGAGATAGAGAGAAAAAAATGAGACAGAAAGAAATGAGGGTGAAGCTGAAACCTCAAGAAAAAAAAGGGAGTGAAAAGAAAGAGGAGAGGGAAAAGAAAAGTAAGAAAAATAAAGAAATAAGTGGGTTTGTATGCTAAGGCAAGCTTTTATATTAATGAATTTAATGACTTTTTGCTTAGTGTTATTGTTTCTTTGTTGTAGTGATATAAGGTCGTGATTCCTAGTGGAGTATTTAGTAGATTGCCACCTATTAGAAAGATAAAGCAATACATTAATTTTATGTCAGGTGCGACAATCCCTACCCAACCTTTCTTTGAAGTGCATGAGTCCTTGAAGCACTTGAAGGGACAAGGTAAGTTGACTGGAATGCATGCCAAGTGGGAGAGATGTATTGAGACTTTTTTTCAGGTTATCAAGTATACACAAGGTAAGGAAAATTTTGTGGTTGATACTTTAGCAAAAAGGTATGACTTTATCTTTATTTTAGATGCAAAGTTATTGAGATTTGAATATGATAAAGAATTGCATGCTAATGATGATGACTTTGCTAGTGTGTATAGAGTATGTGAGAGAGTATCATTTGGTATGTTCTATAAATTAGAGTGGTCTTTGTTTAAAGAGAATAGACTTTTTGAGCATACTAGTCGTATGCGTGAGTTGCTTCTGCATGGATGTAGTTTGATGAATCATTTTGGTCTAAAGAGAATTCTAAACATGTTTCATGAATGTTTGTGAGAGCATTATTTGCCATTCATTGACTTGTTTCATAAACATTTGCGAGAGTATCATTTGTCATTATTAAAGTTTGCATATAATAGGACCATGCATACTACTATTTCTTATTCTCCTTTTGAAATTATTTATTGTTTTAATACACTTAGTCCTTTAGTTTTGATGCTTTTGATTGTTGATGACAGAAGTAGCTTGGATGAATTTTTTGAAATTATTGATAAAATTAATGATAATTCATATCAAGTGTATCTTCCGGGTAAGTATCATATTTCTGTTATTTTCAAAGTTACTAATCTTTTTCTCTTTGATGTAGGTGGAGGAGATTCGAGGTCGAATCCTTTTGAAGAGAGGGGAATGATGGGCTCTAAGGTAGACTGAGTTTTAAAGATCCCTTGCAAGTTCCAGATGGGCCAATCACAAGATCAGGAGTGAAGAACATCAATGAAGCAATACAAAGATTATTGCAATCCACTTCGAATGAGACTAGCAAGAGCCCAACACTCAAGATGGGCTTAAGAGAAGGAGATCCAATTTTCATCCATGTAATACGCTATGGAAGACACAACTTCGGCCTATTGTTATTGAAGGCCTTGAACATATTTATTTCATTAAAATGGCTTATTTCATTAGTTATAGGAATTAATCTAGACTAATTGGGCTAAAGGATGCTTGGCCCACATATATTTTATTTTGTTGAATTAGGGTTTCAACAGGCTAAGTTACTGTAGCGCGATACTATTTACGGTACTGTAGCATGGCACTATTCACCAAGGGTATTTTTGGAAAAGGCTGGTTTTATTTTAGCTTAGGGTTTTGTGAGACTTTAGTTTAAATACTTCTTATTGCCTCATTTTAAACATATATGAAAGTTTATAAAATTGATAAATTTTATTCATTGTGAGTTGAGTTTATCTCTTCTTGTTCTTCATTGAACGTTTGAAATTATCAAAGGTAAATCACAACATTTTTGGCGTTCCTCCTCTGTAATCGGGGTTCTTGAGACAGGCTCTTCAACAAGTCTAAATTTTAATATAATCTAAGTTCTTAAAACGAGTTCCTCAACGAGTGTAATTTCTTCCATCAATTGACTTGATTTTGGCTTTCTTGGGTTAGTTTTCAAATTGATTGTGAGTTCAAGGGATTCCCAATTCCTTGGGTTCATATCAAAGAGTATTTAAACTAGAACCTCACAAAACTCTAGGTGAAATAAAGCCCCATCTTTCAAAAATGCCCTTGAGTGAATAGTATCGCAACTACAGTACCGTGCTATAGTAACTCGGCCATAGTAATCCTCTTGAAATCTTAGTTCAACAAAATAATAACTTTTCCAACATGCCCTTAAGTCATTTTCATAATAAACTCAATTATTCTAAACTAATAAAATATGTCATTTAACTAAATTAAAAAAGTTTAAAGCCTTCAAGTGCCCAAAGCCTTTAGGTTATGTTGTTGCCCTCTTCCATAACTTGTATCAAATGAATCAAAATTGGATCTTCATCCTTCAAACCCATCTTGATTGTTGGGCTCTTGCTAGACACTGATTTAGCTGAAATATTGCATATTTTAGCTATTTAAAACCAATGTATTTTAAATTCATCATGACATTATTATTGGTTTTAAATGGAAAAATGGTTAATAAGAATAAATGCAAGTTGTGATTTAAATTGATTAATAGCATGAGTTTATGCTTAATTTAATAACTTGAGATTTAATTGGATAATTTTTATTCATATGCATATTTTATCTTATTTAGAAAGCTTGGTATGAGATAAATTTTGTATGTGATCCATATGTTAAACTTGTTGAATAGATTGGAAGTCATTAACGCATGCATGACTCAAAACAATGAATTTTGGCTTGTAGGTCCTATACACATGGCATGGAAAGATATATTGAATTGTTGACCACCTCTAGATTGAAGAGTGTCGTATGCATTTCACCCACCACCTTTTCCATTCACACTCCCACTTACTCCACTCAAATAAATCCACCGATTCCCTTCCAATGGCCCATACAAAAAAAAAGCACCTCCTTTGGAAAGAAATTGTCTTCCAAGTGGCTACATATCACATGGATTTAATCCATTCACATGGCAAGCTGGATCCCACGGAAGAAAAGGAAGGAAGTGTTCTGATTGTGATGTGCATGGTGATCCAAGTGAAGAGGAAGTTGATGCATATGAATTGGCTGAAACATGTGCAAGGTTGGAAGCTGAGAAATCGGCATGATTAAAGGGAAGTTGTTGGCTGAAACATGATCCCATTAAAGTGAAGAGAACCTGTGCATTTGAGCTACATAAACATGTGAAAAGCTAGAAAGAGGTCCGGTTATTAAATGAAGAAAAAGATGGTCTATTTGAGCTGCTGTCCACCAAAATTATATATTGAAGAAGTAGGTTGCTTTCCACCAAAATTATATATTGAAGAAGTAGGCTGCTGTCCACCGAATTGTCTCCACCAAATTTGACATTGAAAAAGTCATCAAAGGCTACTGCCTGTCCACCGAATTGGACAAGAGCTGTTGGAGAAGAAAGATAGCTGGAAAATAAATTGATTAATTCGGTTTCGGCACATGGAGGGACACGGTGGAAGCATGGCATCATGGCTATACATATTGCTTTGAATTTTAAAAGAACAAAGCATCACATGGAAAGCATGAAAAAGAAAGACACATGCAAGCTTGGTAAATGTTTACGGCAATGAGAAGAGAATAGAGAAAACATGTGCAGTCGGTGGGTGAGTGTTGTGCTGAAACTGAAAAATAAAAAAGGAAAGAAAGCAAATTCGGTGCATGTGAGTGTTGTGCTGGAATTAATTGAGAAAAAGGAGTGAAGAGCAAAGTCGATGCATGATTAGAGGAAAGAGAGCCATGCTTGACTTGTATAAAGCAAGAGTCGGCTGGAATTATTCTTAAAGTGAAGTGTGAATGAAAAAGTGAAGTGTGAATGCAAAAGTGAAGTGTGAATGCAAGTGAAGTGTGAATGTGAGAGGCAACTAGTGGAGTTGTTCCGCTATAAAAGGGGTGCAATCCGAAGGAAACAAGAGGGGGGAGAACTTACAAGAACAACTTTGTGCTTTGTTATGTTTTTTAAATAATTGAGTCTTTCTTGTGTTCGGATTTTTGTTGTTCCTTTTAGCTTCAATGCTTTGTTGTTTTAGCATTTTTATTAAGTGTATTAAGAATTGTTCTAGAATTTTATTTCATTAAGTGTAATACCTTAATTTCTATTAAGTGTGCTAGTTTGTTTCATTACTAGTTTGTTTCATGCAACAAAAGAATGGTTTTAGAAGTTTTAATTAAATATGCTAGTTAGTTTTATGCAACAAAAGAATTATTTTAGAAGTTTTAATTAAATATGCTAGTTGGTTCCATACAACAAAAGAATTGTTCTAGGAGTTCTCATTAAGTTTGTTACCTTAATTTATTGCAAGAAAGGTTTGGTTGTAAGCTTTTGTTTTTGTTTTTGATTTTTCTGAAACATCATATGTGGGAAGTAGAGGAATTGTTCTAGAGTTTTCATTAAAAGTTTGGAGATTAATTTTCAAGAGTGATACATGAGAAGTTGTTTCTTTTTGCTTTATTTTTCAATTGAATGGTGAAGGGGAGTTTTCGTCTAGACTTTTCGTTCTCTATTTTATTTAACTTCAGTTTAAAGTTTATGAAATATTTTTGAGATTTTTTTTTTTTTTGGCTTAGAAGTTTGGGTAATTTATTTGCTGTTTACTTATTTCATGTTATTTATTTTTCTCACTTATTTAAGCTTTCATTTAATAGTGATTACAATTGTTATGTGTTGTTTTGAGAATTTGTGATTTAAATACAAAGATGAATTCTAGAATCTTGGTTTTAGGTATTTTCAATTTTCAGTTCATATTTTGTCAATTACTTTCTAATTTAATTTAATTCTTAATTTAGTTTTATTAATTTCTGAGTTTACTCTATTAGTCATTTACATTCCAATCCGACAATCAAAATCTAAAAACATGAATCTAGTCCATGACTAGTAATCTCTTCCATCCATTGCACATATCATCCTCTTGTTTTCTCTTTGAGAAGTTTTTCACATTTTTTTCAACGAGTTTAATTTTAAATAACTTTCCTTGAGGAGACGATCTAGGAATTTATTCCTAATTATTACACGACATCCTCCTGCACTTGGGATAGCATCTTCCTTCCTCTTCTTAGCTCTCGATCTTGTGATTGCCCCATTTGGAACTTGCAAAAGATCTCTAAGGCTCGATCCACCTTGGCTCCCAACATTGTCTCAGTGAACTCACCGCCACCCAAAATTGATCAAACTTTCCAATGTTATGATTTTGTTAATTTACACTTAGTTGTAATGTTAATGGTATAATTTGTAGTATTTATTCTTTTTATGTCTTTATAATTTTGTAATTGTTTATTAGTTGCCTTAATTTGTAATTTGTATCATTGCAAATTTGTAATAGCTTAGTGCGTGCCTTAGTGATTGTTATTACTTAGTACTTAATAAACTAATAGTATTAGGTTGATCATTGAAGTTTGAACTTGGAACTTAGTAATTAGTATTTGTATTCATATTTTTTTCAATTTTTTAATATATAAATATAGTTGTAGTTAAATTTTTATCCCAAAAACAGGTTTGGATTGTGTTTCTGGGTCATTTTGGGCATAAAAAACTGATCTTATTATGATGTTTAATAGTTTCTTTTGTTAATAATTGTAATGATTCATAATCATTATTTAAACTAATAGTCTTTTCTACATTCTTAAAGTATAATTAGTAAGAAATGATAGCTTAGAAGAGAAAGTTAATTGTTTTTAAATTTGATTTTTAGGAACATTAGGAATTGTCAAATCTTGTAGATTTCTTTCTATATCTAATATGTTATTGATGACTTGCAAAATTTTATATTGCAGATTTTACAAGATCACTTGAGCGGAAACTTTTGGCCGCTCGAGCGAATTCAGGCAGATTCAAAGCTCGACTGCCGCTCGACAGCAAGCTCGAGCGGCTTGCTGGAAAACAAAGATCTCTCGAGCGGAGACATTGGCCTCTCAAGCGAAATCAGGCAGAGTCGAACGCTCGATGTGCGCTCGACACCCAGCTCGAGCAAACATCGTATTTTGACAGATCTAGGGTCTTCCGCCGTCACACCATATAAAAGTGATTTTTCACTTTATGGCCGTACCTTTTGACTGGAGAACATTTTTTGGGACAAAAAAACATAGCTAGAAGGGTTCAATTCATCTGTTTTGGAGAGGGAATTCCATATATTGCACGTACGTTGGAATCATACACGAGCACAAACGGGAGAAAAGCATTGAATCATTTCCTTGAGTTTTTGAAGACGAGTTGCGGCTGCGAGGAATATTTTTTAGCGTTTATTTTCTTCTAATATTCTCAAAACAATTATGGTAAATTCGTTTATGTTGAATTCCATTTCTAGCATGAGCTAAATTTTATTTATTTTAGGAAAACGATGTAACCCAGTTCCGAACTATGCTTGATTGTCTATGCTAATTTAAGGCAATTCTCTCTTTGTTTATCTGATTTATTCTGAGTTTATTGCTTCTAATTAACTGGCCATTGATCAGATGATATTTAATCTTGTGATTTGCTATCGAAAGAGGGAATCATAGGGTAGATCTTGAATATTTCAGCATAGGTGAATATAGAGATTGAAAGACTTGTATGAACCTATGTAGTATTTAAATCATTGGTCTTATTGCTTTCTTGCTTTATTAATTTGCATATTCTTATGTGAATTGATGAACAAGAATAATTTCCAATTGACTATCGAAAGAGGCTGTTGGATGAATTAGAGATTTGCTAATGAACAAAAAGAATTAAATTAAATTAGCTGGATGAGAAAAGCATAGTGAAGAATTAGGTGAAATCAATTTCCTAGAAGTTTTCTTTCCCATTAATTTGATCTTCGAACATCAGTTTTATTTCCTTTGCATATTTCTCTTTGAGTTGATCTTAGTTTAATTTGCAACTACAAAAATCTTAGTGATTCCTCTAGATAAAATCGAGATTAGTATAATTTTAGTATTTGGCAAAAGTAAGGTACCAATCCCTGAGGACGATACTCTTCTTATCACTTTATTATAAAACTACGATACTGTGCACTTGCAGTTTCGCACCGGTCAATTATAATCTTCTTGGTTTATGTTATCAGGTTCTATTGGTATACTAGTAGTAGGTGTATCAGGTTTGAATAAAGAATTCATTGAAACATGGTTTTTAAACAAAGATTTCTTAGGTTAAAAAATTAAAATAAGTAGATCAAGATCTCGAGGGAACACCACTGGAACCACCCTTAGAGCTCTTCTAGCTTAAACGGGCTAGCCAACAGATTTTCGTGGATTACGAATACAAAATTTCCAATATACTCCATTTTCTTTTATATAGATTATTGTTGTTAAAAATTTGTATCAGTGAATTTTTACTTTTTTTTTTTATTTTTTTTATTTTTTTATAAAGCAAGAATGTTTAGGTGGTTTCTTATACTTTTAATTGCTGCTTTTAGGAAGTCACAATGATCTTCCCATATCTCTATTACTGCTTGTCTACTTTGATATATATGATATTTATTCATCATTAAATTATAATCTTGTATCATTAACCTTTGTTGTTCTTTAAGACACTCTATTTTTTCCATTGAATGTTTTAATTCAAATCTTGTATTGTATTCTAGGCAAAGTAAATCATAACGGCCACGAATACCACAATACCATGAGCGTAATAGTAATTCATCATGAAGTTTAACATGAAATAATAAAGCAATAAAGCAACAATACAATAAAAGAGGAATATAATATTATACCAATATAATAGTTAATAGCTCTTCGTATACGTATCTCAAGTATTATATAATAGATATATATTTAATAATAGAAAGTATAATCTATCTGTAAAATAAATAAATAATTCGGGCTTCTCTACACGGTCCTTCTCTTTCTCCCTGGAGGAAGAGTGAGGTGTTAGTCTTCTTAAGTCTGTAAGGAGAGTTTGTCTCTCAAGGGTGAGAGTTACAGTTATCTTAGATCACGGTTATGGAGGAAGAGGAACTATCTAAGAGATGGAAGAGATTGCATCTATCTCAGGAGGAAAGCAAGGTGTACCAAGTCTCTAATGAAGGAACTTCGGGTAACTCCTCACGGTGGAAGTATTGCATCATAGGAGGCATACTGGAGGATAAAGGAATAAGTAATGAAGCTTTTCATGTGACTATGTCTCAAGTATGGAAAATAGAGGGCTGGGTGCAATTCAAGGATCTCGGTAACCATAGATTCTTGATAGCATTCCAACATCTTTCTGATAAGGAGAAAGTCCTAGGGGGTAGACCGTGGTTCTTTGATCACAACATTCTATGCCTTCAAGAACCTTTCCGGGCTCAGTTGCATGGGCTTCCCCCTTTGTAGCAATGACTGCGGAAGTTGGTACTCAGCTGGGTGCTTCCATTGGGGAAGTAATCCGAGTCAACGCAGACTCTGATGGCAGGGCTTGGGGTAAATGTATGAGGGTAAGAGTGGCTATGAACTTGAACAAACCGTTGCTCAGAGGGAAGTGGTTAAAGCTAGATAACCAGACACATTGGATTTCATGCAAGTATGAAAGGCTCCAAAACGTGAAGCATATTATCACACAAGGGTCGAATTTGTAGTAAACCTAAGGTGGTAAGTTCAGAGGAAGGAAACTCAAGAGAGCAATTTGGTCCGTGGATTAGAGCCCAGCTTATGAATTCCTCCATTTTTTACTTCCATAAATATGGTGGCTCTGGTGAGTTTAACCACCAGAAGGGGTGTCATAAAGAAGAAGAGGGCACCGCAGTTAATGCTGATACGAAAGATGGGAAGGAGTTCAACTTGGTGAATCATCTCGAGTCATTCAAGGATCCTCCAAAAAGGAAAATTGGTGTTCTGTCCTCTAAGGTAGGTGAGGTTGATGAGGAATTCACGAGACCTTGTTCTAAGGATGGGACACTCCTGCCTGGGTAGACTTCGAACTTGGAAGGCCAGGGAGCAAAGTTAGAGGCTCTGATCAATGCAGGATCTCAGGAAGATATTGAAATGGTGTCTACTCGAGGGGAAATTTTCCTTGTGGAAACAGAAAATAATAAGGCTTCTGAGGCAAGCTTGAATGAGAGTTTATACACTATTGGCAATGGCACCTTTGGAATATTAGGCAAGCCAAAGGATGTAGTCAAAAGCTCTTGTAGGAGCACTGTTAAGAGAAGGGGGTCTACGTGGAAAAGGAAAGCTAGAGAGGTGAGTCCTTGAGTTACTAGAGCAAGAGAGGCGAGCTCTAAAAAGAGATGTACTAGTGACAGTGGCTATGAAGGGGTGGTGGTTCTGCCGAGGAAAAAATCAAGGTTGGGTGAAGTTAATGCAGAAGACATATCTAGTACTCAATTGGTGGAGGCTGCTTTGCAGCCCCACCAAAGGCCATGATAGGCCGTAGTTGGAACTGTAGGGGGCTTGGGAACCCTCGTACAGTCAGATAGCTCATTTGTTGGTGAAATCTAAGTGGCCCAATTTTATTTTCTTAATGGAAACAAAGTGTGGTAGGAAAAAGATGGAGGAGGTGAGGACAAGGGTGGGTTTTGACTGTAGTATTGTGGTTGAAAGCAGGGGTTTGAGTGGAGGATTAGCTTTCATGTGGCATAGTGAGGATAATTATATCCTTCAATCATACTCTCAACACCATATATCTATGCTTCTGCAACTGGAACATAATAGTGAACAAGTACTCTTGACTGGATTTTATGGCTCGCCAAAAACAGCTCACAAGAAAGATAGTTGGAAACTTTTGAAACTTTTGAAACCAAGGGAGCGACTAGCATGGCTATGCTATGGAGATTTCAATGAGATATCACACCAACATGAGAAGCAAGGGGGAGCTATGAGACCTTAACACCAGATGGAAGAATTTAGAAGCAGTTTGGTAAAATGTGGCTTGAGTGACATGGGGTTTGAAGGCAATAAGTTCACGTGGTGTAACAATAGAAAGGGGCCTTATTTTACCAAAGAAAGGCTAGACCGTGCTCTGGGAAATTTGGAACTGACCTTGAGCTTCTCTTACTACTGTTTCCAGGTTCTTGCAGCACATTCTTCATGTCATAGCCAACTTGTAATGCATCTTAAGAAGGGAGGGAGAAGGTATGACAACAAGGGGGGTGAAAAGGAGAGAATATTCAGGTATGAAGCTTCCTAGAAATTGCACGATGAATGCACTAAAATCATAGCCAATTGCTTGTCCTCTCAAGTGCAGCAAAGAGGATCACACCTGTGGTGGTCTCAGTAATGCCTGGGCATGTGTAAAGAAGATTTAGTGAAGTGGAGCAGTACCATCCTTACGAAACATAGGAAAGTTATCCAATCGAAGATGGCTCAATTGGCTAGTTTGCAAGAAGTGAACACAAGAACCAATACTGGAATTATCAAGGAAGTTCAGTTAGAAATTGACAAGTTACTTGAAGAGGAAAATGTCAAATGGAAAAAAAAGGGCAAAGCAAGCTTGGCTCAAAGATGGAGATAGTAATTCTAAGTTCTTCCATAGATGTGCCAATCAGAGGAGGAAAACTAATGAGATCAATTGCTTGGCTAGAGAAGATGGTAGCCAGACTAGGGACTTGGAGGAAATTTCTGACTGCTTTGGGAAATACTACCAGTCTCTTTTATGTTCGAGTAATCCTATGGGAATTGATGGGTTGCATAGCCAAGCTCGACATAAAAGTGGATAGGAACATGAATATCTTACTTGATGCAAAGTTCTCGGCTAGGGAGGTAAAAGAAGCCTTGTTCCAGATGAATCCTCTGGGCTCTCCTGGACCAGATGGATTCCCAGTTGAATTCTACCAAGTACATTGGGACATTGTTGGTGATAAGGTAACTCAAGCTATACTAGAAGTTCTCAACTTAGGGGGGGATATTAGTGGTATCAATAAAACTTTTATAGTACTCATTCCCAAGGTAAAAGGCCCTAAAACTGTTATGGATTTCAGACCCATCTCTTTGTGCAATGTCTTATATAAAGTGATATCAAAAGTCCTATCCAATAGACTTAAGATGATCCTCCCTCAAATTGTCTCCCCAACACAAAGTGCCTTTGTCCGCGGGAGATTGATCCTTGATAATGTAATAGTGGCTTTTGAAACCATGCATTCCATGTTCATTAAAGGAGGGAGACAGCAAGGTCATATGGCCATTAAGCTTGACATGAGTAAAGTATATGACAGGGTTGAATGGGATTTCCTACGTGCTGTTATGATTAAGTTGGGATTTACTGAGAAGTGGATCAGGTTGGTGATGAGCTGTGTATCAAGTGTGTCTTATTCTCTGCTCCTTCTTTTTAAACCCTCAAGAGGCCTTAGACAGGGGGACTCCCTCTCCCCATACCTATTCTTGCTGGTGTTTGAAGTGCTTAGTAGTCTCCTTAACCATGCTGAAAGGAACAAAAGAATTCATGGGTTTCCTGTAGGCAAGGGCCAGGTCAACATTAACCACCTATTTTTTTACAGATGATAGCTTGTTATTTTGTAGAGCACAAGTGGAGGAATGGGCCACTATCAACTCTCTACTCAGTACTTATGAAGGGGCCTCGGGACAGAAGATCAACAAAGACAAAACTTCAATCTATTTCAGTGCCAATACTAGACCAGAGACTAAAGAGTACATCTTGAGAATTGTTGGTACCAGAGCCACCATGTGCTATAAGAGGTACCTTGGCCTACCTTCTCTAGTGGGAGATCAAGGTACAAAGCCTTCAAAACCATTCTTGACAGAGTGAGGAGCAGGGTGAACAACTGGAAGACTAAGCTCCTCTTACAGGCAGGGAAACAGATTCTCCTCAAAGCAGTCATTCAGGCTCTCCCTACGTATAGTATGGGAGTTTTCAAGCTTCCCAAGGTGTTGTTGAAAGAAATTTTTTTTTTGATAAGTAGAAGTATTAAATAGCATGAAAGAAATTGATAGAGTAATGCACCAGTTCTGGTGGGGCCAATAAGACAAGGGGAATAAAGCGCATTGGGTTTCCTAGAGTCAAATGGGAAGGTCAAAGGAATCAAGAGGTCTGGGGTTCAGAGAATTTGAGAGTTTCAACACAGCACTGCTGGCTAAGTAAGCTTGGCGCATCATCCAGTTTCCTGCATCACTAGCTTCCCAAGTACTCAAGGCAAAATACTTCAGAAGCTCTAATTTCCTTCAGGCCAAATTGGGGGCACGACCATCACTTATTTGGAGGAGTATTTGGTCTTCAAGAACTCTCATTGAGAAAGGGTCTATGTGGAAAATTGGCAATGGGGAGGAGACCAGAATCTGGAAGGATAGATGGTTTACCTCAACCATCATCCTTTATGGTTCAGAGACATGGGCAAGACTGTGATGAGGAAGCTAAAGTAGCTGAGCTAATAAATGAATATACCAAGCAGTGGGATAGAGAGAAGATTTTAAGGTTACTTGGCCCTACTAATGCTGCAGTTATTCAAAAGATTCATGTTAGCACATCTAGGGCAAAGGATTGACTTGTCTGGCTAGGCACTAAGGATGATGGATTCTCAATTGAAAGTGCATACCATTTGCAAACGGAACTCATAACAAGTCAGAGGGGTCAGTCATCGAGTGGAGCACTAAATTTTAAAAACTGGAGTTGTTTCTGGAAACTTAAGGTTCCCAATGCAGTCAATGTTTTTGTGTGGAGAGCTTGTTTAGAGTCATTACCAACCATGTTGAATCTCTTCAAGAAGAAGATAGTGAACTGTCCTTTATTCCCAATTTGTTGCAGTTTAGAAGAGACAGCTAGCCATATATTGTGGAACTGTCCCTTAGCCATGGATGTGTGGAGTAATGGGCCAAAAACATTACAAAAAAGCTCTATAAGGGCAAAAAGTTTCATGAAGATTGTTGAGGGGTTAAAGGACCAGTGTGATTTACAAACTATGGAGGCTTTTGCTATGACAGCAAGGGGTATCTGGCAGAGGAGAAACAAGTTCGTTTTTTAGGGATCATTCTTACATCAAAAAGCACTAGCACAGAATGCTGCTCATCAACTTGATGACTTCAGAGTTGCTCAAGTGGTTCCTGTGTCTACTTCCCGGATGCACACCAGCCATTCTTCAAGTTGGATCCCACCACCTGAGGGTGTAGTAAAGATAAACTGGGATGCAGCACTAAGTGAAGCTCGTGACAGGGTGGGGTTTGGTCTGTTAGCTCGAGATCATGAAGGTGGTGTAATAGCTGTTAAAAGGGTATCTAAGGGTGGTTGTATTGTTCCACTACAGGCAGAGGCAATTGGAGGGCATCAAGCTGCTATTTTTGCGTCTGAGTTGAACCTGTCTTTAGTGATCTTGGAGGGCGACTCTCTTCAGGTAGTCCAAGGACTTAGTCTTCACAAAGAAAGGTGGGATAGTGTAGGGTTGGTTATGTCCAAGGACACTAGAGATCTGCTTACTCGGTTTGTACATTTCAGTGTTTCATTTGTCAAGAGTTGTGGTAATCAAAAAGCACATTGTCTAGCTAAGGAAGCCTTAGAACTTGTTGAGGAATCATCTACAATGGTCATTTAGCCCAATTGTAATATGTTTTCTTTTTTGTCCTTAAGTTGAATATAATGGCAACTTTCCTTTCAAAAAAATAAATAATTCGGTACAAAATAGACGTATACTTTTTCAATGATCTATCATTTCTGTTAGGGTTACTTATCAAAAAAATCATTTCTGTTAGAGAAAACCTTAGGGTGGCACCGCTCCGATGTTCTCATTGGACTATAAAACCCAAGGAGACTTCAGCCTTCCAAAATAAATCCTGGCCTCCTCTGCTTTCTATATCACGAAAAGGTAAAGACTTTCCCCTCTCTCCCTCTCTCTCTCTCTCTCTCACACACACACACACACAATCCATCCACGTTGTCTTTGTCCATGGCCTCCTCTTCCCTCGCCTGCACCTTATGCTGCTTCTCTCTCTTCCGACCCAAAACCTCTTTTCCATATTCGGTCCCGTTCTCCCTCCCCTCCAAAACCAAGGTTTAAAACAATTGCTCCACACTTTTCACATTTTTAATTTTCTCATCCGTTTAGTTATGTGTTTATTTTGATTCAACATCCAGCATCTGAACCGATTTCGATTGTTCTCGATGGCTTCGGAACCAAAGGAATCGCCGGCCAACAATCCTGGCCTCCATGCAACCCCTGATGATGCCACTAAGTCTTACTTCATGCAACAAACTGTATGTAGATTGGCTTTCATATATTCATGTACATTCTGTCCGCGTTTCTGTATTCTTTTCACCGGTTTAGTTAAATATTTGTGACTCATTGATTGCAGATGTTTCGAATTAAGGATCCGAAAGTGAGCCTTGACTTCTATTCTCGCGTCTTGGGCATGTCGTAAGTTTTGTGTTCCTTTTTTCTTTACAAATAACAACTTGTGAATTTTCTTATGGTGATATATGTGATTTAATGTGCTCGTTTTGGGGTCGTGATTTTGTTATGTGGGGGTGTGGAGAACGCGTTGATACTGCTGAAATTTTAAATTTTAATTTTGGCATGTTTGGTATTTTTTTTATTTTTATGTAAGCAGTCCAAATTGGCCTTTATGTATTTTTCATTTTTATGCGCTGAATTGTACAAAAGTACCTGGTTGCAAGAAGTTGCCTGGGTAGTTTTGCTATCACATAGGTCAGTTGGGAATCTGAGAGGGTGACATTTTAGAGACTTACAGTGTGACCACCTTAACAGCTAGTCTTCCAATAAGACTCAAAACAACCTAACGTAATTGATGCTAGCTCTTTTCCTCTCTAACAGCTTTTCTTGCTTTGCCTTGCTGGGGAATGGACTTCCTTTCTGGAATGCATTTTTGGGGAGGGATAGGATTTTTTTATTATTTAAAAATATATCATTTTCCTCTCAAAACGGGGTATCTAACATCTAGTGTCTATCATCCATGGTGACTCTGCTTCTAAGTTACTTCAAAGTTTCTATGAGTTTATGATTTCATCATAACGACACTTACATGTTTATACTGTATTGCTACCTTATGTTTTGTTGGTTGAAGATATCACTTTATTTTGATTTGATTTTTGAATATGTTGTATTTGCACCATATAGTAACTTTGGTTTTAAACCAATTTATCAGTTAAATTCTATTGAAAAATTTCATCTCTGCCTTGTTGGAGTGGACTTAGAGGTTTGGGTGAGCATGCATTGTCTGAATTGAAAGTTCATGTTGATTTTCGGATATTTCAGGTTGCTTAAGAGATTGGATTTCCCAGAAATGAAGTTTAGCTTATACTTTCTGGGCTATGAGGTAAATACATGGCATCGCTTATGCAAGGCATATTGTCTTTGTTAAGGCCATAGTGGCTGTCGGAACTTGGAAGTTACTTTTTGCATTTGGAACTTTTTGTTTCTCCACTCGATGCTGTCAGTGTTCTCATACACATGTCATGTATCCTTTTTATACGTGTGTGTGTGTGTGTGTATTTGCATTCCCCCATTCCATTCTGAACAAGTGCATCGTGAAAACTGAGGTGTCTTTAAGATTAGCTTCCCCCCTCCCCCTGCAACTGTATGTAACAATCACAATGTTTATGCACATATTTTCTGGTTTAGGATTCAGCATCTGCTCCAGCTAATTCTGTTGATAGAACAGTTTGGACCTTCAGTCAGAAAGCTACAATTGAGCTAACACAGTGAGGATAATATTTTCCATACAAAAAGTCTGTTCTTACGTGCAGAACCTTGTTTTATGCACCCATCCCCTGATGTCTTTTTTGGGAAAATAATTTTTACAGTAATTGGGGTACTGAAAGTAATCCTGAATTCAAAGGATACCACAATGGCAATTCAGAACCTCGTGGCTTTGGTATGTTACTTTTAAAATTCAATCTGACTACATGTGATTGTGATATATTCTCTGCCCCCACGGCAAAAAAAAATTAGAGATTGATTTATGAGCACCTCTTATTGAATACATTTTTCCATCTTCTGTGGCATATATGGAGTGTGACTAATGAATCCCATATTACATAATCAATCCGATGAGAATGCATTGTTTTAAATATATTTTATATAATTTAGTTTTCTTGGCCAGAAGAATTAGGAAGGGGCTCAAAGCATTGGCTTAATTGGTATTGAAAAATTGTTAATTGGGCTAGGTTGATTACCATGAATAATGGAACAAGACATGGGAGAAATCCCTGTTCATAGGAGTGATGAACTAAAGACTCACTAGTCATCATAATGGTCTTCTACTGTTGCATGTGCAAATAATTTTGTGCATCTGTCAAACATATTTATATGTAAATTTTCCATGTACCCAAATGGAGCTGTATTGATAAAACTTGTATTTCTATTCAGTGCATTGGCTTAGCATGCATCATAATCAAACTTTGATTGCATCAATGGTATTCCATTGTTTTGGTGTGTGTGTGTAGAGGAGAGGAGTACGAATTCTCTTACATTGATTTTCTCCATCTTCGGGGCAAGAATTATGGCATTTAAATTTTCTCTTTATTGTCTTATTGTTTTAAGGACATATTGGCATCACTGTTGATGACACCTACAAGGCATGTGAAAGATTTGAACGCCTGGGTGTGGAGTTTGTAAAGAAACCAGATGGTGGTAAGCCAGCTGTATGATATTATTTAATTCATTTCACAAGATCTGGTTACTCCTTTATGTTCATTATCTTCTTAAGTTCAACTTATGGGTGGAAGGTGGAAATTAAAAGTCATTTGTTAATTTTAAAACTGGTGTAGCCTAAAAATCTCTTCACAACTCCTCAATCTAAGAAAATAACTTGGGATTTTTCTCAAGGGGAAGATATCAATCAAAATTGTGAAATTTATGCAGGGGACGTTTTTCAGGATAAACATTTTCAGTCAACAACATATAATCACTATTTTTTTCTGAAAATGTATTTGAAGGGGATTACTTCGAGGTCCAAATATTCCTATATTTCCAGTGGTTTCTTGGATATCTGAGGGAAAGCCCTTTGGAGGGTCTTATATTTCTAGGGTGCAGTTGTTGAATATAATATTCTGTATGTGAACGAGTCCCCTCAAGGCCATTTGAGATATACATGGCCGTTAACTTCAGCGCCCCGTGGGATTAGTTGAGGTGCGCGCAAGCTGGCTCGGACACCCACAGATATCAAAACAAATATTCTGTATGTAAAGATAATAAATAGATAAAAGAATAGATATTTGGTTAAGATGGGCATTTAATATATAAAATGAAAAATGTGATTAAGACAGGCACTTAATTGTTCCTTTGGTTGGAGAAAGAACTTATTGAAGATTATAGCATGTCAGAACTTCCTGATCTGGAGTCAATAACATCATTTTTATAAGTGATATATTTACTTCTCTTTTATATGTTATTAGTTCTGCAAATATATTGTCTGATTCAATTGTGGGCATTGTAGTTGTTAATGGGACGAGAGTAATTTTCTCCATATAATTCATACTTTCTTTCTCCCCAAAATGCTTGATTTGATTATGCATAATTATGCTGTGTCTAACAGTTATAAAATTATAATTGCTTGCTTAAGATCTGTGGTACTGGATGCAGGAAACATGAAGGGGCTAGCATTTATTAAGGATCCTGATGGCTATTGGATTGAGATCTTTGACCTCAAAACTATTGGAACCGTTACTGCTGCTGCTGCTTAAAATAATGCCTCTGAGACTTCAGTTACTTTTCTTGTACCTACTTTCGATTATTTTTTATTTCCTGTTGGACACCAACCTTATACGCTGGCATTCCAAAATATTGTTTGTGTTTTTAGTACTTGGAAATCTTACATCGTAGATCATATCTGCCAATTTAGTCATTTGTTGATGCTTGCACTAAAGGCTTTGTTGACAATGTGAGGCTTTGTTGACAGTGTGAAGATGAAGAATGGCTTTGTATAAAATCGGGGTTGCCGCCTTGGTGACAATGCTGTATAGCAAGTGACATTTCAGGAGTTGCGAGGTTGTGGGTACGCATCATGCTTGAAAAGTCCTTAGAGGCTGATGTTTTTACCTATCAACATGTGCTTTCAGTCTGCTCATGTTTTTCTCTCTTTTCACACTTTTTTTGTTCATAAGTATGACAATTTTATTAGAATAACGTACATAGAGGGAACACTAATGGGGAGATTCAGAAATTCTAGAGAAATAGAAACATGAGAACTGTTACGAGCGATCAGACGGGGCTTTGAGCAAAGTTGCTTCTAACTTGATCACTTGTCTCTTGCAATCTTCGAACTACGATCATTGCGTTCCTTCTAAGTACACTTCATTAAGAATAAACGTGCCATCCACTAAACTTCTGGATTTCTTTCAAATGTTCTCTCTCCAATAAGCTGTGTAGCGGTCCAATAAAAGAAAATCGCTTCTGAAAATGCAGTGGTTCTACACAACACTACACCTAGAGGGGGGGGTGAATAGGTGTAATCTAATTTTTATGGCCTTTTGAAAATTAATCAAACAAGCAGATAATAAATGAAACAAATAACACAAATAATCAACACATGATTTTGTTCACGGAGTGGAAACTCATTTGAAGAACCTCTTCAAAATCTAAAACCACTCCGGGTGTAAGACACCACCTCAAATCCACTATAGAAACTTTAGTTTGTTACAACCAATTTAGAACACTCACAAAACCTTTGTAGTAGCTAAACTTGGCTTGCAACACCACGAGTGACCCACTCGATCTCTACACGCATGTAGTGTCGGAACTCCGGCCTTCCTATAGCTTCCCACGAGAACCTCTCGATCTCTGCATCAACGGCAGCTCCGGACTCTTCCGGCCAACAGCAATGTCCACTTCAATGGACTCAAATAAGAGTTGATTTTGAATGTGTTATGATGGAGTAATATTTTTCCAAGAGAGAATCAACCAAATGGGGGAGAGGTTGCTCTAAGAAGTTCTTGGAGGCCCTTAGGGTTTTTGCTCTGATTCTCCACACCTAGAACAGAAGCTAACATGTTCTATTTATAGTTCCCATCAAATGAGGCGTTCAAAACCCTACATTGTAAGTGATCTGGAACATTGGCTCGAGCGAAGTGTCGAGCGAAGGTCGAGCGCCGAAATCTGCCTGAGTTCGCTCGAGCGCCATGTCGAGCGAGTATCGAGCGGTCGACTCTGCCTAAGTTCGCTCGAGCTCAGTGTCGAGCGAGGGTCGAGCGACACACTCTGCCTGGGTTCGCTTGAGCTCAGTGTCGAGCGAGGGTCGAGCGGTTGAATCTGCCTGAGTTCGCTCGAGCCGTATGTCGAGCGAGGGTCGAGCGGTTGAATCTGCCTGAGTTCGCTCGAGCGCTCTGTCGAGCGAGGGTCGAGCGAAGTCGCTTCTTTTGACCAATAATGAGCACACTTCAACCCCACTTCAATCCTTCCGCAACAACACTTGTTACAACACTATTTTACACAGGTTTTCACAAGAATATGCCAACACGCTCATTTTTCCCTCAACAATCTCCCCCTTTGGCATTTCTGTGACAAAACCTCTAACCTATACATATGATCTAATCCTAGCACACCCAATTAGATCCATATTCTTGAACATGTTGAAAATTTTCTGCACACGCTTAGCAAACGGTTAAACATACCCATTCACATATGCACAAAAACGTATTTGCAATTCTCAAATCATAATTAGAAAAGAAATACTTTATTAAGCAACAAATCAGGAGTTCAAGAAACATTTGTCAAACAATCAGCAGCTAACAAGAAATATAAGTCAACAGAAATAACCAAAAGCTGCTGTTCCCCCAAAACAAAAAATAATGTGTTAGTACAAGTAACACTCCCCCTGAGTTAATACTGTACTACTCCCCCTCAACAATATCTCCCCCTCAACAATCAATCTCCCCCTTTTTGTCACAAGAAGCCAAGGGTCTCAATCATCACCATCGACATCCTCATCATCCTCATTGAGCTGCCTCTCGATGTCATTGAAGCGTTGAGTCACAAGTTGTTGCAGGTTGTCAACTTTCACCTCAAGACGGTCGAACCGGGCGTCAAGGCGAGCTAGATACTCAAGTACCTGCTGAAGACCGGGCTCCGACGAACCGGGGGCTGAGGAAGATGGCTGAGAGCTGGATGGGGCCGAGGTAGACGGCTGAGAACTAGATGGTCGAGAGCTCGAAGGCTGAGAGGAGGGAGCGGGAGGGTGCTCAACACGGATAGGCTGTGGAGTTGTGTGAGCACGACTCAGCTGAACCGTCCTACGACCAATAGGAGCCTTAAGAGCAATCCTAGGCTCCTGAGGATGGAAAGCAACAGATTGGGAGAGAGCTATTCGGGTGATCAAACACGGTAAGGGCAAACCAGTCCGTGTTTTGGAGGACCGATACGCCTCAACAATAACCCGACACAAAAGACTTCCTAGATCAATGGAGACACCATTGATCAAGGCATACAGCAGACGGGCACGGTCAAGACCCACATCACTATTATGACCAGTAGGATCTAAGTTCGTAAGAACAATCCTACTAAGAATGAGGTGATCGGGGGTAAAACGAGCAGTTGAAATAGGGGTTGTCCCTTCCCAACTACTAGGTTGGCCACAAAGACAAGTAGCAATGACTTGTGGACTTGGAGGAGATGTCCGTGAGTAGGGAAACCTAGGATAGAGCTCACGAGGGGCATTTAGCAGAGTCGCTATCATTCCCGGAGTGACTCGGAAAACAACATTCCTGAGACTGACTTCAAATGAGTCATCAACAGATATGTCATGAATATTGGAGTAAAACTCCCTAACCAACTCCACAGAAGGAGTGGGATGACCAGTGGTCAATGCTTGCCACTGACGAGACTCAAAAATACGGGGAATTATAGTCTCGGTAAGCTCACCTAATGTCACTTCACGCTCGACTATGGGAGTACGATGCGAGAAGTTCTGAGAATATAACTCTTGGGCTCGAGCACTATGGAATTGGGCTTGAGCGGGTGCAGGGGGGTTTTGGCGAGGACGAACACGTCGAGACATGGTTTCAGCTGTAGACAGAGTCAACGACGTTAGACAAGGCTAAGGCAATGCAAAGATGTGATGAATGCATGCATGCTGACGCAACAATGCCAACTAACAATGCAAGACTCGGTGCATGCCCGATGTCACTCCTCATTTTTCAAAACAATAACAAATGCCTAGGTCAAAGTGTGCCATATGCATGCTAATGCCTACTCATGTGAAAGACCAACATGCATGCTAATGCCAACCACATTCATGACACATGTGCAATGACAACTCAAGCCATTTACAAGCTAATGCCAACCCATGTGCATGACTCATGTTAAACGATGCCAAACCTCATGCATGACCCATGTGCAAACCAATGCCAATTCTAAACCAAAACACCTTCAAAACATAATGCAATCCTAGTTAAACGATGTCTCAAACCTAGGATAGACATGAAATAGATATGGGAGCAATGCTATGCCAATGCATGATGAAAAACCAAAAACACACTTCATTGAGACATTTTATCGAACACTTGGAGTGCATCCAAGTGAGAAACTCGGGTATAGACCCATGGGAGTTTCAAAAACCTCCTAAATACAACCAATCCCAACAATGGCTATACAATAGCCTCAATAAAACAAGATAAAAGAAAAACAATCGAAGAAAGACTCTCAAACACCCAATCCGAAACCCAAATGCATAACAACACACGGAAAACCCTAAAATAAAAGCATCAAATCACGAAAATACAAGAGAGAAAAGGATTTACCTCGGTTTGAGGATGATTTCGGGAGGAAAACACTTGTTTAAACGAAGAAATTTGAGAAAAGGAGGAAGAAAATCGCACGAGAGGGAGAAAGAGGCCACTGTGCTCGAGCGGCTCGAGCGGCGGTGGGTTTTTATACCAGGCGTTCGCTCGAGCGAACTTAAAACCCTCGAGCGGCTGTCGAGCGGTTTTCGCTCGAGCGGGGTCGAGCGAGTGTCGAGCGAGACCTCCAGAAAAACACATTTTGCCCAGTTTTGAGGCACACAACACTCACATGACTTAGACAAATACTGGGAATGTCAATTTTCACACCAAGAGTACATATCAAATGTAGAGAAGCATCATATTCCCATACAATACGCAGTTTAAAACAAAGTATCACAAGTAATATAGACGTGCGTGTTTAAAACGGTCCTTGCTCAATCAAGAAATGTCAACCGTAAGGCGTGAGTGGGGTTGGGCTGAACATGAAACCATAGGTGCTTGGGAAGCTCATTCAAGACACAGAAAGTCAAACCTAATGCTGCTAGGACCTGAATCTTTCTGTTTAAATACTTGTCTCAGTATGTTCAAGAAAACAGAGAACTTATTCTGTTTTTCACCCTCCCTTTTCTTTTCCCCTTTTTTTTTTTTTTTTTTTTTTTTTTTTTTTTTTTTATTTCAACTTCACTTTTTCTTTTCCTTTTGAGATACATATTTTTGCACAAATGAACCATGATGAGGTCATCTAGCCCGTGGTCAATTCTGTATGAAGATAGAGCTTCCTACCACTTTTGATTGCCTCCCCAATAAACTCACAAGTGGTGAAATGTCAATTGACCGAGTTTGGAGTGAAGTGTGTGATGCCAGTCACAGATTACACGAGATACTCATGTTCCAAATCTTTGTAAAATATAGAAATATGATACAAATCTCAAAAGACACATGCACTTAGATTTTAGAATTAACAACCCCACTATCATATAGCCCAATCATGAAGTGCATGTAGGGGCAGCAAACAACGATAAATAAACTAGACAACAACAAACAAGAAAAATAACCAACAACAAAATAAAACAAAAATGCATGTAATGTATGTAATGCATGCCTGTCAGTCTACAGCACCAAAACCATGTGTGGCTCGCGTCTTTCCCTTTTGGATGATCCACCTTGGTATCCATTTCTTTGAGAAAGGCTTTTCAATTTTCTTGGTGTGCCTCTTAAGCTCAAAACAGTTTGGTCGGATGTGACCAATCTTACCACAATGATGACACACGGGGCTTGCTTTGTGAGGTCTTTGTCTCAAGAAGGTTGAAACATTCTTAGAGTCATTCATGTAATTCTTACCCCTTCCAGAAGGATAAGCAGTTCTACTATTAACAAATGCAGGAGCATGCACAAAATGACTCATTAATTTAAAACAGTTTGGTCTAATATGGCCTAGCTTCCCACAATGATGACATATGGGGCTCATGTTGCGAGCTCCTTGTCTTTTGGGAGGAGGAACAGACTTTTGCACTTGCACAGGCTTCTTGCCCTTTTCAGATGGATGAGCCTTCTTTTTCTCAGTCATTTCAGGAACAAACACTGTGGTTCTCACATTTTTACCGAAAGCTTTTGAGCTTGAAGGAGCATCAGGATTCTCTTCAAAATAGCCTAAACCACTTTTATCACTAGATGACTTTCCTAAACCTAGGATTTTGTCAAGCTGGTTTGTCCCAATGGAGAATTTTTGCAACTTAGTATTTAACAAAGTTAGCTCATTTTCATGAGTTGTCACTTTATCTTCCAAAGTCACATTTCTCTTTTCCAACTCATCTGTTAGACCAATGGCTTCTCTCAGTTTGCTCTGAAGCCCTTCATTTTCTCTTTTGCATAAATCTATTTCCTCAATATGTGCTTTATTGAGTTTCCTCAATTTCACACATTCCTTGTACAACTTCTCATAGATTTCCTGCAAGTCATCTTCATCTCCGGATTCATTTTCAGAAACACTCTCAATTTCAACCACAGATTCACTGTTATGACTTTTTCCTGCAACAGAGGAAGTGAAAGCCATGTAGTTGAAATTTTTCTTCCTGGGAGAACTCTCTTGTGAGTCACTTGACTCAGACTCACTATCAGTCAAGGAAGCAGCATTCGCTTTCTCTTTGGCCCTTTTGTAATTTGCACACTCAAGTCGAATGTGACCAAAACCATGACATTCATGGCACTGAATATTGTCATTGACATCTCTAGTTTCTCTCTTATACCTCCCTTCTCGGTTTTCTGAACTAGAACCTCCATTGATACCCTTGAACCTTCTCTTTTCTTGTCTTGGGTTTTTCTGGGCAAACATCTTCCTGAATTTTTTAGCATAAAATGCTATCTCCTTGTCACTCATGGCAAGTTCGTCAGAAGATTCACCAGACTCTTCTCTAATAGCTTTGAGGGCTATGGACTTGTTTTTCTTATCCATAGGAAGAGTATGTTCATAGGTTTGTAAGGAACCCACCAACTCTTCAACTCTCATGTTGTCCAAGTCTTTGCTTTCTTCTATAGCAGTGACTTTGGGACGAAACCTCTCAGGAAGAGATCTAAGGACTTTTCTCACAATTCTGTCCTCAGGAATTCTATCCCCTAAATTAAAACGAGAATTGACAATATCATTAAGTTTGCTATAGAAGACATCAAAAGTTTCATCATCCTTCATCCTAAGTTCTTCAAAGTTGGTGGTCAGCATTTGAAGTTTAGAATTTTTTACAGCCTTGGTACCTTCATGGGTAACCTCAAGAATGTCCCATGCCTCTTTGCAATTTTCACACATGGAGATTCTTTTGAACTCCTCCTGGGACACGGCCATGAATATCGCATTTAGGCCTTTGCTATTCCAACTACACTCGTTGACTTCATCCCTAGAGTAATTTTCCACACCCTTGGGGGTTTCGACTCCCTCAATGAATACAACCGGTTGTTTCCATCCCTTTGTTACAGAGGTCCACACTCGTTCATCCACAGACTTAAGGAAAGCTCTCATTCGAACCTTCCAATACGCATAGTTACTTCCATCAAAAAATGGTGGAGATGTGAGTGATTGAGACCTATCCATATAAACCACTACAGCAGGATCACACTCAGGAACTAAATCCTAGCGGAGTGAACCCGCTCTGATACCAATTGAAAATGCAGTGGTTCTACACAACACTACACCTAGAGGGGGGGTGAATAGGTGTAATCTAATTTTTATGGCCTTTTGAAAATTAATCAAACAAGCAGATAATAAATGAAACAAATAACACAAATAATCAACACATGATTTTGTTCACGGAGTGGAAACTCATTTGAAGAACCTCTTCAAAATCTAAAACCACTCCGGGTGTAAGACACCACCTCAAATCCACTATAGAAACTTTAGTTTGTTACAACCAATTTAGAACACTCACAAAACCTTTGTAGTAGCTAAACTTGGCTTGCAACACCACGAGTGACCCACTCGATCTCTACACGCATGTAGTGTCGGAACTCCGGCCTTCCTATAGCTTCCCACGAGAACCTCTCGATCTCTGCATCAACGGCAGCTCCGGACTCTTCCGGCCAACAGCAATGTCCACTTCAATGGACTCAAATAAGAGTTGATTTTGAATGTGTTATGATGGAGTAATATTTTTCCAAGAGAGAATCAACCAAATGGGGGAGAGGTTGCTCTAAGAAGTTCTTGGAGGCCCTTAGGGTTTTTGCTCTGATTCTCCACACCTAGAACAGAAGCTAACATGTTCTATTTATAGTTCCCATCAAATGAGGCGTTCAAAACCCTACATTGTAAGTGATCTGGAACATTGGCTCGAGCGAAGTGTCGAGCGAAGGTCGAGCGCCGAAATCTGCCTGAGTTCGCTCGAGCGCCATGTCGAGCGAGTATCGAGCGGTCGACTCTGCCTGAGTTCGCTCGAGCTCAGTGTCGAGCGAGGGTCGAGCGACACACTCTGCCTGGGTTCGCTTGAGCTCAGTGTCGAGCGAGGGTCGAGCGGTTGAATCTGCCTGAGTTCGCTCGAGCCGTATGTCGAGCGAGGGTCGAGCGGTTGAATCTGCCTGAGTTCGCTCGAGCGCTCTGTCGAGCGAGGGTCGAGCGAAGTCGCTTCTTTTGACCAATAATGAGCACACTTCAACCCCACTTCAATCCTTCCGCAACAACACTTGTTACAACACTATTTTACACAGGTTTTCACAAGAATATGCCAACACGCTCATTTTTCCCTCAACAGCTTCCAATGAGGTCTTTCTGTGCCAAATGCTTTTTACAAGAAAATGTGACACTAGTAACTGCACAAAGGGAATGGTAGAAAGTCTTAACCTTAAACATCCATCTCTAAGAGGGAATCAATCAGAGTATCACCTAACGGTTTAATACAGGCGATATTCCACAGTGGAATGTCATTTTGAAGCTGCAAAATAATCTGCCATTGAAGCCTTTCTTATATTGAGAAATACCAAACAGTTTCAAGAATGCCACCAGCTTTAAGGCTTGATCTCTATACCATATATATCATATACCAAAATCTTATTTTAGTTCCCCAACCTCTTCATATGTAATTAATTCGGGAGAAATCAAACCACCCTCATCTAGTAGTTTTCCACACCCCCAACAACCTTAGATCCATTAACTTTTCATTACCGTCCTCCCAATACCATATTCAACCAACCATTCTCTTTATCATCTTCTTAATGATCACGTTAACAAGGATTTCTTATATTATTTGAGGAAGCCCGGTCTCGTTGCAATAGACTGATGTTATATGTGTGTAAGGTGAATGGTGAATTTATGGATCATTTAGTTTTTGCATTGTGAAGTACAAGGGCGTTATGGGATACGATTTTTAGTAGAACTGGTATAACTTGGGAGATACCTTTGACGGTGGCAGATCTCTTAGCTAGTTGGAATGGTCTTCACTATTGTTCTCACGTGGTTTCGATTTGGAGGATGATTTCTGTCTACCTTATGTAGTGTGGAAAGGAATGATCGGTACTTCGATGGATAGGGAGCACATGTTGAAGAAATTTCGAACTTTTTTTGTGCAGGCCTTATTGCTTTGGTTTTCTCCATTAAGCTCAATGGAACTAGTGTTCATGATTTTTTGTCTTATTTTTCAGGTTCCTAGAATGTATTTAAATGTTTTCTTCTGTATACTCTCTTTGTACATGTGCATCTCGGGCTGTTCAAAATATCCACATACACGGACCAACCCAAGTTTCCAACTTGACCAGAGTCTAATTGTCCAAACCATTTTTTTTTATTGGAATGTTTACCCATTTTCTGAATTTAAACGGTAGGGTCGTGTAATCACCCAATGAGTTTTGTTATATACAAGCATGGTCGCATACTAATCTGTGTATCAATACTGATTCATTCATACTTAAAATTTAAATTAACACTGTTTTCAATAAAATCTACTTTTTGACCAATCACATCACATTGGTGTACAGATTAGTGCACAATTATGCTTGCAACTATATTTTTCCTTACCCAATACCTGCACATACTGAAAAAAACATGTGATTTATGCCGCTTGTCCGCTACGAATATAAAAGCGAAAAAACCCTAAGGGCCTCATTTTACTCTTTGCCTCTCTGATCTCTCATGCAGTCACACTTCCATTTATTCTCACTTTTTCTTTTTCTTCCCTCTTCTTCCTCTTCTTTATCTCTTCTTTACTAATTTCTCTTCACTGGCTCCATCTTCTCTCTTATTCCATCGTCTAGTAAGGCTCTTGAAGTCAAAAGATCAAGCCAAGGCTCTTGAAGTCAAAAGATCAACCCAAGTCCCTTGATAGTTCTTCAAGATCTCAAAGTTTCGGCAGTGGGTTTTGATTTTGAAAGTTTAAGGTGTGGGTCTCGAAGTTTCTTGACCTCTAGTTGTAGATTTTGATTTTGATTTTTATTCTTAGGCTTTCAAGCCAAGGCTCTTGAAGTCAAAAGATAAACCCAAGGCCCTCGAAGGTTCTTCAAGATCTCAAAGTTTCGGCAGTGGGTTTTGAAAGTTCAAGGTGTGGGTCTTGAAATTTCTTGACCTCTGGTTGTAAATTTCTTTTGTAAAAGTGGCTATAACTTTAACTGATTGAAATGTTCGAGAGCTGTTTGTCTCATTGAGTTTAGCTGCTTTTGATTCTAAGAGCTGTTAAGTGGTGCTGGTGGCACTTTTTATTATTGTTTTTCATAATTTGTTGAAGTGATAATAGCTGGTAGTTGCGGAAGGAGGTTTTTGACAAAGTAGTAGGTTCTCAAGTTCACATATGGATCTTGAAACTCTCATCTCATCTCATCTTAATCATTACAACTTTTTCAAATTCTCATACAAAATAAAATAAATAATTTAACTTTTTCAAATCCCAATACAACTTTTTCAAATAATAATATAAAAATAATATATTCTAATAATATTTTATTAAATTTATCTCAACTCATCTCATCTCAGAAAACAAACGAGGCCCTAAATTGACAAGAATCTTACATGCAATTTCAACTGGTAGGAATACCCATTTCCGTTCAAACCAGTTTCGGGTTCAGGTAAGGGTGAGAAATCAGTTATTTCCGTTTGGAATTAATTGGCTTTGGGTTGGCTCGGAATAGTACATTTCGGCCAGAATGGGTCGGGTGAACAATCCTATGTGCATCACCTATTTCATTTGTATTAATAAGGTTTTTTTTACTCATAAAAATAAATAAAATAACCCCTATCTCCTTGCAACTCTTGCCACACTCGAACCATCTCTCTCAATACCAACAGTGTAACACTATTTCAAAGCTTCCCCATTTAGAAAACAACTCTCATTCTCCACCTCGCCAATGTTCAACACCATCTCACCTTCCTGCACAATTTGTAACTGAATTAGTTCGCTTGATCCATAAAGAGAAGATGACCTCTATTAATGCCAAAATTGGCATAACAGGTCAGAATGGAGGAAAGAGTCATCCCCGGCAACGGCAACGGCAACGGCGCCAGTTGTCCCCGGCAACGGCGCCAAAAACTTGACTCGTGGTCGAATGTGCTTCCAAGTGTAGAACTGTCAAGTTGTATCAAGGATAAGTCCAGGATCGTATTTCACAGGGACAATGGGTTATCAAAGCGTATAGGAGATTTGTGAGTAACAAATGAATTAAGTATGAGTGATGAAAATAAAATTCAAATGCAATGCAAAAAGATAATCGAAGTTGAAATTAGAGTTTCTAAAACAAAACAAATTTAACGAACACTTGGGTTGGGTATGAGACTCTCTTTATTTCAGATTCTAGATAATTTTCTCGATTAACAATCCAATCAAGGCATTGCTAATCGGAAGATAAAAAGTTAAGCTCAAGATTTTGCAATATTTTCCTAAGGGATTTTCTATTTTACTAGCCGAACACACATTAACAATCAATTGAGAGAAGTCTTGATAATTTTCAAGCTTTTGTTGTGCCTCACGTCAACAACAAAACAAGAGCAAGAGCCGCATCAATTTTCAATTTAAATTCAACTAGTAACTCAGTGAAATCAACATTCAACAACAAAATATTGCATCAAACTAGAACCCAAAATAAATTAAGTCTTATTCCACAACCCACGTTTTAGAAATTAGCTACACATGAGATTTCTAACTACAAAAATAAGTCTAAGATGAGTCATGAAAAAAATCTGAAAGCAAAAGAAATCTAAAAATAAAAATGAGCCAAAAGCCAAAAATTAACCAAGAAGAAAGCCACCTCCAAGATGCTAGTCGAAAGAAAAACGTAAAGAAGAAGAACAAAGACGTCGAACTGCTAAACGAAAATTAAATGCATGAAGACAAAACAAACCGCCTTTCGTCCAAATGAAAAAGATGAGAAAATAATTAAACTTCAGACTACTCTACTCTCTAAAGCTAAACGAAAAAGAGGAATAAAAAAAACAAAACTAGCAGCTTCTTTAGTCTGAAAACGAAAAGAAGATTAATGAAAACTCAAAGCTACTATAATGCTACCTCCAGCTTAAACGAAAGAAAGAAGCAAATAAAAGCTAAGCTAAGCTACTACTGTAGCCGAATGAAAATGAAAGAAACAATAAAAACTAAATAAAACTGGCTGCCCAGCGTCTGAAAACAAAGGAAAAATAACTCCCCCAGCTACTGAACTGTCTTAAACGAAAAAGAAAGAAAAAAAGTTTGCTCTGCTGTAGCCGAGTCCCCCTTAGCATTTCAGCCTTTTTTTCATTTTATAGCCGTGTGTCTGAAATGAGCAGCTTGCCTTCCATGATCCCATGTGATCTCCTGCTGCTCCAGCTTCTAAAATAAAAGAAAGAAGGTAATAAACTCTCTGCTGCTGCATGTGCATGTTCTGTCAAAGCACGTCCAAGTGTCTGCTGCATGTGTGAGTTGCCGAACGAAAAAGGAGGAATAATCTCTGCTGCTCCAGCTGCTGTCTTCAACGTGAGTTTCTTTCTGCATGTGTATTGCATGTGTGAGTTGGTTGCTGTCCTGCATGTGTCCACTGCATGGTGTCCGAATGAGTGTTCTGCTGCTTTTATGGTGTGAGTTTCCTTGCATGGTCCGAATGTGTTCTGCTGCTTGGTGTAGTAGCTGCTGTGAGTATTAGTGTTGTCCGAGTGCTTTGCTGCTTTTAGCATGTGTGAGTTTCCAGCGTGTGTGAGCTGGTGTTCTCCTGCTGTAGCAGCTGCAAGTGTAAATGGGTGTTTTTTTTTTTTTTTTGCTGTGTCCAACGTGATGAACTGTATGTGTGAATGGTCTGCATGTGTATTGCAGAACTGCATGTGTGCATGCATGTGTGAGCTGGTCTTCTTTCTTTTGCTGTAGCCTCCGTTCCTCTGCTGCTTAACCTGATATGCATGTTTGAGTTTTCTGCTCCAGCCGTCCAAGGGTCTTGTTGCTGCATTTGTTTGCACTTTTCTGCATGTGTGTTGTGTCCAACGTGATGATGCATGTGTGCTCCTGCTGTTGGCTGTCCGAGTGAAGTGTAATTGATCTCTATTAGATGAGATTCTATAAAACCATAATTAACTTCTTAATTTTCTCATAACAAATATGAGACTTTGATGTGTAAAAATATTGGCATCAATTAATTTGACATTCAATATTAGAATTTGATGAATAATTAAGTGTTCAATCCTTATTTGATAAAATAAATCACTTATTTAAACAACTTAATTATGCAATTCTAACCCTTTATCACACCCCCCCAACTAGCTTTTTGCTAGACTCTAGCAAATAAAGTGAATGAATTCATGCAAAGGTGAGATTTCCAACTACAATTTCAAAAGAAGTTCGAGAATCACATGCCATGAAATAGACTTGTTGAGTTTAAGAACACTGGAGATAGATTAATTTAAATTTTGTATCAACTAAGAGATTTATACACAATTTAGATAATCAACCAAGGGAATTACATGTAACAAAGCTTGCTTTCTTTCAAGTGCATGGAAATGGGTTAGAATTCCAAGATCGACTACCAAGAGATATTAACAGTTTCAATCACAACAACCAATCTGAGAAAACCACATGGTCTTACTCTAATTCAAAACCATTGTAGTGGCGGCTTTCACGCTATTACACTTTGAAAGGCGCCTACTTCTTCTTCTTCTTTTTTTTTTTGTAAGGGCCCCGATAATAGGCAGCCTTTTCCACTACACAAATGTAATTTTTACTTTTTATTTTTTTTTATGTTTTTAGATTTCCTGGTGGGGGAATCGGACCTATGAATGTGTGCCTATCCACACTTTCACAAGTCAGCCCTTACCACTAGTCTACCTAAAGGATTTTTTTTTTTTTTTTTTTTGGATCCCTGGCTTGTCCCTTTTCTCATTTAATTCATTTCAAATCTCTTCCTAAGCCATTAGGATATGGTTCATTAGAGTCTCAAACAATTGAAGTGTAAATCAACCAACCATGACTCAATGTAGTCTTTCTAGGCCTTCCGGATATGTGTTGTGTGTGTTTTAGCAAAACTTTTAACATCTTTCCCTTGGTTTAACAACTAAATAAAATGGATAAATCCCTCTTTTGACATATACTCTTATTTGCACTACTTTCCACATGTTCCATGACCTCAACAAATCTCCTTTTTTTTTTTTTTAAGTGGACCAAAATATGTCTAAGGCATGCAAACAGAGAAATAAATTCTCTTCCACCCCCCAACTAGTTTGTAGCATTGTCCTCAATGATGCAAGAGAAACGAAAGAATTTACACAAAAAGAGCAGTTAAGGGGCAAAACAACTAAAAGAAGAACCGAAAATTCCAAGAAAAACTAAAGGAAAAAGGAAAAGGAAGTACTTGGATAGCTTTGAAAGGAATGCAGCAAAAATAAAAACTGAAGAACAAAAGAAAACAATGAAAAAAGATGGATAGATCAAGAACCATCAATTAGGATCAATCAAATGTAGAGCAGATTCCTCAGGTGCAAAGTTAGAAATAAAAGGCTTGAGCCTTTGACCATTAACCTTAAAAATGTTACCATTGAGATGATTCATTATCTCTATAGCACCATGAGGAAAAACAGTTTGTACCACATAAGGCCCACTCCATCGAGACCTTAACTTACCAGGGAACAAGTGTAACCGAGAGTTGTACAATAACACTTTTTGATTAGGCTCAAAAGTCTTACGTTGGATGTGTTTGTCATGGAAGTTCTTCATTCTTTCTTTGGACAACTTAGAGTTGTTGTAGGCATCCTTCCTCAACTCATCCAACTCAGACAACTGCAATTTTCTCACACAACCAGCTTTATTAATGTTAAAATTGCATTGCTTAATGGCCCAATACGCTCTATGTTCCAACTCTACAGGCAAATGGCAAGCCTTACCATACACTAGTCTATATGGAGACATGCCCAAAATGGTTTTAAAGGCTGTTCTATAAGCCCACAAGGCATCAGACAATCTCAAAGATCAATCCTTCCTGTTTGGGTTAACTGTTTTTTCAAGAATGTTTTTAATCTCCCTATTTGCTAGTTCAGCTTGTCCATTGGTTTGAGGATGATAGGGAGTAGAGATTTTGTGATGGATACCATACTTCTTCATTAAGGCCGAGAAATGCTTGTTACAAAAGTGGGTGTCATTATCACTGATTATGGCTTTAGGCATGCCAAACCTTGCAAAAATGTTTTCTTTCAAAAATTTTAAAACAACTTGATGATCATTAGATTTGCAAGGGACTGCCTCAACCCACTTAGAAACATAGTCAACAGCAAGCAAAATGTATAAATAACCATAAGAAGAAGGAAATGGTCCCATAAAATCTATCCCCCAACAATCAAAAATTTCAATCACTAGTATGGGTTGCATAGGCATCATATTTCTCCTAGTGATTCCTCCTAATTTCTGACAAGGTTCACAAGTTTTACAAAAACTAAAAGCATCCTTGAACATGGTTGGCCAATAAAATCTGCTTTGAAGAATTTTGGCCACTGTTTTGTGGGCTGAGAAGTGCCCACCACAAGCTTCCGTATGGCAGAAATTTAAGACACCAGAAATTTCGTCATTGGGCACACACTTCCTAATGATTTGATTTGAACAATACTTGAAAAGGTAAGAATCATCATAGAAGAACGATCTCACCTCATGCATGAATTTCCGTGTATCTTGAGCGCTCCAATGAGGTGGTGTTTGTCCTGTCACCAAGAAATTTACTATATCAGCAAACCAAGGCAAATTTTCAACTAACATAAGATGTTCATCAGGAAAAGAATCAAGAACAGGTGTCGGTTGTTCAGCTTCAGCAACTGTGAGCCTAGACAGATGGTCGGCTACCACATTCTCTACTCCTTTCTTGTCCTTGATGATAATATTGAACTCCTGGAGTAAAAGTATCCATCTAATCAACCTTGGTTTTGCATCTTTCTTTGTCAATAAATACTTGAGAGCTGCATGGTCAGTAAAGATGACTATAGGAGAACCAAGAATATATGCACCAAACTTCTCTAAAGCAAATACCACAGCAAGTAATTCTTTTTCAGTATTAGAATAATTTTTTTGAGCAAAATTCAAAGTTTTACTTGCATAGTAAATGACATAAGGAAGTTTGTTCCTACGCTGTCCAAGAACAGCTCCTACAGCAAAATCACTTGCATCACACATGATTTCAAAAGAAAGTGACCAATCAGAAGGTTGAAGAATAGGAGCAGTGGTTAGCAAAGTTTTAAGCCGACAAAAAGCTTCTTGACACTCAGGTGTCCAATCAAATTTTACATCATTCATCAATAGCTTACATAGAGGCTTAGAAATAGAGCTAAAGTCTTTGATAAATCTCCTATAAAAGCCCGCATGCCCAAGAAAAGATCTAATGTCTTTTATTGACTTAGGTATAGGAAGTTTAGAAATCAACTCTATTTTTGCTCTATCTACTTCAAGTCCTCTAGATGAAAACAATATGTCCCAGAACAATGCCCTGTTGTACCATGAAATGGCACTTCTCCCAATTTAGTAGCAATTGCTTCTCTTCACACCTGGATAAAACAGCTTGTAAATTGGTTAAACATCTCTCAAATGAATCACCAAATACAGAAAAATCATCCATAAACACTTCTAGAGTGTTTTCAATCATGTCACTAAAGATGCTAAGCATGCATCTTTGAAAAGTTGCTGGTGCATTGCATAAACCAAAAGGCATTCTCCTAAAAGCAAAAGTACCAAAAGGACAAGTAAATGTGGTCTTTTCTTGATCCTCTGGTGCTATTTCTAATTGATAGTAACCGGAGAATCCATCTAAGAAACAATAAAAGGCATGTCCAGCAACTTTTTCTAATACTTGATCAAGAAAAGGCAAAGGAAAATGATATTTCCTAGTGGTGGCATTCAACTTCCTATAATCTATACACATGCACCAACCAGTAGGAATCCTCATAGGAATCGATTCATTTTGTTCATTTTTAACAATGGTAAGCCCGGATTTTTTTGGAACTACATGAATGGGACTTACCCACTTGCTATCCGAGATGGGGTAAATGATACCCACATCAAGCAATTTCAACACCTCACCTTTAACCACTTCCTTCATTGTGGGATTCAACCTTCTTTGCATTTCCCTCGAAGGCTTTGCATCATCTTCTAAATAAAACCTATGGGTACACTCCAAGGGACTTATACCTTTTATATCAGCCTTGTCCATCCAATAGACTTTTTATGCTTCTTAAGGACCTCTAGCAATTTATCTTCTTGTTCACTAGTTAAGTGAGAAGAAATTACCACAGGGAAGGTGCTTTGTGGTCCTAAGAAAGCATACTTTAACTCCAATGGAAGAGGTTTGAAGTCCAAAGTTGGAGATTGCTCCTCCGAAGGCTTGAGGGTTGATGTCAATGGTGGAAGTTGCTCAAATTTTGGCCTCCATGGTGGAGTAACTTGCTGACCTATTGAGGAAACAAAAGATGAGTCATTAACATTATCAAATATTTTCAAATCTTCTTCAAATTCTTCTAAAGAATCAATAAGTTGAAAGTAATGTGCAGAATTTTCATCAATGAAATTTTCCAGCAAATTCACTTCATGAACTTCTTCAACTTCTTGCGGTTGCCTGCAAAGATTAAAAATATTTAGCTCCAAGGTCATATTTCCAAAACTCAACTTTAAAACTCCACTTCTACAATTTATGAGTGCATTAGAAGTAGCCAAGAAGGGTCTTCCTAAGATAACAGGTGCTTGGAAAGTAGAATGATTAGTCAATTGCATGTCGAGTACGACAAAGTCTACTGGATAGTAGAATTTGTCCACTTGTACCAAAACATCTTCCACGACACCCCTAGGAATCTTAATAGACCTATCAGCCAACTGCAATGTGATAGAAGTAGATTTCAACTCACCCAATCCAAGCTGAACATAAACATTATAAGGCAATAAGTTCACACTTGAACCTAAGTCTAATAATGCTTGGCCTATTTTTGAGCTCCCTATCATGCAAGCTATGGTAGGGGATCCTGGGTCCTTGTATTTGGGAGGAGTGTTGGTTTGGATAATAGCACTAACCTGTTCAGTAAGAAAAGCTTTCTTTTGCACATTCAATTTTCTTTTTACGGTACATAAATCCTTTAAAAATTTAGCATAGGTAGGAATCTGTTGAATAGCATCTAACAATGGTATATTAATCCTAACTTGCTTAAAAATTTCAAGAATTTCTGCGTGATGCTTATCTTTGTGCAAAGGGGCTAACCTTTGAGGAAAAGGTGCAAGTGTAGTGCTTGGGACACTTTCAGATTTCAAAGGATCATGTTCCTCATTTTCAGAAAGAGGTTTAGAAGTGTTACCATTCTTTTCTACCTCTTGAGCTGGAATGCCAATCACCTTACCACTTCTCAAGGTTGTAATAGCCTTGACTTGCTTGACATTTGAATCTCCTGTCATACTTTGAAATTGCTGGTTTTGGCCTTGGGGATTAGGCTGAGATTGTGCAGGGAACATCCCTTTCTCTTGAGCACTCATGGTTGTAGTCAACCTTGTGATTGACCCTCGAATCTCAGCAATGGCTTATTTTGACTATTGATAGCAGCTTGGCTTTGCATGAATTGCTGAAAATCGGTGGACAGCTGCTGGAAATTGGTGGATAATTGCTGGAAATTGTCTTCAAGGTTCTTTTTCTGGGCTGGAACCATGTGGTTGGCATATTGAGATGGTCCTGGACCTCCTGGGGTAGTGTAGGGTACAATTTGTGAAGGACCAGCTATGTTGGGTGCAGGTAAAGCAGCTTGTTCACCCCTCCAACTGAAATTAGGGTGATTTCTCCATCCCGAATTGTAAGTGTTGGAGTAAGGACCTAAAAAAGATTTAGCAACCATATTAACAGCATTAGATTGATCCAAGAGAACTTCTTTGAAGGCAGGAATGGTCGGACAATCATTAGTTGAATGCCCTTGGCCCTCACAAATATTACAGCTCAAGGTAATTTGAGGTATAGCCTGTACATCATTCACTTTCTTCATTTCTATGGTTTCTAATTTCTTAGAAATCATAGCCAACCTAGCATTCAAATCATCTACTTCTCTCAGATTATATTTCCCACCCCCTGAAATTGTCCTTGAACTTTCCGACCTATCATGAACATCAGATGTATCCCATGATTGTGCATTTTCAGCTAGATAATCAAAATATTCAAAAGCTTCTTCAGGTTCTTTGTTAAAAAACGCTCCATTACACATGGTCTCCACAAATTGTCTCATTTTTTGTTGCAACCCCTCATAAAAAAAACTAATGAGCCTCCAATTCTCATATCCATGATGAGGACATGCATTTAAAAGGTCTTTGAATCGTTCCCAGCAATGATAAAATGTTTCCACATCCTTTTGGCCAAAATTCATGATCTGTCTTTTCAAGGCATTGGTTCTATGCATGGGAAAAAATTTCTTTAAAAACTCAGTTTGCATTTCTTGTCAAGTCCCAATGGATCTTGGTCTTAAAGAATTTAACCATGTCTTAGCCTTGTCTTTTAAGGAAAATGGAAACAGTTTCAATCTTATGACTTCATCAGTGCATGTTCTATCCATGAATGTGGAACACACTTCTTCAAACTCTTTGATATGCAAATAAGGGTTTTCAGATTCCATACCATGAAAGTGTGGTAACAGTGGAATCATCCCAGGTTTGAAATTAAAAGCATTTGCATTAATAGGCAAAATGATGCAAGAAGGTGTGCTAGTCCTAACAGGCTGAAGATACTCTCTAAGAGTCCTGTTTGGATTCTCCACTTCCCTATCATGATGCTCATTTTCAGCCATGATGCTATCAATGTCTGATGATGATTCTACAGAAGATGATGCAGGGCTAAAAGATGTCAATGATTGTGTCCTAAACAGTCGAGATGTATGGTCTCTAGTCCAACTAGTCATACAATCAAGAGCAGATAATCAAAGACCATGAAAAATAAACAGAGAGAAGGGAAAAAAAAATTAGATGTCACCCAGGCTGTGAAAAGGTTCACAGCTCCACAACGTCCTCTCGGCGGTAGAGGAATGCTCTAATAAGCACCAGTTGTCCCCGGCAACGGCGCCAAAAACTTGACTCGTGGTCGAATGTGCTTCCAAGTGTAGAAGTGTCAAATTGTATCAAGGATAAGTCCAGGATCGTATTCCACAGGGACAATGGGTTATCAAAGCGTATAGGAGATTTGTGAGTAACAAATGAATTAAGTATGAGTGATGAAAATAAAATTCAAATGCAATGCAAAAAGATAATCGAAGTTGAAATTAGAGTTTCTAAAACAAAACAAATTTAACGAACACTTGGGTTGGGTATGAGACTCTCTTTATTTCGGATTCTAGATAATTTTCTCGATTAACAATCCAATCAAGGCATTGCTAATCAGAAGATAAAAAGTTAAGCTCAAGATTTTGCAATATTTTCCTAAGGGATTTTCTATTTTACTAGCCGAACACACATTAACAATCAATTGAGAGAAGCCTTGATAATTTTCAAGCTTTTGTTGTGCCTCACGTCAACAACAAAACAAGAGCAAGAGCCGCATCAATTTTCAATTTAAATTCAACTAGTAACTCAGTGAAATCAACATTCAACAACAAAATATTGCATCAAACTAGAACTCAAAATAAATTAAGTCTTATTCCACAACCCAAGTTTTAGAAATTAGCTACACATGAGATTTCTAACTACAAAAATAAGTCTAAGATGAATCATGAAAAAAATCTGAAAGCAAAAGAAATCTAAAAATAAAAATGAGCCAAAAGCCAAAAATTAACCAAGAAGAAAGCCACCTCCAAGATGCTAGTCGAAAGAAAAACGTAAGGAAGAAGAACAAAGACGTCGAACTGCTAAACGAAAATTAAATGCATGAAGACAAAACAAACCGCCTTCCGTCCAAATGAAAAAGATGAGAAAATAATTAAACTTTAGACTACTCTACTCTCTAAAGCTAAACGAAAAAGAGGAATAAAAAAAAACAAAACTAGCAGCTTCTTTAGTCTGAAAACGAAAAGAAGATTAATGAAAACTCAAAGCTACTATAATGCTACCTCCAGCTTAAACGAAAGAAAGAAACAAATAAAAGCTAAGCTAAGCTACTGCTGTAGCCAAATGAAAATGAAAGAAACAATAAAAACTAAATAAAACTGGCTGCCCAGCGTCTGAAAACAAAGGAAAAATAACTCCCCCAGCTACTGAACTGTCTTAAACGAAAAAGAAAGAAAAAAAGTCTGCTCTGCTGTAGCCGAGTCCCCCCTTAGCATTTCAGCCTTTTTTTCGTTTTATAGCCGTGTGTCTAAAATGAACAACTTGCCTTCCATGATCCCATGTGATCTCCTGCTGCTCCAGCTTCTAAAACAAAAGAAAGAAGGTAATAAACTCTCTGCTGCTGCATGTGCATGTTCTGTCAAAGCACGTCCGAGTGTCTGCTGCATGTGTGAGTTGCCGAACGAAAAAGGAGGAATAATCTCTACTGCTCCAGCTGCTGTCTTCAACGTGAGTTTCTTTCTGCATGTGTATTGCATGTGTGAGTTGGTTGCTGTCCTGCATGTGTCCACTGCATGGTGTCCGAATGAGTGTTCTGTTGCTTTTATGGTGTGAGTTTCCTTGCATGGTCCGAATGTGTTCTACTGCTTGGTGTAGTAGCTGCTGTGAGTATTAGTGCTGTCCGAGTGCTTTGCTGCTTTTAGCATGTGTGAGTTTCCAGCGTGTGTGAGCTGGTGTTCTCCTGCTGTAGCAGCTGCAAGTGTGAATGGGTGTTTTTTTTTTTTTTTTGCTGTGTCCAACGTGATGAATTGTATGTGTGAATGGTATGCATGTGTATTGCAGAACTGCATGTGTGCATGCATGTGTGAGCTGGTCTTCTTTCTTTTGCTGTAGCCTCCGTTCCTCTGCTGCTCAACGTGATATGCATGTTTGAGTTTTCTGCTCCAGCCGTCCAAGGGTCTTGTTGCTGCATGTGTTTGCACTTTTCTGCATGTGTGTTGTGTCCAACGTGATGATGCATGTGTGCTCCTGCTGTTGGCTGTCCGAGTGAAATGCAATTGATCTCTATTAGATGAGATTCTATAAAACCATAATTAACTTCTCAATTTTCTCATAGCAAATATGAGACTTTGATGTGCAAAAATATTGGCATCAATTAATTTGACATTCAATACTAGAATTTGATGCATAATTAAGTGTTCAATCCTTATTTGATAAAATAAATCACTTATTTAAACAACTTAATTATGCAATTCTAACCCTTTATCACACATTTTTCTACGTACGCCAAAAATCCCATTTTAGCCCAAAACATATCCTTTAAAACCAGACCTTACCATTATCCCAGATAATGGTCCAAACCAAGAAAATCACCATTTTTCCAGAAAATGGATCACAATATCCTCATACAAAACCTCGCCATTTTCCCAGAAAATGGCCCATATCCAATATCTAAAACCTGTTTCAATTTATTGCATGCACCATGATCTCCCCTAGCGATCATCTGCACACTCTAGCTCTTGTGCCACGCCGTAGGTAGCGACTACGCATGTGACACCTAAACGAGCGATACCCAGTCTCACGCTCAGCGCATCCCTGGACCGGGCCATCCTCTAGTCCTCGCCAGCCTAGGGACCACAGAGTCGACACGACAGCGTTATCGTATCATACAATCCGGTTGTTGCCCAGCGACAACCCAGGGGATGTCACTAAGTATTATCCACTCCTGAGTGACCAGGGGAGCTCCACCGAGATAATACCTCATCTCGGCTTGGAGTTGTGATACACACGCACCCGAAAATCCATTTACATTGATAAAACTAGTTTTTCTCAATTTAATACATGCACATGAATGCACCATTCAATGCACAGCTCAAGATACAATTTATCCAACAAAACTCGACATCAACAATAAATAAACAACTCCGTCCTCAACCCATCTGACCCCCGACTCCTTGGACTCAGTCCAGAATAACCAACCAATCAATGAATTTATTGTAAAAGTAATAATATATTTAAATCTAAAATAGAGTTTGGAAAAAACTTACTGCGCTATATAATAATTTTTGGATGATCAACAAGCTACAAAAGGAAGAAGAAAAACAACGTAACAGTGCAAAAGCACTGTGGCCGTAGGTTGTAAAATACCCACTTTTGAATGAGGACGATCCAAGGTTTGAGAGTGATAGGGAATAGCTTAGAGGTGTTTATGAAGCGAGTGGAAGTGAGGGTTGGCCGTGGGTGGCAGTAAAAATGACGATGGAAGGCCAAAAAGTCCAAAACAGAGAGTGGATTGGTTGAGCTTCACCGATGACGGATCGGAGCTAGGGTTGGGTGGTTTAGGTAGCTGGGATGCCGATAATGATGTGGTGAAGAAATGGTGGCCAACGGCGAAGGCACAGTGTGGCTTGGGTGGTGTTCGTGGTAGTTAACGGCGGCATTTGGGGGGCTGAAAATGGAGGGGTGAGGTCACCAGTGGATGGGGAAGAAAATGGAAGCAAAGGCGACGACAAAGGGTGGCGCATGGCAAAGCTGGAAGGAAAGGGTGCCGCGACTTCCAGCCGTGCGTGACGGCTAATGGCTGCACGGGTTGGCCTGAAAATTGAGGGAGGTGATCACCGGCGGGAGGGAAGTCGACCAGTGGGGGTAGTGCATTGCACGGCAGGCTGACGGCAACGGTCTAGGAAGCACAAAAAACGGACGGAGAGGGAGGGGGAGGGGCTGGGTCACGCGGGAGAGAAGCAACAAAAAAAGGAAGGAAAAAGAAAGAAAATGAAGAAAAAGGAAAGAAGAAAAAGAAAAAGAGAAAAGAAAAAGAAGAGAAAAAGAAAAATGAAAGAAAAGAACTGAGATCCAGTCCTTACATCTAAGGTCTAGAAACTAATCCGACGAAAGTAATTTTAAAAGTTATAAATATAATAAATAACTAGTAAATACTGACAAAAAGATTTTAAATCCAAAAACCAATTAAAATAATTTAAACTCAAAACAATATTTAATATTACGAAAGCTCTACAAAATAATTTTCACAACTAAATATGTTCAATTGGATAATTTAAAATAAAATAACTAATATTTTAATTAAATTAAAATACTTCTTCAGTGAAAATACACGTAAAAACGAGGTATCACAATTGTTTCTGATCGATTTACTTCAATTACACTAGAATAATGATTCTGTTTAGTTGGAAGATTTAACATTTAAGGTCAAGAAAAATAGTCACTAATGATTAAGCATGAACGATTGATGATTATAATATTCACAAACTCATTTGAATATCACAAAAATTTTTTCAAGCATTCACTGTATTCAGAAATCACAATGAATCAAGATAAATATATAGACAATCAAAATACCCAATAATAAAATCTTTTAATCGATCAAACTTACAAAATAAATTCCAATATTGATTCGAAAACAATGTCTAAACCATTAGACTTCACCTCTAACCTTAGTACGAAAGTTTAGCCAATCATGTTCATCAAAAGATCTATGGAAATCAAAATAATATTCTCCATAATAAAACACAAAACAATACTGGAAAACAATTTGGACAAGAGAACAAAAGTGAAGAGAAAATAGAGTCCAAAAGAACTCCCCTGCATTTTGCTCAAACGAAAAAAAAATAAAGCTCTCTGTCAAAGCTGCTCACGTTCCAGCTTTCACGTTCCAGCAGTGTCCCAGAAAAATAACAGAACCCCAAGTGCTGCATTCCAAGCTTCGAGTTATCTCCAAAAACCAGCATCTCTCTCCAAAACATTTTAGTTCAGCCAGTCGCTCGGTCCTCCACTAGGTCTCCACTCTCTCTCATTAATATTGTGGAGTTCACTGCGTAGCTGTGAAGTGAAGTGTGGCTATGTAGTGAAGTATTGGGCTTGACTATGTACTATTGATGAGGGCGCGAAAGTGCACTCCAAATACCCTATTATTGGATTAAAATGCTAAAATGCTAATAGAAATCATATGAATTAATGTGTATTATTAAATTGAGTTTCTTTTTACGTTGGGATACTCCTAAGCAGTTTTTTTATGTTTAATTTCAGAGTTTATAAAAGAGCAAGTCAAGCCCAGTCAAATTCAAATGAGGACATTCATGGGGTTTGAGAGCAATTTGGAAGAAAAGAAAAAGAAAAAAAATCACAAAATGAAACCAAAAGAAGTCTAAGTCCGAAATTCGTTAGGAGACAGTCTGAACATATTTTAGTCTTGTGACTGTAACCTTTTACTCACATATTGGGTTGATGCGATTCTTGATGCATTAGAAAGCTATCATAAAGGGCTATACCTTTTTCTCTAATAATGATTTCCAAATTGGAAATCCTGAAGGGCGTATGTGGCTGTCAAGATGAGTCCTAAAATTTAAGTAATTCTTTTATGCAGAAATTAAGAGGACATTAGAGTTTCTTTCATACCCTATACAAACATATCATTAGCACAAACCAAGGGAGAAGGAGAGGCACAAGAGGTAGATTTGAAGAGAGAAAAAAATCACTTTCATGGCCACCGTTCGGTTCATCTTTATCTGGAGATTCTTGTTGTCCATTATATTTATGGGTAACTAAATTCTCACGTAAGGTTAAGGATGAACTTGCACATTAGATGGTATTTTTAATTTATTTTTAATTTATATATTTGACTTTCAATTGTTAAAACTCTTTTGTTTTATCATTCTCAATTCATCATTGATGATTTCCTCTCCGAATAATCATAGAATTTATTTTGTTTATGGATTCAGTCATGCTTTTTCCATTGAATGGATTAGTTCTGTAATTATGTTTGAATCAATTATTTATCTATATTGATTTAATTTTTTGCTGCACTATTTCTCCTTGAGTATAGTGTCATCGTTGGATTTTTTCAATAGGGATAGTAATTTATGTATTTTAAAAGTGGTGAATGATTTTTCAAAGGGTTATATTTGATTTAATTTTGGTTTATAAATCTATACCTTCGGATTGGGAATTTCGGAAATTGAGTTCCTAATTGAGTTATCCAATGAATTAAGAATAATTAAAATACCGGATTTGTGCAAGGGATTCCTGACGCTTTACTGTTCGTCAAATTTGAGTACTTTTTCCTTTAATCACTTTACTTCACATTAATTTACATTTAAAATTAATCTTTGTTCTCCATTACTTATTTAATATTTTTCTTTAGTTTCTTTATTCCTTTTGCTATTTTGTTAATTTGTCTCCTTGTGGAATCGACACCCCAAACCTATGTTACAACTACCGCATTATTCTTTGGTCGTAATCAAATTTTGGCACCGTTGCCAGGGAGACGATAGAAGAATTGTGAGGGACTTACACCTATAGAGCGTCAATTTGTGGAGATAATATGTAACGGTGAGTTTTTACAGAAAGATCCTTATGAGGCCATAGAATACCTCAATGAGCTTGCTGAAAAAGCTTACACTTGGACTGGACCTAGTGCTACTGAGAGCACAAATAGGTCACAACCTGCAAGAAACCTAAATGGTGGTGGAATTTACCATCTCAGGGAAAAGGATAACCTAAAGGTTAAGGTTGAGATGCTCACTAGGGAGTTAGAGGTTTTAAAGACTAAAAACTTAAAGCCAACACACGTGACTAATCATGCAGAGTCTTTTGGACTATGTTTTGTGTGTGGCGGGGTAGATCACCTAGCACAAGAGTGTCCTATATTTGCTGAAATGAGAGGGATGTATGAGAAAAAATGTAATGTTTTAGGTATGTACATGAAACCTGTTGCACCTTTCTCTGATACCTACAATCCTGGGTGGTGTAATCACCCCAATTTTAGTTACAAATCTGAAAACCAGAAGCCTGCACAACCCCCTAGATCATATCCTGAACCTTCATCTTCTAGGAATCCCTTAGAAAATACTTTACATGCTTTTATTGAAGCACAGAATAAAACTAATCAAAAGTTTGAATCTTTGATTATGCAGGTTATTGAAGAAAACAAAGAGATAAAGAGTCATATATCCAAGATAATGAGTTCCTTGAGTGTGAATGAGCGTGTCAAGTTTCATTCTAAAACTCAATCCGAACCCCAAGGTCAGCATATGGCACAAAAAAATTTGAAAGAGGTCAATGTCATTGTGATAAGAAGTGGTAAGTCCTTACACATCCCAACAACTGATAAGTTAGGAGATGTTGAAGAGGAACAAAGCAATGATAGTACCGAGTTTCCTAAGGAAGCTGAGGCAATCAAGAGTTTAGTTAAAGTACCATTTCCTCAAGTTTTAAAATCTGGTATGCAAACTTTGAATTCTAGTAATGAAATCTTGGAGAACTTCAGGCAGGTAAAGATTAAACTTCCTCTTTTGTATGTTATTAAACAGGTTCCCACTTATGCAAAAGTTCTTAAAGACTTGTGTACAGTTAAGAGGAAGCACCATATTAAGAAGACAACATTTCTGACAGAGCAAGCTAGTGCTCTAATTGAGTAGTGAATTCCTCCTAAGTACAAGGATCATGGTTATCCAACGATTGCATGTAGTATTAGGAATCATGAGTTTTTACAAGTCTTGCTAGATTTAGGAGTTAGTGTTAATTTGATGCATTATTCCATTTATTTGCACCTTGGTTTGGGTGAAATAAGCCTACTTCTGTTGTGCTTCAGTTGGCTGATCGTTCAGTTAAGAAACCGAGAGGGATAGTTGTTTTGATCCAAATTGATAAGTTTTATTATCCAGTTGATTTTTTAATTTTGGACACTCAATTAATTGTTGAGTCTAACTCTAAGGTTCCTCTCATATTAAGTAGACATTTCCTTGCTACGGCTAATGCACTAATAAATTGCAGGAATGGGTTGATGAAGTTATCTTTTGGAAATATGACCATGGAGGTCAATATTTTCCATATTGAAAAATAGCCAACAGATGACGAGTGCCACCAAACGTACATGATTGATGCACTCATAAACAATGGAGTTCACACAACTCATAATTTTGATCCCCTTGAATATTCCCTTGTGAATTCTGAGTTTGATACTATTAGTGATTCATCTGATGTTATTGATATTTGTACTATTTTTTATGAAACTTAGGATTATCGCACATAGGCTTAGCAACAGAAATTTGAGGAGTTGCTTAAGAAAAGTGGAAAATAGATTCCTGTAAGTATGAAAGCACCAAGAGTTAAATTGAAACATTTTCCTAAGTCTAAAGTCTAAGGTTAAAATGAAAATATTTCATGATAAAAATATTCTTAGGAAGAAGTTTTTAAACTTAATGACCGAAGAGGATTTCACAAGCACCAAGGAAAAGTTCGGTTTAGGTGGACTGACCCATTTGTAATGAAAAATATTTTTGAAAACGAGGCGGTAGAAATAGAAGATCCTAAGGATGGTCGGATCTTTAAAGTAAATGGTCAACACTTTAAAGTATTAATTGAAAAGTAAGTTCTGGAAGTGGAAGACATTCCACTTGTGGATCCAGTCTATCAACCTTGAGCACACCACCCGGGTATGTTTTTCTTTATTTATTTTGTTTTACTTTGTTTTATTTTTATTTCCTCTTATTTTCTTTCTTTTTCTTTTTATTTGCTGTTGTTTTCTTTGTCTTTATTTGTAGGTTAGTTTCATTCTGTTAGTTCAAGTTACCATCTTTGGTGCTTAGCGAGCTACCCACGTCACTCATCAGGTGTATTCTACCATTTTTAGTTAATCCCCATTCAATTTTGATTCTTAAACATTGAGGACAATGTTTCATTTAAGTTGGGGGGTGGTGGTGCAAATTCAGTATTTAAAATGCTTGTTGGAATTCCGTGGCATATTTTCATGTGTCAATTTTTTTTTTAATTTGCATCACACGTGCATCTTTTTTACATGTGTACTCATTCTCATTTATAGCCATCTTAGTGAATTCACCAAACCCACCATAATCATTTTTGCTAAAACATTCACAGAAGCCTTAATGCACTCATCCAAGTTTTGTGGTAAGATGGTGGTTTGATACATGTAGCTAGAAAACTCTTTTTCTTAAGTATTCGTGTGAGTTTTGGACAGGATTGAGAGTATACAAATGCAGTAAATTGTGATAAGCGTTTATTGATCTGTTGAATTGGGCACTTATTTTATCATTACATGGTTTATGGTATGATGGTGGATATATACTTGGGATATGATGAAGGTCAACTTAGGATTAACGTTTGAGCCTTTCAAGCTATCCCTTTCCATTATAGACCCAGTATCCAACTTTGAGCCAATAAACATATGTAGCTTTTTCTTTTCATATACCCGTATCATCCATGCCTCTCCACATTGGAGTATAACCTATACACTGATTTTCTTACCCTTTTTACTTCCAAGTGTATATACTAGGTGTGGAATTTGCATTTTCTTTCTTTTGTTTTATCATTTTCAATTAAAAAAAAAAAGAAGAAAAAGAAATAGAAGAGTACAATTTGCAAAGTTTTCAATTGAGTGAGTTTCAAAGGATAAAAATAAAATAAAAAATCAACGTTTGGTAGAAATGGAAAGAATACCAAAGTGGCATGTGTTTATCCATCAAATTGTTAAAAAAAAAAAAAAAAAAAAAAAAAAAAAAAAAAAAAAAGGAGAAGAGGAAGAAGAAGGAAAAGCATTTTATTTGATGATCTAAAAAGTTGGAGAGTACATCAAGTGAAAAGTGTAGTCTATTGAGATATTTAATAAAATTTCCTTTGTATGTACTTGGAAGTTTTTGAATCTCTTTTCATCCTTTTTTTTCATATAGTCTCAAACCGAAGCCACGTTACAACCTTTTATGTTGACCGTTCTGATCCTAAGTAAGCTGTTGGAAAGACTGGTGGAAGTCTCATTTGTTAGTGTTCCTATCATAAGATCAATATTTGCTTGTTGCTTGTACAGAATTGCCTAATTTTCCATGAGAGTGTGTGTACACCCATTGTCAACTCCATAGAGAGAGCCCTTACACGAAACACTATTATAGCCATGAGTTATGGAATTGAATCTTTTGCTTGAGATATTCTTGATGTTGCATGTGTTAAGGTTAGTGGTAATATGATTATAGCTTGGAGAACATACACACACTCTATGAATTGCTATAGGTGGATTGATCTTGATGGATTATTGGATTCCTTAGATTGTTTTGATATGTGAATCTGGAAAGTGTGACTTGGTGGCCTTTGTATGTGATTTTTTTTTTTTATCTCTTTCATTGTTTTGACATGAAAATTGCTAGAGACTAGTAATGAGTAAGTTGGGGGGTGTGATGAGTGTGCGAAAGTGTACTCTAAATACCCTATTATTAGATTAAAATGCTAAAATATAAATAGAAATCATAGGAATTCATGTGTATTCTTAAATTAAGTTTCTATTTACGTTGGGATACTCCTAAGTAGTTTTTTATGTTTAGTTTTAGAGTTTATAAAAGAGCAAGTCAAGCACAGTCAAATTCAAAGGAGAACATTTATGGGGTTTGAATGCAATTTGGAAGAAAAGAAAAAGAAAAAGAAAATTACAAAATGAAACCACAAGAAGTCCAAGTCTGAAATTTACTATGAGACAGTCTAGGTATATTTTAGTCTTTTGACTGTAACTTTTTACTCACATATCGGATTGATGTGATTCTTAATAAATTAGAAATCTATCATAAAGGGCTATAACTTTGTCTCTAATAAGGATTTCCAAATTCAAACTCTTGAACGGTGTACGTGACTGTCAAGATGAGTTCTAAAATTTAGGTTATTTTTTTATGCAGAAATTAAGAGGACATTAGGGTTTCTTTCCTATCCTATATAAGCATATCATTAGCACGAAAAAAGAGAGAATGAGAGGCACAAGATACAAATTTGAATAGAGAAGAAAATCACTTCCATGGCCTTTGTTCGCTTCATCTTTCTCTGGAGATTCTTGTTGTCCATTATATTTATAAGTAACTAAATTCTCAAGTAGGGTTAGGGATGAACTTGCACACTATCTGGTATTTCTAATTTATTTTTAATTCATGTATTTGATTTTCAATTGCTAAAATTCTTTTGTTTTATCATTCTCAATTCATCGTTGATGACTTCTTCTCCGAATAATCATAGAATTTATTCTGTTTATGGATTCAGTCATGCTTTTTCCATTGAATGGATTAGTTCTGTAATTATGTTTGAATCGATTTTTATCTATATTGATTTAGTTTTTTGCTGCAATATTGCCCCTTGAGTGTATTATCATCGTTGGATTTTCTCAATAAAGATAGTAATTTACATATTTTAAAAGTGGTGAATGATTTTTCAAAGGGTTATATTTGATTTAATTTTGGTTTATAAATCTATACCTTCCGATTGGGAATTTCGGGAATTGAGTTCCTAATTGAATTATCCAATAAATTAAGAATAATTAAAATACCAGATTGATGCAAGGGATTCCTAACGCTTTATTGTTCGTCAAATTTGAGTACTTTTTATTTTAATCACTTTGTTTCACTTTAATTTACATTTAAAATTAATCTTTGTTCTCCATTACTTATTTAATATTTTTCTTTAGTTTATTTATTCCTTTTGCTATTTTTTTAATTTGTCTTCCTGTAGAGTCGACACCCCAAAGTTGTACTACAACTACCGCGTTATTCTTTGGGCGTAATTAAGTCTGCTGTGAAGTATAGGTGCGAAGTACATGCCGTAGTTGTAGTGTGGCGTAATGTGAAGGAAGTACACGTGGCGTGTGCTCCATGTCATGTAGCGAGGCACCGTGTGGTATGCATCGTGGTAATACATGATGTAGCAGAGAGAGTACACATGGTGCGTACTCCATGTAGTGCAGCAATGCACCATGTGGCACGCATCATAGTGATGCGTAGCGTAGTGTGGAGTTCACGTGAAATGTACTCTATCCAATGTCGTGATATACCGGACGACGTAGTTGAAGAGTGTAAAGTGTATTGTGTAGCATCGAGAACAATGGAATGATGTCCCGACATAGCTGTGATGTGGCTTATAGTCTGAGGTGACGTGTGTCACCTTGAAGTTGACTTATGGTCAGAAGTATGCGTAAAGTGGTAGAAAAGTGTAAGAGTAGCACAGAGGAGGCATGACGGGTGTCATGCTGTAATTCGGGATTAGTCTCGAGCTACGTGACATGACAGAGGTGTAATTGTGGATGCAGTTCAGTCTTGTTAAGTGTTAGGATAAACTTGTATAGGGTCAGGAAGTAGGAAGATTCCTACCGATCGAGTTTAAGCAAGTTAGTATCGGACTATGGTGCTTGTTCATATAAACAAGCTACCAATGGACTGTGTGTTAGTCTTAAGTGATAAAGGGTAAGGTACATGTGCATCTGGTGAGACACATGTTCTGGATGGATTTACCATATGTAATAGATAATCTGTCCTGAGCATGGTTACGCGGTGTTTTAGCTCTAGAGTTGGCTTTAAGACGTGTGGCTTGTATGGATGCGCATGAAGGTAGTGACGGGTACATCGTCTAAGGTTGGAACTCGTGACTCTGTCGGTTGGAATCATACGTCGGAATGTGGTAATAGGAGGATAAGATGAAGGTCTTAGTGTCTTAACCCTAAGATGAATCACGGAGGTTCACTTTAAAGGATAAGACTTCGAAGGTTTTAGCTTAGCAAATGGCATGTAAGAACACAGGGATGGACAGAGAGTGTTCCACGTAGTTCTATTTCTAGCCTAGTTGCTTATGCAATAGATAGATAATAATGCGAAGTTGTGTATGCATGTAGGTTACCGTCTGACACACACATGAATGGACTGCATGGAATAAGTATGGCATGAAGTCTAGGTAAGTATTACGTTCATACTCTTCTAGAGTTTTCTAAAAGATAAGAAAATGAAAATGAAATGTTTTTCCTTTACGATACTTTACGAAAGACACGAAAGATGTTTTAAGAAAGAATGCTAAGCATAAGTTTTCAAGTGTAAGTCGGCCCTCCTTAGTAGCCCCTTTTTACGCACCCAAAGTATGTAAGTGTATGCATGTGAATGAATGATATACGCGGTACGTATTGTATGTATTTTCAGGAAATGAAATGTGAGGCCTCGGCCCTATGCTTTAAACGACGCAAAGCAAATGTTTTAAAATGTCCCTATGAAAGATGATGTTTTATAGGATGCATGAACTAATGTTTTAAATGATGCCATGAAAGATGATGTTTAAGCCCATGCATTTTAAATGACTTTTATGAATGAACTGAAAGAACTGAAAAGGATTGAAATGACTGAATGTTTAATGTATGAAAATACGTAATGACCACATGAATGAATGGATAAAGGTACCCAAGGACTGGACTGAGCAGATTGCGTTGCCTAGTAAGTAGTACTAGTAGTGCATCCAGTGCCGCACTCTAACGGAATGGATATCCAACTTGTGGCCATGGGCATAATTAAGTCCAAAAGACTGCTAACCCTAACGCACGGGGCGTAATAGTGTGCTACGACCAATGAAAGCGATAAGAAAGAATGCATGTATGTAAGAAAAGATGTATGCATGATAAGACCCTTTGAGAAATGAAGGCAGTGATGCGTGGGAAACTGTTTTACGAAAGAAAATCCATTTTTTTTTAAAGAAAAACCCCACCTCACAACGTTTTAAAATGAATTGAATGTCTATGTACGATATGTATGGAGTAATGAATGCATGGCTGAAAATTTATGTTATTATATTTTAACTGTATGAAATAATACTTATGAGTCAACAACTCATTTTAATTTTTATATGTGCCCTCCTAGGGACAAGATAAGCATAACGTGTCAGGACGGACACAGCCCAATGGGATGAGCACAAAAGCCTAGGCATGCTATTTTGTATGAGAGACTTTAATTATAAAATTTAATGTTTTCTGTTGTAACCTTTTAAATTAAGAAATACATTTTATTTATAAACACAAAGTCATTTGTATCCTGGCACGAAAGGAAAAAAAATTTGAAAAGAGACCGTAATTCCCGTTTGCTTTCATAAAATCATCTTCTAAAGGACCTACCATAAGGACTGACGTTACAGATTGAGTCATACTTGGCTTATGAAGCCCTTTTCTTTTATGTGTTTGAGTCAACCTGCATTGTCTCTTCTTTGCCTTATTATCATTGGGCTTGATTTTGGTGGTTGATTTTATCCCAAACAGATGCCTGTGATTCTTATGGTCAATTTGTTCAACAATAAGGTCTTGAAAATCTTCAAGACAATGATATGCTAAGAAAATGAATTCCAAGAAGTTTGTTTGCCGTAAATCCCTTCTTGATAATTGTGACGCCCCCAAATTTAGCTTGGGATCAGACGAATATTTGAAATATCAAGACATGCAACATAAGGTGCAATAGTCATAGCAGATAGTCGTAACATATAAGGTGCAATAACGAAACATGCTCCCATTCATAACATATAAGATGTAATATTCCTAACATGCATCTAGTATTATGCAATAGTCGTAGTGAATAATTTTTTTTTTTTGAGCAACACATGCACCAAAATGAAAATATCCCAAAAGTTTAAAAGATACTTCATACATATTGACATGCGAAATAACCATGATCACAACATGAGTCCACAATAGCTATGATCATAAGAGTGATAGAGATCCAACTCCTTAAGTATAACTAGTAAACTAAGGCAACTACTGGGCTATCCATCGAGGAGCTTATGCAACTCATCTAGGGATGCCATAATACTATCTATAAATAAGAGCATCGAGGCCATAAGCTTCATGTCGTACTATCGTCTAGTCGATCGTCTCCAAGTGGTTGATCTCGAGTGCGCCTTCGGATCTTGAGACATGTTATACCATTTAGGGGGAATGGTAGTTGAGAATACCATGGTGAGATTTGATTACAAATCTCAGCAAGTTAATAGAAAAATTTCACACAAGTTAATGATGCAAGTATGACAGTAAAAGCATGAATGCATAATCAAAGTCAAAAGTAAACATAACAGAACTTGACATATAATATGACATAATTGACATAACTTGAATTGAAATGTGAATTAAACTTGACTTGATATGAACTTGATCTGAGACTTGACTTAATATGAACGTGAATTTGAACATAACGTAAACGTGAACTTGAACATAACATAATGTGAACTGGAAACATAGCATGAACGTGAACTTGAATATGACATAAATGTGAACTTGAAACATATCATAATGATTATAGTATGGCAAATTTTACTCCTTCATAGGAGTACCTGGCATCACATCAGCCCTGATCGCAATATCAGGCAGATAGTATATTCCTTGACCATAGTATAAATTAACTTATATATCCTTCTGTAGTACGACAGAGTTTATACTTCTTCACCGTAGTACCTAGCAGAGCATAAGCCTTGACCACAATATCGGGTTGATCGTATCATCCTTGACCGTAGTATAAATTAACTGATAACATGAACTTGAAATCTTGTTCATTTAACTTTATAAACATGACCATGTGAGTGCTACATGGGTCCCCTTGATCCATGTGTCTCTGCCGATTACCGTATAACAAAAAGTACATGGGTCCCCTTGATCCATGTGTCTCTGCCGATTACCGTATAACAAAAAGAGATATCTGCACCAATTGTAAAAGCGTTAACACATGTTCCATACTTGCTGTGGACACACGTATTTAAACGTGCCACAATTGATGTGGTCACATGTATAGTATACAATTGCTATGGACACATGTAGTGCATGTGCCATAATTACTATGGACACATTTAAAATAAAATATGGCTCCATCGACTTTAGTGCCTGATGCACTTCGGTGACTAGTTACTTAGGCCTCATTTGCAACATGTTGACCGTACTTTGTCGACTCATGGAATTTCACACTAATTTAGACATTCTAGCGTGAACAAATGAGTTCTACTAGGATATTATCTCATCCTCACACTTAGGGATGTGATAGACATGACTGTTCTCAAAATATACAAACGATATTTGAGACGAAATGTGACATGAATATGAAATGACGGAAGCCTTGATGTAGTATAACCTGACCTGAACGTAAGTCAAAAGACATGATGTACTTAACAAAAAACATTTCATAGCATGACATAATATGTAACTGACAAGATTTCGTAATATGGTGACTCGAATGTGCTTCCAAGTGTAGAAGTGTCTAGTTGTATCAAGAATAAGTCCAGGATCGTATTCCATATGGACAAAAGGTTATCAAAGCATTTGTGAGATTTTTGTGTAACAAATGTGTCCACTACGAGATATGAAAATAAAAAAAAAAAAGTAAAATGCAATGTGAAAAGTATTGAAGATGAAGTAAGAAAAAAAAGTATAAATTCAATTTCCGCAAAAATTAAATTAAAGCTGAAATCAGAGTTTCTAATCAAAAAGGTAAATTAACAAACACTTGGATTCGGTATGAGGCTCTCTTTGTTTCGGTTCCTAAATAATTTTCTCGATTAACAATCTAATCAAGGCATTGATAAACGGAAGATAAAAAGTTATGCTCAAGTTTTGCAATATTTCCTTAAGAGATTCTCTATTTTACTAACCAAACAAACATTAAAAATCAACTGAAAGAGGCCTTGATAATTTCAAACTTTTGTTGTGCCTTACGTCAACAACAAATTAAGAACAAGAGCCGCAATCTATTTTTAATTTAAATCCGACTAGTAACATAGTGAAATCAACATTTATCAACAAAATATTACATTGAATTAGGATCCAAAATAAATCAAGTCTCATTCCACGACCCAAGCTTCAAAAATTAGCTACACATGATATTTCTAGCAATAAAAATTAATTTAAGTAGAGCCATATTAAAATTATGAGAAAATACCTAAATGGGATGAACTTTGGAGTCTAAAAATGGCTTCCAAAATTCGGTCCAAAGGATGAAACGGAAACAATCCAAAAAAAAAAAAAAAAGAAAAAAAAAATCTGCCAATAAAATGAAACCGAAGTGCTCGCCTCCAATCTGGAGAGCCCAACGTAAAATGAAAATAAACAAAACCAGCCGTATAATAAGGTAGAAGAAGCTGCCGTGTCCCAAAAAAAAGAAAACTAAAACTGAAAATACAAACTCAGCAAAGAAGAATGAAATGAAAAAAAAATTGATAATGTTGTCCGTAAATTGATAATGGAGCATGAAGTAACGCAGCCCAGGTTCTAAACGAAAACAGGGGAATGAAAATGTAAAACGTAAAAGCAAAATAAATTCCAACCGATCCCTAAGATCTGGACAACGAAAACTAACCAAAAAAAAAAAAGAACACCGACCGACTGAAAACTGAAAAAGAAAATGAAAAAAAATCCAAAAAACCAAGCGAGAGAACCCACCATCCAAAAAAACTATGAAATGAAACTTGAAAACAAATGAAAGAACGAAAATGAAAAAAAAAAATATGAACGTCACAACCAACAAAACAATGCCGTCTCTCCCAAACGAAAATGAAAGCAAGTATAATAAAAGTAAAAAAAAAAATGAAGCCGCCTCCGAGATTTACTGTTTGGTCACTGAGATTTTTTAGATGAGAATTTTAAATTTTAAAATTAAATATTAAAATATTATATTTTAATATTATTATTGTATTGAGATTTAAAAAAATTAAATTATTTATTATATTTTGTATAGAAATTTGAGAAAATTATAATAATGATATGAAAATTTTATATTTGAGATAAAAATTTCTTATGGCCAAACAACGCAATTGAAAACTAAAACTCAATGCAAAAGACACAGGCTGCCCGTGAGCTGAACGTAAAAACTGGAAAGAAAAGAAATACAACTCTGTCGACAGCAAATGAAAATAAACTCAAAGAGAAAAACTGCAGAAAAAACAGAAAATGAAGATCAACCCAGCCGAAGGAACCAAAATCTGGAAATCAAACTAACAAAAAAACTGGGAAATGAAATAAAAGTAAAAACCAGGGAGAGACGAAAGCCTCCCACGCCGTCCGTCTGTTCCTAACTAAAAACAAGAAAAGGAAAAGTATATCCCCCCCAGGTCTGCAAACGCCAACCCCAAATGAAGCCAAAAAGAAAAAGAAAAAGAAAATCAGCCCCCTGCTGTGCGCTTGTACAGGCCCACGTTTCGGCTCCAGCTCAAAGCCGTGCTTCCTGCTTCTCTCCGGTGTGCGTCTGCGTCCATGAGATCTCTAGCTATTTTACTTCTTTTCTATAAATTCCCTGCATCATAATTTAAATATTTACTATTTTAAAGATAATATGAAATATTTGTGACAAAAATATTAACATCAATCAGTTGGGAGTCCAGTATTAGAATTTGCTGCATAATTAAATATTCAACTCTTATTTGATAAAATAAATCACTCACTTTAAGCAATTTAATTACGAAATTCTAACACTTTATCACACTTTCCAACTAGTTTTTTGCTATACTCTAACAAATAAATCGAATGAATTCATGCAAAAGTAAAATTACCAACTACGATTTCAAGAAATCTGAGAATCACATGCCATAAAATAGACTTGTTGAGTTTAAGAACATTGGAGATAGATTAATCTGAATTTATGTATCAACTGGAAGATTTATACACAATTTAGTTAGTCAACCAAGGGAATTACATGCAATAAAAGCTTGCTTCTTCAAGTGCATGAGAATGAGGTCAGAATTTCAAGATCGACTACCAAGAGGCATTAACAGTTTCAATCATAGCGTCTATTATGAGATAACCATATGGTCTTACTCTAATTCAAAACCATTATAGTGGCGGCTTTCACACTATTACACTTTAAAATGCGCCTACTTTCTTATTTAGTAAGGACTCCGGTAATAGGCAGCATTTTTCAATACACAAATGTAAATCTCTCTCTCTCTCTTTTCTAGTTTTCCTAGTAGGGGAATCAAACCTATAAATGTGCGCCTACCCACACTTTCACAAGTCAGCCTTACCACTAGGTAGAAGATTTTTTTTTTTTTTCATCACTGGCTTGTCTCTTTTTTAATTTGATTCACTTCAAATTTCTTCCTAAGCCATTAGGATATGGTTCATTAGATTCTCAAACAACCGAAGTGTAAATCAACAAACAATGACCCAATGTAGTCTTTCTAGGCATTCTAGGCATGTGTTGTGTGTTTTAGCAAAAATTTTAACATCTTTCCCTTGGTTTAATAACTAAATAAAATGGATAAATCCCTCCTTTTACATATACTCATATTTGCACTACATTCCACATGTTCCATGACCTCAATAAATAATTTTTCAGTTCACTTTCCAACATGTAAAATTCAAGAATAGGAAATTTAATCTGCTTTCAACTCATTACCAGCACTCCCCCAAGGTGGACCAAAATATGTCCAAGGCATGTAAACAGAAAAATAAATTCTCTTCCACCCCCAACTAGATTGTATCATTGTCCTTAATGATGCAAGAGAAATGAAGGAATTTACACAAAGAGAGAAGTTAAGGGAAAAAATAACTAAAAGAAGAACCAAATATTTAAAGAAAAATTGAAGGAAAGAGGAAAAGGAAGTGCCTGGACAGCTTTGAAAGGAATGCAGCTAAAATAAAAATAAAAACTGAAGAACAAAAGAAAACAATAAAAAGAAAATGACAGATCAAGAACCATCAATTAGGATCAAGCAAATGTAAAGTAGTTTCCTTAGGTGCAAAGTTAGAAATAAAAGGCTTGAGCCTTTGACCATTAACGTTAAAAATGTTACCATTGAGAGGATTCATTATCTCTATAGCACCATGGGGAAAAACAGTTTGTACCACATAAGGCCCACTCCATCAAAACCTTAACTTACAAGGGAACAAGTGTAACTAAGAGTTGTACAATAACACTTGTTGATTAGGCTCAAAAGTCTTACATTGGATATGTTTGTCATGGAAGTTCTTCATTCTTTCTTTCGACAACGTAGAGTTGTTGTAGGCATCTATCCTCAACTCATCCAATTTAGATAGCTGCAATTTTCTCACACAACCAGTTTCATCAATGTTAAAATTACATTGCTTAATGGCCCAATACGCTCTATATTCCAGCTCTACAGGAAAATGACAAACCTTACCATACACTAGTCTATATGGAGACATGCCCAAAATGGTTTTAAAGGATGTTCTATAAGCCCACAAGGCGTCAGAAAATCTCAAAGACCAATCCTTCCTGTTTGGGCTAACTGTTTTTTCAATGATGTTTTTAATCTCCCTATTTGCTAATTCATATTGTGCATAGGTTTGAGGATGATAGGGAGTAGAGATTTTGTGATGGATATCATACTTCTTCATTAAGGCCGAGAAATGCTTGTTACAAAAATGGATGTCATTATCACTGATTATGGCTTTAGGCATGCCAAACCTTGCAAAAATGTTTTCTTTCAAAAATTTTAAAACAACTTGATGATCATTAGATTTGGAAGGGGCTGCCTTAACCCACTTAGAAACATAGTCAATAGCAAGCAAAATGTATAAATAGCCATAAGAAGAAGGAAATGGTCCCATAAAATCTATTCCCCAACAATCAAAAATTCCAATCACTAGTTTGGGTTGCATAGGCATCATATTTCTACTAGTGATTCCTCTTAATTTTTGACAAGGTTCACAAGTTTTACAAAAACTAAAGGCATCCTTAAACATAGTTGGCCAATAAAATCCACTTTGAACAACTTTAGCTATTGTTTTATGGGGAATACATCACTAAAGTAACCAGTTTCCAGTTTTACCCTTTTTTCTGTCTACGTGAGAATTAGGGTTCCCGTTTGCTACCTAAGTTTGGACCATCGGTGGGCTGCATGGCCGCCGCTAATGGTGGGACCTGTCGGCCCTCCTTTGCTAACCTAGTGGCCGCTGTCCCCCAGCCTATTCTGGAGACCTCTCTTCCTTTTAGAACCCATAAGCTGCTGGACGGTGAAGTTTACTTCCAGTTCTCGCGTGAGGAAATTTCAAACTCTGCAAAGCCTTTCCGTTACTCGTTATCTTGAAGTTCTTGAAACAGAGATCATCCCTTGATGTTGTACGTTCGTTTATCCATAACCGATGGGGTCTCTCAACCTCTCCCGTTGTCTCCTCCATGCAACGGCCGAGGAATGTGTTTGTTCAGATGGCAAATGATGCAGATTTCACTAAGGCACTATTTAGAGATGTTTGTGAGATAAACCGTATTCCTTACCGTGCGTTCAGGTGGACTCCGAATTCCACAGAGGATGAGGAGCCTTCGAAAGTTCCGGTTTGGATTTCTCTCCCAGGTCTTCCTCCTAATTTTTATTGTGAATAGTTCTTAAATATTTTAATGGCCCCGATTGGCACTTTCATTCGTCGGGATAATCCGATGCGGTGTGCTACTAGAACCGACGGGGCTAGACTTTGTGTTGAGGTCGATGCTGCCAAGGAACCGCTTGGCCATTTCTGGATTAGAGCCCCAGGGTTATCATCTAGTAGGAAGCAAGAAGTGGTGTATGAAACACTTCCTGCCTACTGTTGTAAATGTCGCATGCAGGGACACAATTTATGTACCTGTCGGGCTAAACAAATCTCTCAAAGGAACAAGGCACGAGTAGTGGTGACAGGGCAGAAAGGCATGAAGACTCATGAGGATTCTGTTGATGTTCACAGGATGAAAGAAAATTCTAGAGCGGTGTCTGTTATAAACCATGGTGCAGTGGGTGCAGTTGGAGGGCGTGAGGAACCGGTTGCAGTTCTTGAGAAGGAACAGAATGTAGTAGGTGCAGTGGAGGTCTTGGAGATAAATGCAAAAGCTGTTCTTGATAATAATGCAGATTTAGTTGGTGCAGTTGGGTTGAAGGACGATCCAATGGGTGCAGTTGGGGGGAATGAGGAGCTGGTTGTTATGCTGGAGGTGGAACTGAGCGTAGAACAGATGGGCATTTCTCTGACAGAGAATAGAGTGGAATTCGATGCTACAGTAGAGGAACTTCCTGCTCTAGGGGTGCTCCCAAATGGTGTTGGGGTTGTGAAGAGTGGTGGAGAATGCGTGGCTAGTTCTCAAGTGGATTCTTTTCCTGGTTTTTTTGACCCTGTAAATGCTTTCACTCTTGCAGGGGATGGGATTTCTGCTTCTGCTGTTCCTGTTTTGATTGCGCAAGAGAGTGAGCTAGCTGATCTTGTTGTTGCTCCTGAGATGGAGGTGGTTATGGGTGCACTGGAAGGTGGGGAGACTAATGTGTTTCTTGAAGACATAGTTTCTGAACCGAACCCAGAATTGCATCCGGAAGTTTTATCTCAAGAGAAAGAATACTTGACTGAATCTGAAAATAAAGAAGGCAGGAGAAAATATAAGAAAAAGAGTTTTGTTAAAATGCGAAGTTCTTCTCGGGTTCTTGCTCAAGTCTCTAATCCAGCTCAATGATTGATCCAATATTAGTTTGGAACATTAGGGGTGTTGGTACCTCAAAAGGCAGACTAAAAACGTTGATTAGTAAGTGGAGGCCGAAAATTGTTGCTTTGTTGGAACATTTTCAAAATATTGATGTTGCTAAGCGTTTGGGTCGTGGTTTGAGGTTTGATAATTTTATTTCAAATGAGGCAGAGGGTGGTAAAATATGGATTTTCGGGGATAGTATTATTGAGGCTAGATTAGTTCGAATGGGAAGGCAATTTATCTCTCTCAAAGTGGGCGAAGGTGCTGAAATCTTTTTGCTTACGATCATTTATGCTAAATTTACCATGGTGGAACCACGTAGTTTATGGGATGCTCTGAGTTTTCAGACTCTGGATTCTGAACCTTGTATTTTTGTGGGTGACTTCAATATTATTCAGAATGATTCCGAGCGTCGAAGAGGTAGATCTTGACCTATTCAAGTTATGGAAGATTTTAATAATTGGATTCAACAGGGGGGTTGATTGAAATGAACTCGAAGGGGAATATGTTTTCCTGGTGTAATGGCCAATATGGTCTTGCTCACTCTTGGGCAAGGTTGGATCATGCTCTGATGAATGCCTCTTTTCTCTCGATATTTTCTAATGCTATATGTTCTTATTTGCCTCGTTCTACTTCGGATCATGCCCCTATGATGATAGAGTTGAAGAAAGACCCTTGTCCTTATGGTCCTTCCCCTTTTCATTTTCAACAAATGTGGGTTGATCATCATAATTTTCTGGATTGTGTTCGGCAAGCTTGGTCCATTCGGGTTGATGGAACGGCTATTCAGAAGTTGGTTATCAAGTTGAAACAGACTAAAGTGGCTTTGCAGGCTTGGAATAGACGGGTGTTTCGTTACACTTTGGAACGGATTTCTACCCTTGAAAATCAAAGTGAGGAGCTTGAACTTCAGTCTCAATTAAATTGGGATGCTAATCTTGATAATGATTTACAGATGGACAATGCTGATTTGGCAATGTCGCCTCATCAAGAAGAAATATGTTTAAGACAAATGGCAAAAATAAAATGGGCAACGGAGGGTGACCAGAATACCAAGTTCTTTCATGTTTGTCTTGCCTTAAAGAGAAGTAAGCGGGTTCTTAGTATGCGGTCGAATGATGCAGTGTTTGAGTCTCCAGAAAGCATCTATCAAGGTGCAGTTGATTATTTTTCTTCTTTTTTACAAGGTGAGCCGACTTCTGAGCACCCTAATCTTGATGGTCTTATTGATCCGGTTATTTCTGATGAGGATAATGCCTCTTTGCTTTGTGCTCCTTCATTGGAGGAAGTTTATACTGCCTTGTTATCTATTCCAGTTAACAGTGCTCCGGGTCCTGATGGTTTTGGGTCTGGTTTTTATAAAAGTTGCTGGGAAGTGGTCAAAAATGATTTGTGGAAAGTAATGTTGGAATTCTTTGACTCAAAATCCCTTCCGAAGTTTTTTACTGCTTCCTTTTTGGTGCTAATCCCCAAAGTGGACTCTCCAACAGGTTTTGATAAGTTTCGTCCCATCAGTCTTTGTTCGGTTTTTTTATAAACTTTGCTCCAAAATTATTGTCAACCGGTTAACTGGCCTTCTGCCTCGTCTGGTCTCAATGGAACAAGGAGCCTTTATTCCTGGTAGAAGTATTTTTGAGAACATTAGTCTCACTCAGGAAATGGTCCAGTCTATTAATAGGAGGAATCATGGTGGCAATATTATGTTAAAAGTAGATATGGCAAAAGCTTATGATCGTGTGAATTGGAATTTCTTGATAAAGATCATGTTGCGGTTTGGTTTTTCGCCTCAGTTTTGTGACTTGATATATTTTTGCATATCTAGTCCCTGGTATTCAGTTATGATGAATGGGACAACTAAAGGTTTCTTTCCAGGAGGTCGTGGCATAAGATAAGGTGATCCCTTATCTCCTTATCTGTTTATTATTCAACAAGAGATCCTTACTCGACTGATTCTTCGTAGCGTGGCTGAGCATAGATTTGGGCAATTTCAGCAGGGTAGAGGTACGCCTATTATTCCTCATTTGATGTATGCTAATGATGTGGTTATTTTCTCTAATGGGAGCCAAAGATCGGTTCGGGAGCTTCTAAGTATTCTGGGACAATATGAAAGATGGTCGGGACAAGCCATCAATAAACATAAGTTTGCTATGTTTTGTTCTAATAAAATTTCCCATTCACGGAAGAGACATCTTCTTCGCACTACTAGTTTTGTAGAGGGTCATTTTCCTCTCAAATATCTTGGAGTGCCCATTATACTGGGTCGTCTTAAGCAAGTACATTTTGAAGATATGCTAAATAAAATAAGGAAGAAACTAAGTGGCTGGAAAATGCGACTTCTTTCTTCTGGAGGGAAATTGATTTTATTACGCCATGTTATTTCTAGCATGGCTCTTCATCTTTTTACTGTTTTGCAGATTCCTCAAGTTGTCATAAATAAGATTCATCAAATGATGAGTTCGTTCTTTTGGGGCGAGTTGAATGGGAAGGATAAGAAAAAATGGGTAGCCTGGAAACATATGGGTAAGCCTGTGGCAGAAGGCAGTATTGGGGTGAGGCTTCTCCACGAGGTTCAGACAGCCTTGCACATGAGGTTTGCCTGAAATCTTCTACGAGGTAATTCTCTATGGGCCAATTTCTTTAAAGCTAAATATGTGGGATCGAAACCCTGGTTACTAATAGATGATGCTAAAGGTTCAAGATTCTAGAGAATGACTGCTCGTTGTATTCCTTTGGTTTTGAATAGTTCTAAATGGAGAGTTAAAGAAGGAGATATTTATTTTTGGTATGATAAATGGCGGGATAATGGTCCTGATAAATGAATTGCCTCTTGTGAGTCAACCTTTGATGAAAATCAAAGAATGCCGTTTGTCTGATGGATGGGATGTGAACTTGCTTGAAAATTTAGTGGGATTAGAGAATGTTGATGATATCCTTGTCTCCTTATCTGGTCCTAATTCGGGTAAGGATGTTCTTGTCTGGACCCAATCAGAGGAAGGGTTGTTTTCAGTTCAGTCTGCATGGTAATGTATTAGAGTCAGAGGCACTTCTTTTGAATGACATTCTTGGATTTGGCATAATAGTCTTCCTTTGAAAATGTCTATTCTTTTCTGGAAGGCTTGGCACCGGGCTTTGAGTGTGGATGATAGGCTGCGTCGAGTTGGTATTCCTATTGTCTCCAAATGTGATTGTTGCTGTGTTGGTCACTATGAAGACATAAATCATGTTCTCTTTGAGGGTGATTTTCCAAGAAAAATTTGGTTAACGTTCTCTAATCTATTTGGGTTACCAATGGGTAGAAATTGGGAGCAACATGTTTCCTCTTGGTTCCGGCGTGCTAAGTCATCTTCTTAGGTGGGAGTTATTGTGGGCCTCATGTCTGTCATTATTACCTGGAGACTTTGGAGGCGAAGATGTCTAGCACGAATGGAGGGTTCTTTAAAATCCTATGATACGGTTATTAAGTCAATATCTTTTTGGGTTCGATCGCTTGGTCTTATGGGTAATAAGTATCATACTTTATCCCATTTTGATCGCATGATCCTGAAGGCTTTACGCATTAGACCAATTCCTTTAAAAGAAAGCACTTGTAAAGTGGTATAGTGGCATAAACCTCCATCAGGATGGTTTAAATTGAACAAAGATCGAAGTAGTCTTGGGAACCTGGGCTCTTGTGGTACGAGTGGTGTTATTCGCAATGCTACTAGACAGCTAGTGAAAGCCTTTGTCTCTCCTAGTGGTATGGGTTCTAATAATAAAGCAAAACTCCTTGCTCTTTTATATGGCCTGTGGGTGTGCATTTCTCTCCATCTTTCTAATGTAATTGTAGAAGTTGACTCAATGGTGATTATTTCGTGGTGGCATAGAGGTCATTGTGGGGTTTGGTATTTGGAGGATTATTGGGATGAAATTGTCGTTTTAGCCCATTCCATTAATTGTAAATTCCAGTATGTCCTACGGGAAGGTAACAAAGTAGCAGACTGGTTGGCTAAAACTGGTGCGGCTGGTGTCTCTTCAGATTATTCTAATACTTCTTCCATGCCTCGGGTTCTCTGAGGCTTGATTCAGTTAGATTTATTAGGGATTCCTTCTATATGTTGTTGTTAAGGTTCGTAGTTTCTTTTTTTCGGTTAGTGTTTCTTTCTTGTTTTGTTTGGAAGTGATTGCTCACTCTTCTTAAAACAAAAAAAAAAAAAAAAGCTATTGTTTTATGGGATGAAAAATGCCCATCACAAGCTTCCGTATGACAAAAATTTAAAACACTAGAAATTTCATTACTGGGCATACACTTCCTAATGATTTGATCTGAACAATACTTGAAAAGGTAGGGATCATCGTAAAAGAAATACTTAGCTTCAGTTTTCAACCTTTTGATGTCTTGAGCATTCCAATGAGGTGGAGTCTTTCCTGTGACCAAGAAATTTACAAAGTCAGCATACCATGATAAAGTCTCAATTGAAAATAATTGTTCATTAGGAAAAAAATCAGAAATTAAAGGAAACTCCTCAGAAACTTCAGGTGTAAGGCGAGAAAGATGATCCGCTACCACATTTTCTATTCCTTTCTTGTCTTTTATTGTGAGATCAAATTCTTGCAATATGAGCATCCATCTTACCAATCTCAGTTTGGTGTCTTTTTTAAAATAAAAATTTCAAAACTACATGATCAATGAATATTATGACAACTGAACCAAGGAGATATGATTTAAATTTATCTAATGCAAAGACTATAGCTAGTAATTCTTTTTTTGTGGTAGAATAATTCTTTTGGGCAGCATTCAAAGTCTTACTAGTATAGTCTATGACATATGGCAGCTTATCTTTTCGCTGTCCAAGTGCAACCCCCACAACAAAGTCACTTGTATCACACATTAATTCAAAAGAAAGAGACCAATCAAGGGGCCGAAGGATAGGTGCCGTGGTGAGAAATGTTTTCAGCTGATCAAAGTAATTTTGACACTCTTTAGTCAATTCAAACTTGACATCATGCATTAAAAGTTGACAAAGAGGTTTAGAGATAAAGTTAAAATTTCTTATGAACCTTCTATAAAAATTGACATGCCCTAAAAAAGATCTAACACCTTTCACATTTTTAGGCGCAGGCAAATTTGAAATCAAGTCTATCTTAACTTTATCTACCTCTATGCCCCGAGGATACAATATGCCCCAAAACTATCCCTTGTCTTACCATGAAATGGCATTTTTTTCAATTTAATATCAATTGTTTTTCTTTACATCTTTTTAAGACGACTTGTAAATTAGACAAACGCGCAAAATTTCTTCCCAAAAACTGAAAAATCATCCATGAAAATCTCTACAATGTCCTCAATCAAGTCGCTGAAAATGCTTAACATGCATTTTTGAAAAGTGGCTAGGGCATTGCATAGCCCAAATGGCATTCTCTTAAAGGCAAAAGTCCCAAAAGGACAAGTGAAGGTAGTATTCTCTTGATTCTTAGGGGCTAGTTCTATTTGATAGCAGCCAGAGAAGACATCTAAAAAACAATAATATTTATACTCTGCCACTTTTTCTAAAATCTGGTCAAGGAAAAGTAAGGGAAAATGATCATTTCTAGAGGCAGTATTTAATTTTTTATAGTCTACACACATCCTCCAACTTGTGGTCTCCCTAGTAGGTACCAATTCTCCCTTGTCATTTTCAACCACAGTTATACCAAATTTGTTTGGAACAACTTGGATTGGGCTAACCCCATTTGCTATTAGCAATGGGATAAATAATGCCTATGTCTAACAATTTCAAAACTTCATTTTTTACCATTTCTTTCATTGTAGGATTTAGTCTCCTTTGCATCTCTCTAGAGGGTTTTAAGTCCTCTTCCAAATATATCCTATGTGTGTAGATAAAAGGGCTTATACATTTGATGTCAGCAATGGACCAGCCAATGGCTAATTTGTGTTGTGCCAAAATTTCCATCAACTTACTCTCTTGGTCAGGAGTTAAAAGTGTAGGAATCACTACTGGAAATGACTTTTTTGGTCCGAGGGGCGTATTTTAGCTCCGAGGGTAGTGGCTTTAATTCCTGCATTGGGGTCTTCTCATTGGAGGGCTGTGCCGAGGCTTGTAGTGCTGGTAGTGGCTCAAATTTGAGTTTCCACTATATCTCATTTGAATTTCCTGCAGCACAAAGAGAAAAAAATTGATTAGTGGACTCAATTAAATCAATGGAGTCTTCTAAATCCCTCCCAAAGTTCATTACAATTGTAATTTAATAAAGAGTTTTTAGCAAGTAAGGATTCCAATGCATTGACTTCTTCAACGTCTTCAAGTTCTTGAGGTTGCCTACACAAATTAAAGATATTCAGTTCTAAAGTCATATTTCTAAAACTCAATTTTAAAACACCACTCCTATAATTAATTATAGCATTAGAAGTTGCTGACAATGGTCTTTCTAAAATCACAGGTGGTGAAGAGTTTGAGTGAGATGACAACTTCATATCTAATACTACAAAATCCACAGGGTAATAAAATTTATCTACTTGGACCAAGATGTCCTCAACAATACCCTTACGAATTTTTATGGATTTATCGGCAAACTGCAAAATGATTGAAGTGGCTTTTGATTCCCCTAGTCCTAATTGTTCATACACACTATAAGGTAGCAAATTAACCCCCGAACCTAAGTCTAGCAAGGCCTGACCAATCTTAGAATTTCCAATGACACATAAAATGGTAGGTGAACCCGGATCCTTGTACTTAGGTGGTGTGTGGTTTTGAATAATGGCACTAACTTGCTCAGTGAGAAAAGCTTTTTTTTTTTTGCACATTTAGTTTGCATTTCACACTGCATAAATCTTTCAAAAATTTAGTATAAGCATGAATTTGTTTAATAGCATCAAGACGTGGAATATTAATCCTAATTTACTTAAAAATTTCTAAGATTTCAGCATGTTGTTTTTCTTTATGCAAAGAAAGCAAACAATTTGGAAAAGGTGCAAGAATGAGACATGCATCATTATTTGAATCTGAAGTGCTTGGCTCACCACTAACTAGAGGAGGGTTAGCTTTTTTACCTGACTTCCTTGCACTATGGGCAAGGATATCCACAACCTTACCATTCTTCAAAGTTGTAATAGTTTTCACTGATTTCACATTGGCCCCTTCACCATTATTCTGAGATGATTGACTTTACATTTGTGGATTGGGTTGGGTTTGAGCGGGAAATTTTCCTTTCTCTTGGTTACTTAAAGTAGTGGTTACTCTAGTAAGGGTCCGTCGATGTCATTGATGGTTTGGGCGTTCTGGTTGTTGACTGTGGCTTGACTTTGCATAAATTGTTGTAGCGTAACAGTTAGTTGCTGAATGGAATCTTCCACTCCCTTTTTCTGCATTGGAGGGGGTTGATTTGCAAAATAAGAGGGTCCTGAGCCTTGACCAGCTGCTCCATATGGGGAATACTAACTTTGTCCTTGTGTAGATGACTCAGGTTGTTCATTTTTCCAACTGAAATTTGGATAATTTCTCCAACCTGCATTATAAGTAATAGAGCAAGGTCCATAAAATGTTTAGAGATCATATGCACAAGGTTGGATTGATCAAGCAAAACTTATTTAAAAGCAGGAATTTTTGGGCATGCAGTAGTCACATGCCCTGAATCTCATATATGTTGCATTTTTCAGAAATTGATAGCAAAACATGCATTTCATTGACTTTCTTAAGCTCTAAATATTCTAACTCATTAGATATCAATGCAAGCTTAGCATGTAAATCATCAGATTCTTTCAAGTGGTATTTACCACCCCCACTAACACATTTTTGATTTTTAGATTTATTTTATATAAGTCAGAAACATCCCAAGATTCGGCATTTTCAGCCAAATAGTCAAAATATTCAAGGCTTCCTCAGCTTTTTTGAAGAATTCACCATTGCACATGATTTCTACAAATTGCCTCATTTTTTGTTGCAACCCTTCATAGAAAAGCTAATAACCCTCCAATTCTCATATCCATGGTGAGGACATGCATTTAAGAGGTCTTTGAATCGTTCCCAAAAATGGTAAAATGTTTCCACATCCTTTTGGCAAAAATTCTTGATTTGTTTTTTCAAGGCATTAGTTCTATGCATGGGAAAAATTTTCTTTAAAAATTCAATTTTCATTTCTTGCCAAGTCCCAATGGATCTTGATCTTAAGGAATTCAACCATGTCTTACCCTTGCCTTTTAAGGAAAATGGAAACAATTTCAATCTTATGACTCTTCAATGCATGTTCTATCCATAAATATAGAATACTCTTCCTCAAACTCTTTAATATGCAAGTAGGGGTTTTCAAATTCCATATCATGAAAGTGTGGTAACAATTGAACCATCTCGGGTTTGAAATTAAAAGCATTTGCATTAAGAGGTAAAATGATGCAAGAAGGGGTGCTAGTCCTAACAGGCTGAAGATACTCCCTAAGTGTCCTGTTTTGATTTACCATTTCCCTATCATGATGTTCATTTTCAGCCATGATGCTATCAGTGTCAGATGATGATTCAAGAGAAGGTGATGCAGAGTTAAAAGATGTCTATGATTGTGTCCCAAATAGTTGAGATGTATGGTCTCTAGTCCAACCAGTCATACAAACAAGAGCAGAAAATCAAAGAAAATGAAAAATAAACAGAGAAAAGGAAAAAAAAATCAAATGTCACCCAGGCTGTGAAGAGGTTCACAGCTCCACAAATGTCCCTCTCAGTAATAGAAGAATGCTCTGATAAGCACCAGTTTTTCCCAACAACGGGGCCAAAAACTTGACTCAGTCTCGAATATGCTTTCAAGTATAGAAGTGTCAAGTTGTATCAACGATAAGACCAAGATCGTATTTCATAGGGCAAAAAGGCTATCAAAGCGTTTGTGAGGTTTTTGTGTAACAAATGGATCGACTATGAGAGATGGAAAAAAAAATGCAATGTGAAAAGTATTGAAGATGAAGTAAGAAAAAAAAGTATGAATTCAATTTTCGCAAAAATTAAATCAAATCTAGAATCAGAGCTTCTAATCAAAAAGGCAAATTAACAAACACTTGGGTTGGGTATGAGACTCTCTTTGTTTTAGTTCCTAGATAATTTTCTCGATTAACAATCCAATCAAGGCATTGATAAACAGAAAATAAAAAGTTATGCTCAAGTTTTGTAATATTTCCCTAAGAGATTCTCTATTTTACTAGCCAAACACACATTAACAATTAACTAAGAGAGGCCTTGATCATTTCAAATTTTTGTTGTGCTTTACATCAACAACAAATCAAGAACTAAAGCCGCAATCTATTTTCAATTTAAATCTAACTAGTAATATAGTGAAATCAACATTTATAAACAAAATATTGCATTGAACTAGAACCCAAAACAAATCAAGTCTCATTCTACAACCCAAGTTTCAAAAATTAGTTACACATGATATTTTTAGCAATAAAAATTAATTTAAGTAGAGCCAAATTAAAATTATGAGAAAATACCTAAATGGGATGAACTTTAGAGTCCAAAAATGGCTTCCAAAATTCGGGTTAAGGATGAAACGGAAAGACCCAATGAAAAAGAAACCAAAAAAAAAAAAAAAAAACAATCTGCCAATAAAATGAAACCGAAGCAGCACCGCCTCCAATCTGGAGAGCCCAACGTAAAAAGAAAATAAAAAAAACCAGCAGTATGATAAGGTAGAAGAAGCTGCCGTGTCCCAAAGAAAGAAAACTAAAACTGAAAATATAATCTCAGCAAAGAAGAAGGAAACGAAAAGAAAAAATGATAATGCTGTCTGTAAATTGATAATGGAGCATGAAGCAATGCTGCCCAGGTTCTAAACGAAAACAGGGGAACAAAAATGTAAAACGTAAAAGCAAAATAAATTCCAAACGACCCCTAAGATCTGGACGACGAAAACTAACAAAAAAAAAGAACACCGACCGACTGAAAACTGAAAAAGAAAATGAAAAAAAATCCAAAAAACCAAGCGAGAGAGCCCACCGTCCCAGCCGAATGTCCAAAAAAACTATGAAACAAAACTTGAAAAAAATGAAAGCACGAAAATGAAAAAAAAAAAACCTATGAACGTCCCAACCGACAAAACAATGATGTCTCTCCAAAACGAAAATGAAAGCAAGTATAATAAAAGTAAAAAAAAAAAAATGAAGCCGCCGCCTCGAAGATCCAGCAAAAACAACTCCCACTAACATAAATGAAACCTAAAACTCAACGCAAAAGAAACAAGCCGCCCCTTAGCCGAACGTAAAAACTGGAAAGAAAAGAAATACAACTCTGTCGATAGCAAATGAAAATAAACTCAAAGAGACAAACTGCAGAAAATAAAATGAAGATCAACCCAGCCGAAGGAACGAAAATCTGGAAACTACTAAGAACTAACAAAAACACTGGGAAAGGAAATAAAAGTAAAAACCAGAGAGAGACGAAAGCCTCCCACATCGTTCGTCTGTACCCAGCTAAAAACAAGAAAAAGAAAAGTATATCCCCCCTAGGTCGGCAAACGCCAACCCCAAATGAAGCCAAAAAGAAAAAGAAAAATAAAATCAGCCCCCTGCAGTGTGCTTGTACAGGCCCACGTTTTGGCTCCAGCTCAAAGCCGTGCTTCCTGCTTCTCTCCAGTGTGCGTCTGCGTCCAAGAGATATCTAGCTATTTTCCTTCTCTTCCATACATGCCATGCATCATAATTTAAATATTTACTATTTTTAAGAAAATATAGAATATTTGTGACCAAAATATTGACATCAATCAGTTGGGAGTCTAGTATTAAAATTTATTGCATAATTAAATGCTCAACTCTTATTTGATAAAATAAATCATTCACTTTAAATAATTTAATTACGCAATTCTAACACTTTATCATATGGCTTAATATGTAACAATAAATATTTCATGACATGGCATACTTGTAATAGATGGTATATGTAACATGACATACTTACAACATATATCAATACGTGACAGAATATGTTATGTAATAGATAAATATTTTGTGATAGACTAAATCATGTGTAACAGATAAATATGTTGTAACGTCCCAGTCCTCGAGGTCCAGAGAGTTAGCTCTCATTTCTTGATATCAACTCCAATATCACAACTATAAAATTCAGAAAAATCCATAAAATATTAATCCATTTACACAACCCAAAAATTTATACTCCTTATAGGGACAACAAAGAATTTCTCCAGAAAATAAATTAAAAACAACCCAAAGATTTAAAAATATTAATAACTCATCGTATCTAAATAACCAAAATAATAATAATAATCAATTTACTAACTTTACTCTCAAATAAGTAATACACTTATTCCTCTACGAACATCAAGCCTCTCTAACATTGCCTAATCTTGCTCTCCAGTAGAACCATCAAGATCATCTAAAACTATTTGGAGATAAGGAGTGAGTTATCAATAATTCAATAAGTAAAGAACATATCCTAGTATGTAAACATGAGCATTTTCACAGAGTTCAGAATGCAGAAACAAAGTATTTCAGTTTCAATATGCAAAATTCAAAAATACTTATTATTAGAAAATCAGAGCGACTCTTCAAACTGTTCTTATTCAAAAGCCAACTTTTCATATTCAAAGACTCCTTTGGCATAACTTGACTAGATATCTTCATCTAATCATATCATTTCATATCACAAAAGAGCATCATATCAGAATAGAGACCACATTTAACCTGGTAGGGTTGTGCATTCTGCAAAAAGTTAAGCAGAAGATAAATCACCATGTTAGCAAAGCGATTGCACTCCAAGCATGGACCACTATTATATCCCGTGACAAGGCTACAAGTCACTATTTATGGATTCAATCTGCTTACCCCTTTAGATTTGATGCCCTTACCAATTGATGGCAAGCGTAGCTTGGATGGACAAAAAGAATGCGGAGTTAGTGAAGTCACTCCATGAGAGGGTACGACTTCAAATTGCCCAAAAGAATGAAATGGTTGCTTCCCAAGCCAATAAAGGGCGAATGCGTGTCATCTTCGAACCCGAAACTTGGGTTTGGGTTCACATGCGCAAAGAAAGATTCCCAACTTATCGGAGGACTAAGTTGCATCCTCGAGGAGATGGACATTTCCAAATCCTTGAGAAAATTAATGACAATGCCTATAAAGTGAATCTCCCAGGTGAGTATAATGTTTCTGCTATGTTCAATGTTTCTGATCTTTCTCCTTTTGATGTAGGTGAAGATTCGACGTCGAATCGAGGAGAGGGAGAATGATGGGAACCAAGGTGGGCCTACTCTTAAAGATCCTTTGCAAGTTCCAGATGGGCCAATTACAAGATCAAGAGCCAAGAAGATCAAGGAAGCAATGCAAGGATTAGTACAAGCCACTTGGGATGAAGCTAGCAAGAGCCCAACACTCAAGATGGACTTGAAATAAGAAGAACCAGCTTTGATCCACTTTATCCAAGCTGTGGAAGACTTGACTTAGAGATAGGGCCTTTAGATATTAAGGCTTTCAATTTGTTTAAAGGATTTTTATTTTTAGTTTATAATAAGTGGGCTTGAGGATGCTTAGCTCACATATGTCTTATTTATTTGAACTAGGGTTTAGAAGTACTGTAGCATGACATTGTTCATGCTACAGCACCCGCGGCTACTGTTCACTAAGGGTATTTTTGAGAGAAAGGGTCTCAAATTTTAGTTTAGGGTTTTATCATGTTTTAGGGAGGGTATTTAAAGGATGTAATCAGCCACTCCAAGGGCTAAACATTTTATTTCGAATTTTAATTGTGAGTGAGTTTTCTACTCTTGTTCTTGATTGAACTCTTGAACTTATCAAAGGTAAATCACAACCTTTGTGACCTTCTTCCTTGTAATTTGGGTTCTTGAGACGGGATTTCAACGGGTCTAGATTTTGATATAATCTAGGTTCTTGAAATGAGTTCTCAACGGGTCTAAATTCTCCATCCATAGACTTGAATTTGGCGTTCTTGGGTGAGTTTTCAAATTGATTGTGGGTTCAAGGGATTCTCTTCCTGCGGGTTCACATCATTTGGTATTCAGAGCTCAGTTTCCAATCAGGTCTGATTCTATCTTTTATTTATTGCATCTTTAATTCTAGGGCTTCATTGTTCTAGGGTTACAAAAAAAAAAGCACAGAAATTCATTTTTCCCTAGGGCTGCCAAAATTTGCATCATCTAGGGTTTAAAATTTCTAGGATTTCATTGATTCCTCTTTATTTCTTTGTCAATTTGTATGTGTTTGAATTCAATTGTTTGATTATCACAATTGAATATTCATGTTTGTGGTTTTTTCTGTTGAGAAAAAAAAAAGAACAGAAAAGAAAAGAAAGAAAAGGAAAGGAAAAGAAAAGAAAAGAACAGAAAAAAAAAATCATCCAAAAAAAAACAAAAGAGTATAGAAAAATCCAAAAAACTTTTCTTGAGCCTTTCATCATAGGGATTGTGCATCCTTCATTATTGTTGGTATCTTGTGTTATAGTCACTTGTCCATTCGTATAATTTCCGTGATTCTCATGTCGTTTCTTTCTTTTTGTGTTTCTCTTGTTCTTATTTTTTGGATCTAATTGCTAGTTCAGATTAAACAAGGTTGCTTTGTCTTGATTGGGTTCAATTAGTTCTGAAAGACGTTGAATGGGAAAACTAGAGGTAAAAGACAAGAGAGTGTGAGATTATTATTTACAAAAAAAAAAAAAGTCAATTTAGAGTGAAACACGAGTGAAGTGCCATCATTTGAGTGGAAACACATAAGGGAGCGTGTGAGGTCCTTTCTTTTTCTGCTAACATTTTTTTTGCAGCACATTACAATGTCTCACCACAGTGGCTCATCACCCAAGGGGATAGTAGATAACTCATTTGTGTTGCAAGCCATGCAACAACAGTTTGAGCGGATGAACATGCTATTGGGGGCAATGGAGGATAGGATGAATCAACAACAAGCAGAGATTAGAAATTTGCAAGGTGGGAAAAATCGGAGGCGATGTGAGCCTAGGATTGAAAATGCATATGAGAATGAAGGAGATGATGAGGATGAGGAAGACCTAACATCTGAAATTGGGTTGGGTAGACATAAAGGAGTTAGGCGTGAAAGAGGATTTAAGAGGAACCTAGGGGGTCGGGCTGGTGTCGATAGAGACTTGGGGAGCATCAAAATGAAAATATCATCTTTCCAAGGTAGAACTGACCCAAAGGTTTATCTAGAGTGGGAGAAAAAAATAGAGTTGCTATTTGATTGTCATAATTACTCTGAGCAGAAGAAAGTGAAGTTGGTGATAATTGAATTTACTGATTATGCTATTATTTGGTGGGATCAATTAGTGACTACTAGGAGGAGGAATCAAGAGAGGCCTGTAGAGACATGGGGAGAATTGAAAGCTCTCATGAAGTGGAGATTTGTACCTAGTCACTACTATAGGGACCTTCATCGAAAGCTCCAAAATCTTTCACAGGGGTCTAGGAGTGTGGAGGATTACCATAAGGAGATGGAGGTGGCTATGATTCGGGCTAATGTAGAAAAGAACCGGGGGGCCACCATAGCTAGATTTTTGAGTGGTTTGAATAGAGACATAGCCAATGTGGTTGAATTGTAACATTATGTGGAGATAGAGGACATGGTGCACATGGCTATGAAGGTGGAGAGACAAGGTATAGCAAGGTACACTTCAGTTTCTAGCACTACTTGGAAATCAAAGTAGGATGGGAATGATCCTGCTGAAACAAAGAGAAAGATCGAACCACCTAAGGGCAAAGATGAGGGACCTAGTAGCAAACTCAAGGTAGAATCCCAACGTTCAAGGAATAGAGATGTTAAATGCTTTAAGTGTTTGGGTTCAGGGCACATCGCTTCTCAATGTCCACATAGGTGAGTGCTGATTATGCGTGACAATGGGGAGGTGATGACTAAGAGTGAGGATGATCATGATGGGGTGCCCAAGTTGGTTGATGCTAGTGATGAAGAAGGAGTGATATACGCTGTGAGTATGTCTCTTGTTGCCAGGCGTGCTCTCAACACACACATTAAGGTGGATGATGCCGAGCAACAGAGAGAGAACATTTTCCATACTAGATGCCACGTCAACAGCAAAGTATGTAGTATGATCATTGATGGAGGGAGTTGTACTAATGCGGCTAGCACTACTTTGGTTGAGAAATTGAATTTACCAAGCTTAAAACACTCTAGACCATACAAATTATAGTGGTTGAATGATTGTGGGGAGGTTAGGTTGGACAGACGAGTTTTAGTTCTTTTTTCAATTGGGAGGTATTAGGATGAGGTATTTTGTGATGTTGTGTCTATGCATGCTAGCCATTTTTGTTGGGGAGGCCGTGGCAGTATAATAGGGGGTGACACATGATGGGTTCAAAAACATGTACAGCTTTGTAAAGGAGGGCAAAACAATTAAGCTTGCTCCTTTAACTCCAAGCCAGGTCTATGAGGACCAACTGAAACTAAAAAGTGAGGTTGCTCAGAATAGAAAGAGTGAAAATGAGAGTGATAAAAAAAAGAAAGAGTGAAAATGAAAGTGATCAAAAACGAAAGAGTGAAAATGAGAGTGATAAAAAAAGAATGAATAAAAAAGAGGTTGAGCAGAAAAGAAAGAGTGATAGTGAAAATGACCACAACAAAAAGAGTGAAAGAGAAAGTAGAGATGTAGCTGAGAGTAGAGAAAAAAGAGTAGAGCCACGAGAGAAAAAAGAAAGAGAGTCTGTAGAGAGGAAGGGAAAGACAAAAGTGATTTTCTATGCCAGAGAGAGTGAGGTTAAGAGGGCTTTCTTCGCAGATTGCCCTATGATTTTTCTTGTCAGTAAAAAGTCTTATCTTACTCTTGATGACACTCACTAGTCTCTTCCTAGTTCGGCTATTTCCTTGTTGCAGGAGTTTGAGGATGTATTCCCATAGGAGATGCCTAATGAGTTGCCACCCATTAGAGGCATTGAGCATTAGATTGATTTTGTACCTGGAGTTGCTATTCCAAACCGACCAGCCTATAGGAGTAACCCAGAGGAGACAAAGGAGCTTTAGAGGCAAGTTGAGGACTTGATGAGTAAGGGGTACGTGAGGGAGAGCATGAGCCCATGTGCAGTACCTGTGCTATTAGTGCCAAAGAAGGATGGGACGTGGAGAATGTGTGTTCATTTCAGGGCGGTCAACAATATTACGGTAAAGTATCGCCATCCCATTCCTAGATTAGATCATATGCTTGATGAATTGTATGGCTCATGTATTTTCAGTAGAATTGATCTTGAAAGTGGGTACCATCAAATTAGAATGAAAGAGGGTGATGAATGGAAAACTACTTTTAAGACTAAGTATGGGCTTTATGAATGGTTGGTTATGCCATTTGGACTTACAAGTGCGCCCAGTACTTTCATGAGATTGATGAACCATGTCCTACGTACATTCATTGGCAAGTTTGTGGTTGTGTATTTTGATGATATCCTAGTGTACAACAACGATTTAAATGAGCACATTGAGCATTTGAGATGTGTGTTTGATGTGTTGAGATGTGAAAAGTTGTATGCTAATATCAAAAAATGTACATTTTGCATGGAAAAAGTTGTTTTTCTTGGATATATTGTTAGTACAAAAGGTATTGAGGTGGATAAAGAGAAAGTCAAGGCCATCAAGGAGTGGCCAACGCCAAAGAGCATCACTGAGGTAAGAAGCTTTCATGGCTTAGCTAGCTTTCATGGCTTAGCTAGCTTTTATCGGCATTTTGTTAAAAACTTTAGCACCATTGCTTCACCACTCACTGAAGTCATTAAAAAGAATGTTGGGTTTTATTGGGGGGCTACTCAAGAGAATGCTTTTGCCACCATTAAAGAAAAGTTGTGCTCTGCACCTGTGCTAGCATTACCTGAGATTGAATATGATGCCTTAGGTATAGGGATTGGAGCAGTTTTGATGCAGGATAGGCAGCCCATAGCCTTCTTCAGTGAAAAGTTAAGTGGAGCCTCACTCAAGTACCCTACTTATGACAAAGAGCTTTATGCTCTTGTTCGTGCATTAGAGACTTGGCAGCACTACCTATGGCCTAGGAAATTTGTAATCCACACCGATCATGAATCATTGAAGCATCTCAAGGGTCAAGGTAAGTTGAATAAAAGGCATGCTCGTTGGATGGAATACATTGAGACATTCCCATATGTCATTTGTTACAAGTAAGGTAAGAAGAACATTGTTGTTGATGCTTTATCTCGAGGGTATGTACTTCTTACTTCTATGAGTGCTAAGATGCTTGGGTTTGAATATGTGAAAGACCTATATGCCGATGACACTGACTTCTCTAATGTGTATATGGCATATGATAAGGTGGCATTTGGTAAGTTTTACAAGCATGAGGGTTACTTGTTTAAAAAAAAATAAACTTTGTGTGTCAAGTTGTTCTATGCGTGAATTACTGGTGCGTAGGGCACATGGTGGGGGATTAATGATACACTTTGGTGTCAAGAAGACTTTGGATATTTTGCATGAACATCGATCTTTGCGTTCTATGAGAATTCAAGTGTGAACACGAGAAACTGTGAGTAGTGATTGTAAAAGTTAGAAATTTACTCACTAACAATTAGAAACATGGGAAAATACTGACTTAGAGTAAAATGACCATTTTACCCTTTTACTATTTTACCACTAACTTAAAGATTTTGCATCCTGGCTCTAAAAATCACCAGAATTTACATACCTTATGTAAATTTTTTCCTAAACTCAGATATCAATTGAGAAGTTTAAAACAAAATACAACTATGAAAAACCTCATAGGGCTGAAACATCATAGGCTAAACTCTTGATTTTTATTGTAATTCTTTCAATTTCAAAACTCATGATCAAACCCAAAATCTTCTTCTAATATAATCATAACATACTCCTAAGAAAAACTATGCTTTGAATCACCAAGCAAGAGTCCCCAAAATTACAAAACAACACTAGGAGTATTCAGTTTCATACTAAGTCCAAAAACATAATTTGTTTCTTAACTAGTTTGATCAACCACTTGATCCATGGTTTAAAAAGATTTGATCTTCAAACCAAAATATCACATGGTTTACGAATGTGTCCTATAGAGAAAATAGTGTGGGTACTATGGAAAAATATCAATTTTTCTATATCCAACTTGATGGGCTACAATTTTATTGTGGAATATAAGAATGGAAGGGAGAATCTAGTAGCAGATGCCATGTCAAGGCAAAAGGGAGAAACTGAATAATTGTGGCCACGATATCACTACCTAGTTGGGATTGGATAATAGAAATTAAGTCTCGTTTTAACTCAAATGGTAAATCACAAGCCCTATGGGGAAAGTATCAAGCTGGGAATATGCCCCCTCTATACTTAGTCAAAAATGGAGTATTATTCCAAAAGAATAGAGCATACATTTCCTGATATGAACCCGCAGAATTGGAATCCTTTGAACCAACAATTAATTTGAAAATTCACCCAAGAAATCTAAAATCAAGTTAATGGATGGAGAATCTAGACCCGTTGAGAACTCGTTTCAAGAACCTAAATTATATTAAAATCTAGACCTATTGAAGAACCAGTCTCAAGAACCCAGATTACAAGGAAGAAGGCTACAAAGGTTGTGATTTACCTTTGATAAGTTCAAAATTCAATCAACAACAAGAGGAGTAAACTCAACTCACAATGAAAATTCAATATTGTCTAACCATGAAGTGGGCAGCCAAAGATGTTTAAATACTCCCCAACAAAAATAACTCTAGGCCAAAATAAGGCCCTTTCCAAAAAATATCCTTAAGTGAACAATGCTGTGCTACAGTACCGTGAAAAGTGCCGCACTACAATAACTCCTTGAAACCCTAGTTCAACAAAATAATAACTTTTCCAAGATGCCCTTGAGTGCTTCTCATAATAAACCTAATTAGTTTAAACTAATAAAATAAGTCATTTAAGTGAATTAAACAAGTTTAAAGCCTTCAAGTGCCCAAGGTCTTTAAGTCATGTTACTCTCTTTCATAGCTTGTGTCAAATGGATCAAAATTGGTTCTCCTTCCTTCAAGCCCATCTTGAGTGTTGGGCTCTTGCTAGACACATTCAAAGTGGATTACACCAATTCTTGTATTGCTTCCTTGCTCTTCTTGGCTCTCAATTCTGTGATTGCCTCACTTGGAACTTGTAAAGGATCTTTAAAGCTCGGTCCACCTTAAGACCCATCATTCCCCGTCTCTTCAAAAGGATTCGATCTTGAATCTCCACCTATATCAAAGGAAAAAAGATCAGTAACATTGAAAATAGCATACCATAATACTTACCTAGAAGATCCACTAGATATGAAGTATCATTAATTTTCTCATGAATTTGAAAAGGTCTATCCAAGCTATTCCTATCATCAACAAGCAAAAGCATTAAAGTTAAAGGAGTATGTGGATTAAAACCATAAACAGCTTCAAAAGGAAAATATGAAGTAGTAGTATGCATGATCTTATTAGATGCAAACTCTATAAATGGCAAACAATCCTCCCAAGTTTTTAAATTCTTATGAACAACAGTGCGTAAGAGCTGAGTTATGGTCCTACTAACTACTTCAGTCTGGCCATTAGTTTGTAGATGGCAAGTAGTGGAAAATAAAAGTTTAGTACCCAATTTTTCCAACAAAACTTTCTAAAAGTAACTAATGAATTTAATATCCCTATCAGAAACAATACTCATAGGCACACCATGAAGTTGCACTATCTTCCTGAAAAACAAGTCAGCTATGTTTGTGGCATCATCAATTTTATGACATGGAATGAAATGTGTCATTTTGCTAAATCTATCCAAAACCACAAAAATAGAATCTCTATCCCTTTTTGTCTTGGGCAGCCCCCAAATAAAGTCCATAGATATGTCAATCCATGGCTCACTAGGAACGAGTAAGGGTGTACACAACCCATGTGATGAAATCTTAGATTTCATTTTCTACATGTAATGGCACCTGCCACAAATGCGATCGACGTCTCTTTCCATCTTAGGTCAAAATAAATGTTTATGGAATAAGTCAATGAATGGCAAATGATACTCACATAAACGTTCATGAAACACATTTAAAGTCTTCCTTTCACCAAAATGACTACTCCAATTATATGCGGACTCAAAGAATGACAAATAATACTCCCACCAATGGTCATGCAACACGTTTAAAATCTTCTTTACATCAAAATGACCCATCAAACCACATCCATGCACAAGCAACTCACACATAAGACTAGTAGGCTCACAAAGTTTATTCTTTTTAAACAAATACCAATCTAGTCTATAGAACTTACCATACAATGCTTTCTCACGTACTCCATGCACACTAGCAAAGTTATCATTAGCATGCAATTTCTTGTCAAGAACCCAAATTACAAAGGAGGAATGCCGCAAAGGTTGTGATTTACCTTTGATAAGTTCAAAAGTTTAAGATGAAAAAGAGGAGATAAAACTCAACTCACAATGAAATAATCACCAAATTGTCTAACCAAAAGTGCTGCATGGCTACAAGGTTAAATATGATCCAAAATAAAAGAAACCTTAGCCAAAATAAAGCCTTTTCTTCTAAAAATACCCCTGAGTGAACAGCGCCTCGCTACAGTACCATAAATAGTGTTGCGCTACTGTAACTCCTTAAAACCCTAGTTCAACAAAATAATAACTTTCTCAACATGCCCTTAAGCCCTTCTCATAATAAATCTAACTATTCTAAACTAATAAAATAAGTCTTTTAAATGAATTAAACAAGTTGAAAGCCTTCAAGTGTCCAACGCCTTTAAGTCATGTTGCTTTCTTCCATAGCTTGTATCAAATGAATCAAAACTGATTCTCATTCTTCCAAGCTCATCTTCAGTGTTGGGCTCTTACTAGTTTCATCCCAAGTAGATTTCACCAATCCTTACACTACCTCCTTGATCTTCTTGGCTATTGGCCTTGTGATTGGCCCATTTGGAACTTGCAAGGGATCTTTAAGACTTGGTCCACCTTGATGCCCATCATTTCCCTCCCCCCCCCCCCCTCCTCAAAAGGATTCCACCTCGAATCTCCAGTTGTATTAAAGGGAAAAAGTTTAGTAACATTGAAAATAGCATAAACATGATACTTACCAAGAAGATCCACTTGATATGAATTATCATTAATTCTCTCAATAATTTAGAAAAGTCTATCCAAACTACTCCTCTTATCAACAAGTAAAAGCATCGAATTTAAGTGGATTAAAACAATAAACAATTTCAAAATGAAAATAAGAAATAATAGTATGCATGGTCCAATATATATGCAAAATCTAATAATGACAAATGATACTTCCGCAAACGTCCATGCAACAAGTCAATGAATGGCAAATGATGCTCCCACAAATGTTCATGAAACACATTTAAAGTCTTCCTTACACTAAAATGATCACTCCAATTATATGCAATCTCAATGAATGGTAAACCATACTCCCAAAAATATTTATGCAATATGCCTAAAATCTTCTTTACACTAAAGTGACCACTCCAACTATATGCAAACTCAATGAATGGGAAACAATACTCCCACCAATGGACATGCAACACGTCGAAAGTCTTCTTTACACCAAAATGTCCTAACAAACCAACAGCCGTGCACTAGCAACTCACACATAAGACTAGTATGCTCACAAAGTTTATTCTCTCTAAACAAATACCAATCTAGTCTATAGCACTTACCAAACAATGTTTTCTTATGTACTCCATACACACTAGCAAAGTCGTCATCATTAGCATGCAATTTCTTATCATATTCAAATGTCAATAACTTTGCTTCTAGAATGAAGACAAGGACATACCTTCTTGATATTGCAATAACCACAAAATTTTACTTATCTTGTGTGTATTTGATTATATGAGGAAAAGTCTCAATACATTCCTCCCACTTGGTATGCATTCTAGTCAACTTACCTTGTCCCTTCAAGTGCGTCAAGGACTTATGTCCTTCAAAGAAAGGTGGGGTAGGGATTGTAGCACCTGACATAAAATCAATGTATTGCTCTATCTCTCTAATAGGTGGCAATCTACTAAACACACAGCTAGGAATCCCAACCTTATATTCCTACAACAAAGAGATAATAACACTAGGAAAAGATTCGTTAAATTCGTTAGTATTAAAATTCGCCTTAGAATAAAAACTCACTTCTCTCTTTATTTTTCTCTCACCTACTTCACTCTTGCTTTTATTTTTTCCCTCATTTTTCTTTTCACTCTCTTTTTTTCTTAAGGTTTCAGCCTCACTTTCATTTATTTTCTCTCATTTTCTGTCTCACTATTTCTTTCTTTTTCAATCTCACTCCCACTTTTTCTTTTTCACTCAACCTCACTTTTACTCTTTCTTTATTAATCTCATTTTCGCTCTTTCTTTTTTTATCAATCTCACTTCCACTCTTTCTTTTTTGATTAACCTTACTTTCACTCTTTCTTTTTTGATCAACCTTACTTTTCAGATTCAGTTGGTCCTTATGGACCTGTGTTGGAGTTAAATGAGCAAGTTTGATTATTTTTCCAACATTTTCAAAACTATACATATTTCTGAATCCATCATGGATCACTCTCCTATCACACTGCCATGGCCTCCCCAACAAAATATGGTCAACATATATAGGCACTACATCACAAAACACCTCATCCTTGTACTTCCCAATTGAAAAAGAAACTAGCATTTGCTTATTTACCCTAACCTCCCCATAGTCATTTAGCCACTGCAACTTGTATGGTTTAGGGTGTTTCAAAGTATGTAAATTCAATTTCTCAACTAAATTAGTATTAGCCACATTAGTACAACTCCCTCCATCAATGATCATATTACATACCTTATTGTTGATGTGGTATCTAGTATGAAAAATGTTCTCTCTGCTGCTCTATTTCATCTATCTTAATTTGTGTATTGAGAGCACTCCTGGCAATAAGAGACGCACCATACTTTTCATACTCATATCCATTCTCAAAGCTGGGCTCACGTCTCCTCCAATCTGTAGGAACCTTGCAAATTTCTAATCACTGCACCTCGTTGATCCATTGTATCCCCACTTCCCCCAAAGCCAAATTCAATCGTTCAAACTTTTGTTGCATGGACTGCAACACAAAGAATGAGTTATCTACCATCCCCTTTGGTAATGAGTCATTTTTATGAGATATCGTGATGAGCTCCAAGGCGGACCAAGTCTTAAGGATCAATTACAAGATTAAAAGCTACAAAGAGCAAGCAACAATTCAAAGATTGGTGCAATTCACTTGGGTCGAGTCTAGCAAGAGCCCAATATTCAATATGAGCTTAAGAGAAGAAGATCCAATTTTCATCTATGTGATACGATGCTATGGAAGACACGACTTGGGCATATTGTTATTGAAGGTCATTGACTTATTTATCTAATTAAAAGGGCTTATTTTATTAGTCATAGGAATTAATCTAGAATAACTGGACTTGGGGGATGTCCAGCCCACATGTCTTATTTCTAATGAATTAGGGTTTTTGGGAAGGCCTTGTATTTTGACTAAGGGCATATTTGAAAAGTTATTATTTTATTTGAACTAGGGTTTTAAAAGTTACTGTAGTGCGGCATTGTTCACGCAACAGTACCTGCGGTATTGTTCACTTAGGATTTTTGGAGATTCTTATTTAAACCACTTGTAGCCTCATTTGAGAAGGGCAGACATTATTGAAATTGATAAATTTTATTCATTGTGAGCTAAGTTTATCTCCTCTTATTCTTGATTGAATGTTTGAACTTATCAAAGGTAAATCACAACCTTTGTGGCGTTCCTCCTTTGTAATTTGGGTTCTTGAAACAGGTTCTTCAACGGGTCTAGGTTTTAATATAATCTAGGTTCTTGAAACGAGATCTCAATGGGTCTAGATTCTCCACTCATAGATTTGAGTTTGGCTTTCTTGGATTTGTTTTTCCAATATTGTTGTTGGGTCTCAAAGTGAGTCAATGGGGGGTTCACATCATTTGGTATCAAAGCTCAGTTTCCAATCAGGTCTAATTCTATCTTTTATTTATTGAAATTTTTAATTCTAGGGCTTCATTGTTCTAGGGTTAAAAAAAAAAGTGCAGAAATTCGTTTTTCCTTGGGTTGCCAAAATTTGCTCCATTTAGGGTTTGAAAGTTTTAGGGTTTCATTGATTCTCTTCTATTTTCTTATCAATTTTTATGTGTTTGAATTCAATTGTTTGATTATCACAATTGAATATTTCTGTTTGTGGTTGAATTGTTGAGAAAAGAAAATAAATGATAGGAAAGGAAAAGAAAATAAAAGAAAATAAAAAAAAAAGAAAAGAAAAAAAGGGAAAAAAAATTCAAAAAAAAAACCTAAAAAAATAGAGAAAGAAAATAATTTTGGGTATAGTTGTTTGAAATACTTTGTCATATGAAATTGATTAGGCATTGATTGAGTCTTATCTTTAAAGGGGCTGAATACATCTTTCTAGTTGGTGTCTTGTTTTGTAATTACTCTTTTCTCCGTATAATTTTCTTGATTCTCGTGTCATTTTGTTCCTTCTGTGTTTCTCTTGTTCTTATTTTCTTGGACCTAATTACTAGTTGGAATAAAATAAGGTTGTATTGTCTTAATTGAGTTCAATTAGTTCTTAAAGAAATTGAGTGGGAAAACACTTGAGGTAAAAGGCAAGAGAGTGAGAGATCATTATTGAAAAAAAAAAAACCAATTAAGAGTGAAATACAAGTGCAATGCCATTATTCGAGTGTAAACACGTAAGGGAGTGTGTGAGGTCTTTTCCACCCACTAACACTGTGATGACCCGCTTTTATGTGTATTTTCACTGAAGGAGTTGTTTTTAATTTAATTAATATAGTAGTCATTTTATTTTAAATTATTTTATTTTAATTGGTTTTTATTTATTTGATATGGTGTTTAATTTATTTTAGTTGTTTTATGTTTTAAAATCGTTTTCGGCGAATCACTTTTCGGATTTTGGAGTAAGGACTGGACCTCATTTCTTTTCCCTCATCTTTTCTTTTTCTTTTCTCTTTTTCTTCTTTTTCCTTTTTCTTTCATTTTCTTTCTTTTTCTTTTTCCTTATTCTTCTTTCTTCTTCTTTTTCCCCGCACGCCTGAACAGCCCCTTCTCCCCCTTCCCGTCACCGACCCTTTGCCCAACCTAGACCTGCCGCCGCCGGCTGACGTGGACGACACAGCCACCGGCATTCGAACCCCTCCGGCCGGTGCACTACCTCACCAAATATCTCCCCCATTCGGCCAGCTGTTAGCCCCCTACGCCCCTTCTAAGCCGCACGGATTCTTGCCTATTTCGGCGCCGTTGTTCCACCTTCGGCCACCACCTCTTCACAGCTTCTTCCTCTACCTCTTAGTAAACTAACCCACCTAATTTTGGCCTCGATCTATTGCCGGAGCAGCTCCCACAAGCTCAACTCCGTTCAGCCCTTTTAAGCTCCTCCTTCACTGCCGTTTCCACCGCCACCCACGGCCAAAACTTACTTTCCTTAGCTTCATAAACATCTCAAAACCATTCCCTATCAATTTCGTGTCTTGGTTTGTCCACGTTCGAAAGTGGGTAAGTTATTACCCACGGCCACAGTGTAAATTACACTGTTATGTTGCTTTTCCTCCACCTTTTGCAATGCCGCAAGCTTTCAAAAAATACCGTATAGTGCTGTAAGTATTTTCCAAACTCTAATTTTAGATTTAAATATATTTTGCTCTTACAATAAATATTTGCTGTTGGTTGGTTGATTTCGAACTAAGTCCGAGGAGTTCGGGAGTCGGATGGATTGAGGATGGAGTTGATTGGTTTGTTGATTAGTGATTGGTTGGTTCGTTTGTGCCTTGTGGTTGCATTTACATGGTGCATGCACGTGCATTTTATTTAAATTGAGAAAATCCTATTTTTTTGGCATAAATGGATTTTCGGGTGCGTGTGTCTCACAAGCCCAAGCCGGGATGGATTATTATCTCGGTGGATCTCCTCTGTTCACTCAGGAGCATAATATACTGAGTGATGTCCCCTGAGTTGTCGCTGGGTGACAACGGGAGTGGGCGGGATGGTAACGCTCTACTTACTAACTCCGTGGCCCTTCGCTGGTTGGGGTTAGAGGATACTTGGCTACGAACGTGCAGGGCGCGGAACTGAGCATCGCTCGTTTAGGTGTCATACGCGTGGTCGTTACCCACGATGTGGCACAGGAGCCAGGGTGTGCAGATGACCCCTAGGGGAGGTCATGGTGCATACGGATTAATTGGTTATTGGTTTGAGTTGGTTTTGGGCCAAATGTGACTTTTGGCGTGATATTTGAAAAGGATACATTTTGGGGCCAAATGGGATTTTTGGCGTGCGTGGAAAAATATGATTTTATGGGTCATGTGCATTGCATTCTTTTATGCATATTGTTTGAGTTTTAATATGTTTTTGTCTAGTGGGGTTTGGATCTTACTTACCTGCGGCACCATTTTGTTACCGTAGATTTTGGTGCAGAGATAGAAGAGGAGGAGGAGGCTGAACCCGAAGATGTGGCTCTGCCGGAGTATTGAGTGGAAGTTAATGTCTTGTTATTTGGCTTTGAAACTATATTTGTAGTTTGTAATATTTTATTATGTATGTTTTGAACAGTTTTGTATTAAACTAAGAAAAATTCTGGTACTTAGTTATATGACTTTGCTATCCGTTGCGTGTTTCTTCATGCACATTTGTTGCTTATACACACACTTGGCACTCGTCAATAAGGTGATGACCCATGTTGTCATCATCCAGACGGCTCGATTTCCCCGTGTCCGTGCGTGGGGATTTGGGGGCGTCACAGGTGGTATCAGAGCGGTTTGGCTCTGGGTAAAACCACATGTCCCGTAGGTAGTACCAGAATGTTTTCAAAGTTGTGTTTTAAAATTTATTTTAAGTAAAGTTGCTATTTGACATATTTTATTTGTTTTATTTATTTGAGCTTGTTTGCTTGTTTTATTTATTTAGTTATGTTATTGCATGCTGGTTTCTTTTTGTTTCTTGTTATGTGGTTTGGTTTTGGTTTTTGGTTTTATGTTGTTGGTTTTTTTTTATTTTTCTTAAAGGGGGTCAAAGGTTATGTTGCGGCAGGAAAATGGTGAGACCAAGAAAATCTACTTAGGAGCCACGGGACGATACACCGAGAGATGATTCCATAGCCCAAGCAATAAGGCAGATGACTGAGTTCATGCAATAGAATTTTAGGCCACAACAAGAAGGGTCTTGGCCACAACAAGGAGGTCCTTGGCCACAACAAGGAGGGCCTTGGCAACAAGGAAGGCCTTGGCTACTACCTGGAGGGCCTAGTAGAGGAGTGCAAGCTTGGTGCACCTATGAGCGCTTTCTGGTGCATCGAACTCCACACTTCACTGGAGAAAATGATCCACTTCAAGCTGGAAAGTGGATCAGAGATTTAGAGAGGACGTTTGAAGTATGTGGTTGCACTGAGGCCAACAAGCACTTTATGCCATCTATCTGTTGCAAGACACCGCTTCTGAGTGGTGGGATACAAAGAGAGTGATGCTAGAGTCAAAATTGGGGTCTTTTGCCGCTGTGACCTGGCAGCGCTTCAAGAAAGAATTTAATAATCGCTTCTTTCCCGCTTCTGTAAGGCGGCAAAAAGCAAGAGAATTCTCAAGCTTGGTTCAAGGGAGCATGACCGTGGAACAGTACGCCCGAAGATTTATAGAACTTGGGCGATTTGCTCCCCACCTCATCGCCTCGGAGAAAATGCAGGCCGAGTGTTTCCAGGAGGGTCTACGTCTTGATATACGCCGAATGGTGGTCAGCCATCGGATATCCACTTTTCAGGATTTAGTGAATGTGGCCACTCTTGTGGAGCGAGAGAATAATTTTAGTATGGGCTCCCCTCCAGGACATAAAAGGCAGAGTTTTTCTAGTGAAGAAAGTAGTTCGGGTTCACCTTAGAAATTTGTTCAGCAGACCGGGATTCGACCACAAGCGTCCTCAGGTGTACGTATGGGAGGACGAGTGCCAATTTGCAGAATTTGTAACAAAGCTCATGAGGGCGAGTGTCGGCTAAGTGGTGGACCCCATTGTTACCGATGCGGCCAAGTGGGATATTTCACTCATGAGTGCCCCGTTAGAGTTCAAGGAAGTCGTGGGGGTAGACGGGGTGGAAGAAAAAATCAAAGGCAAACAGTGCAAGCCCGAGTTTATGTTGTCACACAAGAAGATGTTGATGATGAGGCGCCAACGACCCATGATGCTAGAGTAATTACAGGTATGGATCTAATTTAATTTAATTTTGGATTTGATCTTTAGTGTGTTGGTTTCTTCTTTGTTTTTTTGGATTTCATGGGTTAATGTGTTTGGTTCAGAGAGAGACCGTTTATATGAGTTTTATGCTTGCACTTTGTTTGATTCGGGTGCATCACAGTCATTTGTATCTTCCACTTTCGCTCGGATGTGTAATTTGGTTACGGAACCTTTGCCAAAGTCATTGGTAGTGGCTCTACCCAATGGTGAAATGGTATGGTGTTCCAAGGTTGCTTTGGGTTGCCCATTAAATTTTGATAGAAGGTTCTTAGATGCTGATTTGGTGGTGTTTAATCTGTTGGGTTTTGATATCATCCTTAGGGATGGATTGGCAATATCGATATTCTGCGAGTATTAACTGCAGAAGTTGGGTGATTAGCTTTCAGCTTCCAGATGGTGATTGCCTGGAATTTGCAGGGAGTAAGGTAAAAGAAAAGTCGGTAATTATATTGGCAATTCAAGCAACAAGAGAGATTGCAGGGAGAGCAGATGCCTTCTTAGTCCAGATGGTGTCTACGTCGTCTGAGAAGAAGTCTTTGGTAAATATTCCAGTTATGGAAGAATTTCCCAACATGTTTGTGGATGACTTGCCTGAACTACCCCCTGTTCGTGAAATGGAGTTTGTTATAGACCTGGAACCTGGAGCGGCTCCTGTACATAAAGCTCCTTACCACATGGCAATGGCTGAATTAAAAGAGTTGAAGACTCAATTGCAAGAGTTGGTTGACAAGGGGTTTATTCAGCCTAGTACTTCGCCGTGGGGTGCGCCAGTACTGTTCGTTAAAAAGAAAGATGGAACCCTCCGTATGTGCATTGATTATCAGGAGTTAAATAAGGTGACCATCAAAAATAAATATCCTCTCCCACGGATCGATGATTTATTTGATCAGCTTCAAGGAGCAGTTGTGTTCTCGAAGATTGATTTGAGGTCAGGATACTATCAGTTGAGGATAAGGGACAAGGATGTGCCCAAAACTGCTTTCAGGTCGAGATATGGGCATTATGAATTTAAGGTGATGCCGTTTGGGTTAGCCAATGCCCCTATTGCTTTCATGGATTTAATGAATTGGGTATTTAGGCCTTATTTGGATTCCTTTGTGGTAGTATTCATTGATGATATTTTAATTTATTCCCGAGATGTTGAAAAGCATGTTTATCATCTTCGTCTAGTTCTTGGGAAATTGAGAGAACACCAGTTGTATGCCAAGCTTAGCAAGCGTGAATTCTGGTTGGAGGAAGTCAGATTTCTTGGGCATGTGATTTCCCGAGATGGAGTGGCTGTTGATCCTAGTAATGTGGAAGCCATTTTGTCATGCCGACTACCGTGCGTGAGATCTAGAGTTTCTTGGGACTTGTCGGATATTACCGAAGATTTGTGGAGGGATTTTCTCACCTATCCGAACCTCTCATAGCTTTGACTAGAAAGAATGCAGAATTTGTTTGGTCAGACAAGTGTGAGAGAAGCTTCCAAGAATTGAAGAGCAGGTTGACGACTGCACTAGTGTTGGCGCTTCCAGAAGCGCATAAGCTATTCGTAGTCTTCAGCGATGCGTCTAAATTTGGTTTGGGTTGTGTCCTTATGTAGGAGGGACGGGTTGTTGCTTATGCATCTCGTCAGCTAAAGGATCAAGAGAAGAATTATCCGACGCACGATTTGAAATTGGCTGCGATTGTTTTTGCTCTTAAGATCTGGCGGCACTTTTTATATGGGGAAGCTTGCGAAGTATACACCGATCACAAGAGCTTGAAGCACTTGTTTTCCCAAAAGAATCTGAACAAGAGGCAGAGGCGATGGCTAGAGCTAATCAGTGACTATCAGTGCGAGACCAAGTACCATCTGGGGAAGGAAAATATAGTTGCTGATGCTTTGAGTCGAAAATCGCACTTGGAAGATGAAGCCGAGTCGTCAGAATTGGATTCTTTGCTTTACGGGATGAGAAGACTCCTTGTTGAGAGTTCATAGCAAGAGGAGGTATTATCTTCAATTCTTAATATTCGAGTGGCTGATTTTAAGGAATTGAAGACTCTTCAAAGGAAGGATCCGAAGCTGTTGAATATCAGAAAAAGAGTCAAAAAATCTCAGGGGCCATTGCATTACAGTATGGATCAAGATGGAATTCTTCGGTTCTGAGATTGTAGGGTGGTCCCTAAAGATTTAGAATTCAAGGAGCGGATCATGGTAGAAGCTCATGCGGCCCCTTATTCAGTTCATCTCGGTAGTACGAAGATGTACCAGGACTTGAAGAAAAATTATTGGTGGGATGGAATGAAGAGGGTTATTGCCTTGTATGTTGAGAAATGTCACACATGCCGTCAAGTCAAGGCCGAGCATCAAAGACCCGCCGGTATGCTCCAACCCCTCCCTATTCCTGAGTGGAAGTGGGACGACATCACGATGGATTTTGTGGTAGGCTTGCCAAGGACTCTTGGTGGGAAGAATTCTGTTCGGGTGATTGTTGACCGGTTAACGAAGAGTACTCATTTCTTGCCTGTCAATAACACTGATTCCTTGGGTAAGTTGACACGCTTATACGTGAAAGAGATAGTGCGGCTGCATGGCATACCGAAGAGTATTGTGTCGGATTGGGACCCAAGGTTCACGTCTCAGTTTTGGAAAAGTTTGCGGGCAGCATTGGGTACTAAGTTGAAGTTCAGTACTGCATATCACCCTGAGACGGACAGCCAATCAGAGCGCACCATTCAGACCCTTGAAGACATGTTGCGAGCATGTATCATGGAATTTCAAGGGAGTTGGGAAAATCACTTACCGCTCATAGAATTCGCGTATAATAATAGCTTCCATGCGACTATTCAGATGGCTCCTTATGAAGCTCTTTATGGGAGGAAGTGCAAATCACCTTTGTGTTGGGATGAAGTCGGGGAAAGTAAGATAATTGGGCCTGAAATAATTCAAGAGATGCAAAGGCAAGTTCAGATCATCAGGGATAAAATGGTGGCAGCTCAGAGTTGTCATAAAAGCTACGCTGATACCAGGAGGAGAGAGTTATCTTTTGAAAAGGGTGATTGGGTTTATCTCAAAGTCTCTCCCATAAAGGGAGTTAAGCGTTTTGGTAAGAAGAGGAAACTAGATCCGAGGTATGTCGGCCCTTTTCAGATTTTGGAGAAGGTAGGGTTCGTCGCTTATAGAGTTGCTTTACCAGAATATTTTAGGGATATTCATGATGTCTTCCATGTATCATCCTTGAAGAAGAGTTTTGGACAACAAGAGCCGTGCTTTGTCGACCCAGAGAGTATTCAGTTGCAACCGGACCTTACTTATGAGGTTGTTCCATCTCAGATCATGGATTGGAAAGAGCAACAATTGAGGTCCAAGATGATGCCTTTGGTTAAGGTGGCATGGGGAGATCCGTTAGCTCAAGATTTCTCTTGGGAGAGAGTAGCTGACATGAGGGAGCAGTACCCCCTACTTGTTTGAGTAATGACGGTACGTTTCTTAATCTTGCTCTCAATGGTTGTATGTGGCTTGCTTCAAGTTGGTGTGTGACCTTGCAAATTTCGAGGACGAAATTTGTTTTAAGGGGGGAAGGATGTGATGACCCGCTTTTACGTGTATTTTCACTGAAGGAGTTGTTTTTAATTTAATTAATATAGTAGTCTTTTTATTTTAAATTATTGCATTTTAAATTGGATTTTATTTATTTGATGTGGTGTTTAATTTATTTTAGTTGTTTTATGTTTTAAAATCGTTTTTGGCAGATTAGTTTTTGGATTCCGGAGTGAGAACTGGACCTCATTTCTTTTCCCTCATCTTTTCTTTTTTTTTTCTCTGTTTTCTTTTTCTTTTTCCTTTTTCTTTCCTTTTCTTTCTTTTTCTTTTTCCTTCTTCTTCTTTCTTCTTCTCTTTCCCCGCACGCCCGAACAGCCCCTACTCCCGCTTCCTGTCGCTGACCCTTTGCCCAGCCCAGACCTGCCGCCGTCGGCTGACGTGGCCAACACAGCCACCGGCATTCGAACCCCCTTCGGCCGGCGCACCACCTCACCAAATATCTCCCCCATCTGGCCAGTCATTAGCCCCCTACGCCCCTTCTAAGCCGCACGGATTCTTGCCAATTTCGGTGCCATCATTCCACCTCCGGCCACCACCTCTTCACAGCTTCTTCCTCTACCTCTTGCCGACCTAACCCACCTAATGTTGGCCTCGATCCGTTGCCGGAGCATCTCCCATGAGCTCAACTCTATTCAGCCCCTTTAAGCTCCTCCACCGCCGTCTCCACCGCCACCCACGGCCAAAACTCACTTCCTTTAGCTTCATAAACATCTCAAGACCATTCCCTATCAATTTCGTGTCTTGGTTTGTCCACGTTCGAAAGTGGGTAATTTATTACCCACGACTACAGTGTAAATTCCATTGTTACGTTGCTTTTCTTCGGCCTTTTGCAATGCCACGACCTTTCAAAAAATACCATATGATGCAATAAGTATTTTCCAAACTCTACTTTTAGATTTAAATATATTTTGCCCTTACAATAGATATTTACTGTTGGTTGGTTGATTCCGGACTGAGTCCGAGGAGTTCGGGGGTCGGATGGATTAAGGACGGAGTTGCTTGGTTTGTTGATTAGTGATTGGTTGGTTGGTTTGTGCCTTATGGTTGTATTTACATGGTGCATGCACATGCATTTTATTTAAATTGAGAAAATCCTGTTTTTTTAGCGTAAATGGATTTTCGGGTGCGTATGTCTCACAAGCCCAAGTCGAGATGGGTTATTATCTCGGTGGAGCTCATCTGTTCACTCGGGAGCGTAAGATACTAAGTGATGTCTCCAGAGTTGTCACTGGGCGGGATGGTAACGCTCTACGTACCGACTCCATGGCCCTTCGTTGGCGGGGGCTAGAGGATGCTTGGCTACGAACGCGTGGGGCTCGGAACTGGGCATCGCTCGTTTAGGTGTCATACGCGTGGTTGTTACCTGCGGTGTGGCACAGGAGCCAGGGTGTGCGGATGACCCCTAGGGGAGGTCATGGTGCATACGGATTAATTGGTTATTGGTTTGAGTTGGTTTTGGGCCAAATGTGACTTTTGGCGTGATATTTGGAAAGGATACGTTTTGGGGCCAAATGGGATTTTTGGCATGCGTGGAAAAATATGGTTTTATGGGTCATGTGCATTGCATTCTTTTATGCATATTGTTTGATTTTTAATACGTTTTTGTCTAATGGTTTTTGGATCTTACTTACCTGCGGCACCATTTTGTTACCGTAGATTTTAGTGCAGAGATCGAAGAGAAGGAGGAGGTTGAGCCCGAGGATGCGGCTCCGCCGGAGTATTGAGTGGAAGTTAATGTCTTGTTATTTGGCTTTGAAACTATATTTGTAGTTTGTAATATTTTATTATGTATATTTTGAACAGCTTTGTATTAAACTAAGAAAAATTCTGGTAGTTAGTTATATGACTTTGCTATTCGCTACGTGTTTCTTCGTGCACATTTGTTGCTTATACATACACTTCGCACTTGTCTATAGGGTGGTGACCCATGTTGTCAACATCCAGACGTCTCAATTTCCCCGTATCCGTGCGTGGGGATTTGGGAGCGCCACAAGCACTTTTTTTGTGCAGCGCGTATGATGCCTCATAAAAGTGATACATCACCAAAGAGATGGCAGATAACTCCTTTGTGCTGCAAGTCATGCAACAACAATTTGAACGGTTGAACATGGTGTTGCATGAAGTGAGGGATAGGATGGATCAACGAGCTGCAGTGATTATAAATCTACAAAGTGGGAAAGATAGGAGGAGACGTGAGCCTAGTATTGAGAATATGTATGATAAGAATGAAGGGCATGGTGAGTTTCTTATTGCCCGGCATGCTGTCAATACACAAATTAAAATAGATGATATGGAGCACCAGAGAGAGAATATTTTTCATATTAGATGTCACATCAACAACAAAGTATGTGGTATGATCATTGATAGAGGAAGTTGTACTGATGTTGCTAACACTACCTTAGTTGACAAATTGAATTTACCTACTTTGAAACACCCTAAACCATACAAGTTGCAGTGGTTGAATGATTGTGGGGAGGTTAGGGTAAATAAGCAAGTGTACACTTGAAGGGACAAGGTAAGTTGGATAGAATGCATGCCGAGTGAGTTCAATTCATTAAGACCTTTCCTCATGTAATTCAGTACACACATCGTAAGAAAAATTTTGTGTTTGATGCTTTAGCAAGAAGGTATATCCTTGTCATCATTTTAAATACAAAATTATTGAGACTTGAATATGATAAGAAATTATATGTTAATGATGATGGCTTGGCTAGTGTGTATAGAGTATGTGAGAAAGCATCGTTTGGTAAGTTCTATATATTCTAGATTGGTCCTTGTTTAGAGATAATAGACTTTTTGTGCCTAACAGTTCTATGCGTGAGTTGCTTGTGCTTGGAGGACAGAAAGGTGCTTTGATGGGACATTTTGGTGTAAAGAGAACCGTCGAAGTGTTGTATGAACATTGGTGGGAGTATTGTTTCTCATTCATTGAGTTTGCATATAGTTGAAATGGTCCCTTTGGTGTAAAGAATAGTTTAAGCTTATTGCATGAATACTTTTGGGAGTATGGTTTGTCATTCATTGAGGTCGGATATAATTGGAGTGATTATTTTGGTGTAAGGAAGATTTTAGATGTGTTTTATGAGCGTTTGTGTGAATATCATTTTCCATTCATTGAATTGTTGCATGAACGTTTGCGAGAGTATCATTTGTCATTATTAGAGTTTGCATATAATAAGACCATGCATACCACTATTTCTCATTCATCTTTTGAAGTTGTTTTTGGCTTTAATTCATTTATTCCTTTTGATTTAATGCCTTACCAATTAATGACAGAAGTAGCTTGGATGGACATTTCCAAACTCTTGATAAAATTAATGATACTTCATATCTAGTGGATCTTCCAGGTAAGTATCATGTGCTTGCTATTTTCAATATTACTAATCTATTTTCCTTTGATCCAAGTGGAAATTTGAGGTCGAATCCTTTTTAGCAGAAGGGGAATGATGGGCTCCAAGGCGGACCAAGTCTTAAAGATCAATTATAAGATTAAGAGCTACGAAGAGCAATGAACAATGCAAAGATTGGTACAATCTACTTGGGTCGAGTCTAGCAAGAGTCCAATATTCAAGATGAGCTTGAGAGAAGAAGATCCAGTTTTCATTTATATGATACGACGTTATGGAAGACACGACTTGGGCATATTGTTATTGAAGGCCATGGACTTATTTATTTAATTAAAATGACTTATTTTATTAGTCATATGAATTAATCTAGAATAATTGGGCTTGGGGGATGTCTAGCCCACACGTTTTATTTCTAATGAACTAGAGTTTTTGGGAAGGTCTTGTATTTTGGCCAATAACATATATGAAAAGTTATTATTTTATTTGAATTAGGATTTTAGAAGCTACAGTACCCGCGGTATTGTTCACTTGGGGTTTTTGGGGATTGTTATTTAAACCACTTGTAGCTTCATTTGAAAATGGCAGACACTATTGAAGTTGATGAATTTTATTCATTGTGAGTTGAGTTTATCTCCTCTTGTTCTTCATTGAACATTTGAACTTATCAAAGGTAAATCACAACCTTTGTAGCATTCTTCCTTTGTAATCTGGGCTCTTGAGATGGGTTTTTCAACGGGTCTAGATTTTACTATAATCTAGGTTCTTGAAGCGAGATCTCAACGGGTCTAGATTTTCCATTCATAGACTTGACTTTGACTTTCTCGAATTTGTCTTTTCAATATTGTTGTTGGGTTTCAAAGCGAGTCGATTAGGGTTCACATCACATCGTATGCACTGCACAAAAAGAATGTTAGTGGTAAAAATCTCACACACTCCCTTACGTGTTTACACTCAAATAATGGCACTCCACTCATGTGTTACTCTTAATTGACTTTTTCCCGATAATGATCTCACACTCTCTTTCCTTTTACCCCAAGAGTTTTCCTACTAAAGTTCTTTAAGAACTAATTGAACTTAATCAAAACAATACAATATTGTTTTATTCTAACTAGTAATTAGGTCCAAGAAGCAAGAATAAAAGAAATGCGGAAAGAATAAAATGACACGAGAATCAAGGAATTAACATGAGTGAAACAGTCATTACAAAATAAGATACCAACTATAATGATATATTAAGGCCTTTTGATGATAAGGCTTAATCAAATTTTTTTTTTTTCAAATTTTCTTTTCTTTTCTTTTCCTTTCCTTTCTTTTCTCACCAATTCAATCACAAACAACAATATTTAATTGTGTAAATCAAATTATTGAATTTAAGCACACAAGAATTGACAAAAGTAGCAGGAAACAATGAAACGAAACTCCAAGTAATTGACAATTCAAATATGCAAGAAGCCCTAGAATTTAGAAACCCTAATGAAGCAAATTTCAGCAGCCCAAGAATAAGGAATTTCAACCGACACCAAAAATAAGAAACACAAACCCTAATGATAGAGCAATTGCGGCAGCCCTAGGAACAAGTAAATTTCCGCCCCCTTTTTTTTTGGAACCCTAAAATAATAAAACCCTAGAATTAAATTTCAAGATGCAAGAATTAAAATATAGAATCAGACCCTGATTGGAAACCTTACTATGATACCAAATGATATGAACCCGCAGAATTGAAATCCCTTGAACTCACAATCAATTTGTAAACTCACCCAAGAAAGTCAAAATCAAGTCAATGGATGAAAGAATCTAGATCAATTAAGAAACTCGTTTCAAGAATCTAGATTATATTAAAATCTAGACCCATTAAAAAATTTGTCTCAAGAACCCAGATTACAAAGGAGGAAAGCTACACAGGTTGTGATTTACCTTTAATAAGTTCAAAAATTCAAGAAGAATAAGAGGAGGTAAAACTCAACTAACAATGAAATAATCATCAAATTGTCTAACCAAAAGTGTTGCATGGCTACAAGCTTAATTATGATCTAAAATAAAAGAAACCCTAGCCAAAATAAACCCATTTCTTCCAAACATCCCCTTGAGTGAACAGTGCCGCACTACAATACTGTGAATAGTGCCACACCACAGTAATTCTTTGAAACCTCAGTTCAACAAAATAATGATTTTCCCAATATGCCCTTAAGTCCTCAAAATAAACTCAATTATTCTAAACTAATAAAATAAGTCCTTTAAATGAATTAGACAAATTGAAAGCCTTCAAGTGCCTAATGCCTTTAAGTCATGTAGCACTCTTCCATAGCTTGTATCAAATAGATCATTACTGGTTCTCCTTGTTTCAAACCCATCTTGAGTGTTGGGGCTTTTACTAGTTTCATTACAAGTGGATTTCACTAATCCTTGTATTGTCTCATTGATCTTCTTGGCTCTTGACCTTATGATTGACCCTATTTAGAACTTGTAAGGGATCTTTAAGATTTGGTCCACCTTGAGATCCATCACCTTGTCTTTATGGTCCATTTTAGGTGGAACAAAGGATTGGTGTGGTGGCTTATAGCCTAAGGCTACCGAATACTACTCAGATCCACAACCTTTTTCATGTCTCTCAATTAGGGGCAAAAAAACAAAAAAAAAAACAAAAAAAAAATTGAAAACCAGCTGGTTCTTAATAATTGAAACTGGTCCTAAACTAGTACAATACCCGTTTTCATATTTTAAAAATTGGTTTAAAGTAAACCAAAGCGGTATATATATTTATAGTTTTTATATTATATATAAGTTTTTATATTATATCATATATATTATATGCTAAATTGTTAATTAATATAACATGAAATTTTAATCTTATTATTCAAGTCTATTAATCTTATAATATAAAATTAATATAACATGTGATATAACATAAAATCTTATAATTTTTAATATAACATTTGATATATTTTAATCCTAAACATAAACATTAATATTAAGTACTTTTGATATATATATATAAAGAATAAATACATTTTTGGCATAATATATATTTTTTTTTTTGTAAATACATTTTTATGCATTTGATCATATATACTCATATAAAAAGTCTAGAACTTATATAGACTATAGTTAAATTTAATACTATACTAATATGTGTTAATTATTATAAAATAATATACTTATACTATAATATAAATATACTAGTAGTTTAGTATATGTTAATGTCATATTAATACTAACATAGATAATCTGTAAAACCAGACTAGACCAAAACTAGAAAAATTGAAATTCTAATTTCAGTAGTGAATTGGCCTGGTATCGGTTTTTACATTTTTAAAACTGGTGTATACTAATTCTGTTCTAAAAACTATACAAAATCGGACTAGTTGCACCCATACTCTTAATTAAAATGTAAGTTGGGTCAATACATAAACCACGTCGCAATGCTGCAACCAAAGGATGCTCAAGGTGTGCTTATGAAGCCTGAGCCAGAAGATACACTGACTCGAAGGACAAGGAAGGTAAAGTGTAGATCACCTTGGGTGGAATTGTTGGTTCGGTAGCAAGGAAAACCGGCGAAGGATGCTTCCTGGCATACCACCACCTGTGCTCAGACTTTCCCTACCTTGTAGATAAGGTGTTCTGATTAGGGGGGTGAGTTGTGACACGCCAACATGGGGAAGACTTCGGAAGGCGAAGTGAGACTATCGGGAAGAGACGGAACCCTAGACAATTGGGAGAAAGGAGAAGTAATGGGCTAAAAGGATGATGGGCTTAAGGTAAAGTGACGTGCAGATTGGGTGTTGTGGTCCTGAGGAAGCAGGCGTTGTTCATGGGCGTGGGCCGGGAGATGCTTCAGGCTTTTATCTTGTTAATTCATTTTCATGTAATCAGTATTAGTACTACTTTCTATTTAGTCCATCGGCCTAGTTGTAAGAAATTACATATAATATAGCATGCGCATCACAAAACATTTACAAAACCTTCCTTCGTATAATTTCATATATAATAGATGAATCTAAGGAGCTCAAGAAAAGGGTCTGTATCATAGCATGTAACTTGAAATTTCATTTATGCAAAACTTAACATATTAACTTGAACATTAAAGTCAAAGTCTTTACCTAATTCTGACTCAAATTATCGAAATCTCACTCGATTCAACCTAGCAATCCCATTTATAGACCATCAATCTTTGTTAATATGTTCTGCTATTTGGTATTCTTGAACGCCAATTTCAACACCTAGTACAGATTTGGTTTCTCCTCTTAGAATTTCGAGGGACTTTTTTTGCATCCAATCGTCGTTGAATAATGCAAACTATGTTTTCAACATGTTAATAATGGATGTTCCTATTTTAACGAAATTAAAACTATGTGGACAGCTTGTACAGCCTTGGTTTCTACGAATTTTCCAGATCTTGTTTTGATTTATTGGAATGCCTGCCACACTTGCAAATATGTCTTAAGCACTAATGCATCATATTTTAAAACGACATAATCATACTCAAGGGTGTTACGTTTAGTCTTGGAACAATAAATTGGTGTAAGAACTGGAAGAACAAACAAGAAGGAAGAACAAGAATTGGAATCTTGGAAATGACTTGGGGTTTTATTCGAGCCATTTACAAATAATAGACATAAAATGCCCTGTATTAATGATACAGTCTCTAATGTTCGAATTTAACACTAAACGCACCGTTTCTATATCCAAAACGTGCCATTTCATACTTCATTCTTTCTGTTGCCTTTCCCGCGTCCATGACAAAGGAGGATTCAGACCCATCTTTGTCACTTGAAGTTCATTTAGGAATACCAATCAGCATTCGTTTTTGACAAGTAAATTGAAGTACCGATCATCATTCTTAAAGTATGCATTTCACCTTCTTGCTATTATCATCACTTAAACCTGCAAAAACTTAGGAAGATGGGACTGTAGGAGTGAATCAACTCTCTTGCCTTGTTTTGATGAAAACCACGAGGATTGGCTGGATATTAAGTTCTTGGAGAGATTGGCTTGGAAGATTGAATCTTGCAACCAAGAAGGATGATAAATCTATTAGATGATTATTTTACTTCTATATTTAATGCTTGAAGATAGGGGTAAAAACAGACCCATTTGGCGTGGTTTTTGGGCAAAACCGATGTCAACTGATGAGAGAAAAAACGGAAGTCAGAATGAGTTATGACTTATAATGGAGGTGAAGGCTTCAATTTTTTAAAATATGTTTCAAGTTTTGGGGCCGATAAGGGGTATATATTTTGGTTTAGGGTCCAATTAATGTTTTTAATCCAATGATTTATTAAGCAATGAAATCTATATTATGAATAATACAGACAAAACTAAAGACATGTTCATGCATCTGGAAACTGCAGTGATGATCACTAATCTATGCCTTCACAAACAACCATTCAAACTTACTAAATAGAAAAGAATTAAAGAATAAAAAGACATTTTAAATTTTATGTTGTGTATTATTTTAATTGAATAACCTCAGTTATTTCCATTCATTGTGTGGGTTTGTCTAGTTTATAAGAAAATTGTAAGGTTGTCTTATGCTATAACACAGTAGAAGAAAACAAGGTTTTAATTCCTTAGAGGAATAGTTGTCTATCAGATATGTAAAGCCCGAACCCAAGGCCAAGACTTGAGGAAACCCAACCCATGAACAACCAGCCCAGTGACACCCAAAATCATCGTCGTTTTAGGTAAGGCTTAAAGCCTTCTGTTTTCCCTCTTCCTCCCATGATGGTTTTTGTGACGCCCCCAACACCCATGTACGGACACATAGAAATCGAGACGTCGGGATGATGACAACACAGGTCACACATCCCATCGCCAAGTACCAAGTGTGTGTACATGCAACAAGTATACAATAAAATCACGCAGCGGATAATAACAATCTTATAACTAAATACCAAAATTTTTGTTTAAATACAAATTCATTTAAAGTACACATAATAAAATATTACAAGTCTCAAATATTGTTTCAATGCCAAAACACAAAGGCATAAAAACTAGTAGAGATAACTTACAACATAAAGGACTCCCAGTCAATAACCTGGCGAAGCCGCCTCCTCGGGCTCAGCCTCCTCCTCAACCTCTATATCAAAATTTATGGTACCAAAAATGGTGCTGCAGGTAAGTAATAATCCAAACGCCATAAAATAAAATATATTAAACTCAACAATATGCATGAAAAGATGCCAAATGCACATGTCCCATAAATCCACATTTTTCCACGCACGCCAAAAATTTTATTTTGGCCCAAAACATATCCTTTAAAACCAGACCTTGCTATTATCCTAAATAATGGTCCAAACCAAGAAAACCACAATTTTTTCAGAAAATTGATCACAATATCCTGATACAAAATCATGTCATTTTTCCAGAAAATGACCCATATCCAATATCCAAAACTCGTTCTAATTTATTGCATGCACCATGATCTCCCCTAGGGATCATCCGCAAATTCTAGCTCCCGTACCACACCGCAGGTAACGATTACGCATGTGACACATAAACGAGCGATGCTCAATCTCGCACCCAATGCGTACCTGGACCAAGTCATCCTCTAGTCCTCGGCAGCCTAAGGACCATGGAGTCGACACGATAGTGTTACCGTATCTTACGATCGGGATGTCACTCAGTATTATCCACTCCCGAGTGACCAGAGGAGCTCCACTGAGATAATACCTCATCCCACCTTGGGGTCGTGATACACACGCACCCGGAAATTCATTTACACAGATAAAACCAGTTTTTATCAATTTAACACATGCACACGTATGCACTATGTAATGCACACCTCAAGACACAATTTATCCAAGAAAACTCAACATCAACAATAAACAAACAACTCTGTCCTCAATCCATCCGACTCTCGACTCTTCGGACTCAGTCCGAAATAACCAACCAGTCAATGAATTTATTGTAAAAGCAATAATATATTTAAATCTAAAATAGGGTTTGAAAAATACTTATAGCGCTCTATAATAATTTCCGAAGGATCAACGAGCTGAAAAGGACGAAGAAAAAGCAACATAACAGTGTAAAAACACTGTGGCCATGGGTTGTAAAATATCCATTTTTGAACGAGATCAAACGGAGACTAGGGAAGGCTAGGGTAGGGTTTAAAGGTGTTGGTGAAGCTAATGGTGGTGGTGTTTGGCCGGTGGAAATCGGCCAACTTTGAGGAAAAGAGGCTGTGGGAGAGTGAGGGAGAGTGCGGGAAGGTAGAGATACAACTGGACCCAGGGAGGCTAGGGAAGACTCACCAATGTGAGGGGAAGACAATGGTGACGGCGGTGAGGTGGTGTGGTGGGTCACGACGGCATGGGGAGCACAAAACCGTGTGGCTTAGGTGATGTTCGTGGTAGTTAACGGCGGCGTTTGGGGGGCTAAAAATGGAGGGGTGAGGTCGCCGGTGGGTGAGGAAGAAAATGGAAGCAACAGCAACAACAAAGGGTGGCACAAGGCGGAGCTGGAAGGAAAGGGTGCTGGCGGCTAACGGCTGCACGGGTTGGCCTAAAAATTGAGGGAGGTGATCATCGGCCAGAGGGGAGTCGACCAGTGGGGGCGGTGCACCACACGGTGGGCTAACGGTGGCGGTCTGGGTGGCACGAAAAATAGACAGAGGGGGAGGGGGAGGGGCTGGGTCACGCGGGAGAGAAGTAGGGAAAAAAGGAAGGAAAAAGAAAGAAAAGGAAGAAAAAAGAAAAAGAGAAAAGAAGAAGAAGAGAAAAAGAAAAAGGAAAGAAAAGAACTGAGATCCAGTCCTCACATCTAGGGTTCAGAAACTGATCCAACGAAAACAACTTTAAAAGTTATAAATATAATAAATAACTAATAAAAACTAGCAACATAATTTTAATCAAAAAATAAACTAAAATAAATTAAACAAGAATTTAAACTCAAAACAATAATTAATATTATGGAAACTCTACAAAATAAGTATCACAACTATATAAATCCAATTAAAATACGAAAATTTAAAATAAAAGAACTAATATTTTAATTAAATTAAAATACTCATTCAGCGAAAATATACGTAAAAATGGGGTATCACAGTTTTTCCCTTTCCCTCTCTGATTTTTAGTTTTTGCTTGTTCCGCACTTCACTCTCCCATCTCCTCATCTTCTCAACTGCATATCTTTTCCTTGCCCTTAGTAATTTTCGCTCTCATCAAACTCTCTCCCTCTTTGTTCCCTTCATTTCTTCTGTGTTTTCTTGCTACAATTTTGGAGGTTTCTGAATCTGGTAGCCGAAGACGACATCAATTGCAGCTGAGCACTATAGAATGCTGACATGTTTGCCTCTCCCTTTATCGCTTTGTTCTTTTTTCCTGGTAATTTTGGGTGGTTGCAGGTGGTGATAGATTTTTAGTTTTGGGATGCCGAGACCCTCACATCAGTAAGCCTTGATCTCTTTTCTTTGATAATTTTATCATGTGGCTCTTTCAAGGAGGAAACTTAGCAATGGTACTTTTTGTTGGTGCATAGGACGGTGATTTCATATCTGGGCAATGTTACTTCACTCTCTTATTCCACCAGATACCTCACAATGCTTGGTATAAGATCTCGATGTAAACTTTCTTAGTCACTTGATTATGTGTGCAAGATGAATGAAATATGATGTGCTGGATTTTATTTGAGAATAAATAGTGGTGAATCTTGTTGGGTGCTAATTAAAATTAAGAAGTTTCGAACATTTTTGTGGAGTTGTGAATGGAGAGAAGTTTGATGTGTATTGTTGTTTTGGTTGAGTTGTTGGTGGTTACTTTGAGTTATGGGCTGCTGTATTGGGGTTGATATATTGATTATTTAAGTTTTGACGTTGGTTTTGGTGGTTGTATAAGTCAGTATTGAAATTGTCATACGGTATTTTGGGTTGAAGTGTGGGTTTTCCGGGTTATTATGTGGTTGTTTAAGTTGCTTTAATTTGCTTAATATAGCTAGGGATTTTTTAATTATTTAGGTTGGGTTTGTCGTGTTGGTTATTAATGCTTAGTATATATTTTATGAATAGGTGTCAAGATTAACTTAGGTCGGACTCAAAAATTTGACAATACACTATGAGAGTCAGGTAAGCTTCCAATGCTACGTTTTACATGAATTATTGAGACTGAGGTTGACTTACTGAAAATTTTACATGATTTGTTATAAAATGAGAACTTGGAAAAAACAACCTCAGTCGTTTACTTGCATTACTCATGAAATTGGTATGAAAAGGGAAAAATATTTTCTAACATGCATTGTATAGAAATATTTTGTTATGTTGTCTTTGAAATATGAAAAAAAGAGCGATATTGAAATTATTAAAAATTCTGCATTGATTTAGAAAGATGCTCTAAGTACTTTTGTTTTCAGTAGGTGAGAATGATCTGAATATGTTTTGGTACTCTGTTTTTTCTTTTGATATGGCATTTGAAAAACCTTTGGTATAGTGTACTGGTTTGTGTCTGATTCTAATCTCTACTCTACTTTGTTTGGCTTGGTACCAACTTCTCTTTCTTTGAGTGCACACACTTTGGAAACAAAGTGATTTTTATGTAATCTTTTATATATGTACACTCGGGTTTTCGAGAATAAGAAAGGAAAGATTTCACCTCTGTCTTTGCCTAGTTTAGCCACCGAGGTTAGCATAACCTTACTATCGGAGTTAAACATGGTCTCTGCTTTGTGAGATGCTTTATTGTGATAGGATGATGATGCTTAGGTTATGTTATGCCAAACTACCATTGGTTTTATATGTCTTAAAACTATCGCTCTGTTACGCTTGAAAACATGTTTTATTCTGCAGGATAACTCAGGAAAATATTTAATTATACATGATGTACTCTATAAATACCCATAATTGCATTCTAGTATATGTCTTTTATTTACTGAGTTGTTGATAATTCACCCCTTATCTTTATAATATTTTTCAGATAATATTGATAACCCAGCTGGGGGTCAAGAATAGAAATTGGAACTTGGCTAATTATGGAATAGAGAGTCAAGTATCTAAGGTGATGTGAACCCCAATTACTCGCTTTGAGATCCAACAACAATATTGGAAAAACAAACCCAGGAAAGCCAAACTCAAGTCAATGGATGAAGAATCTAAACCCGATGAGAAATCGTTTCAAGAACCTAGATTATATGAAAATCTAGAAAATCTAGACCCGTTGAAGAACCAGTCTCAAGAACCCAGATTACAAAGGAGGAACACCACAAAAGTTGTGATTTACCTTTGATAAGTTCAAACGTTCAATCAAGAACGATAGGAAATAAACTCAACTCCTAATAAATAAAATTCATGAATTTCAATAATGTCTAACTTGCTCAAATGAGGCTACAGTACTATCGTACTATTCACTATGATGTGAACAGTATTGTGCTACAGTAATTCTAAAACCCAAGTTCAAATAAAATAATAACTTTCCAAATAAGCCATTGGCCAAAATACAAGGTCTTCCCAAAAACCCTAGTTCATTAGAAATAAAATATGTAGGCTGGACATCCCCCAAGCCCAATTATTCTACATTAATTCTTATGACTAATAAAATAAGCCTTTTTAATGAAATAAATAAGTTCATGGCCTTCAATAACAATGGGCCCAGGTCGTTTCTTCCATCGCGTATCACATGAATGAAAACTGGATCTCTTTCTTTCAAACCCATCTTGAATGTTGGGCTCTTGCTAGTCTCATTCTAAGTGGATTGCACCAATCTTTGCATTGCTTCATCAATCTTTTTAACTCTTGATCTTGTAATTAGCCCATATGGAACTTGCAAGGGATCTTTAAAACTTGGTCCACTTTGGAGCCCATCATTTTCCCTCTCTTCAAAATGATTCGACCTCGAATCTCCTCCTGGAGCAAAGGGAAAAAGATAAGTAGCATTGAAAATAGCAAAAACATGATATTTATCTGGAAGATCCACTTGATATAAATTATCATTAATTTTATCAAGAATTTGAAAATGTCCATCCAAGCTACTTCTCTCTTCAACAGATAAAAGTATTACATCAAAAGAAATAAGTGGATTAAAGTCATAAACAACTTCAAAATGTGAATAAGAAATAGTAGTATGCATGGTCCTATTATATGCAAACTCTAATAATAACAAATGACACTCTTGCAAACGTTCATACAACAATTCAATAAATGGAAAATGCTATACCTATAAATTTTCATGAAACACATCTAAAATCTTCCTTAGTCTAAAATGACTACTCTAATTATATGCGACCTCAATGAATGGCGGTAAACCATACTCTCAAAAGTGATCATGCAATACATCTAAAATATTCTTTACACCAAATTGACCATTCCAATAATATGCAAACTCAATGAATGGGAAATAATACTTCTACTAATAGTTATACAACACGTTTAAAGTCTTTTTTACACCAAAATAATCCATCAAACCACATCTATGCAGAAGTAACTCACGAATAAGACTAGTAGGCTCATAAAATCTATTCTCTTTAAACAAATACCAATTTAGTCTATAGCACTTACCAAACGATGTTTTCTCACATACTCCGTACACACTAGCAAAGTCATCATCATTAGCATGCAATTTTTTACCATATTCAAATCTCAATTGCTTTGCATCTAAAATGAAGACAATGACACACCTTCTTGATAATGCATCAATCACAAGATTTTCCTTACCATGTTTGTATTTGATTTCATGAGAAAAGTCTCAACACATTCCTCCCACTTAGCATGCATTATAGTCAACAAGTTACATTGTCCCTTCAAGTGTATCAAGGACACATGCTCTTGAAAGAAAGGTCGGGTAGGGATTGTCACAGCTGACACAAAGTTAATGTAATGCTCTATCTCTCTAATAGGTGACAATCCACTAAACACACCACTAAGAATCATGACCTTGTATCCCTGCAACAAAGAAACAACAATACTAGGCAAAGGTACGTCAAGTTTGTTAGTATTAAAACTTGTCTTAGCATAAAAACTCACTTTTCTTTTTGTTTTCCTCTCATTTTCTGCACTATCGCTTCTCTTTTCACTCTCTCTTTTCCTTTCACTCTCTCTTTTTTCTTCAGTCTCTTTATCCTTTTCATTCTCTTTTTCCTTTTCACTCTCTATTTTTTCTCCACTCTCTTCTTTCTTTTCACTCTCTCCTTCTCTTGAGGTTTTGGCCTAACTATTTCTTTTTTTCTCAATCTCACTTTCACTCTTTCTTTTTTTTATCAATCTCACTTTCTCTTTTTCTTTCTTGATCAACCTCACTTTCTTTCTTTTTTTTGTTGATCAACCTCACTTTCACTTATTCTTTTTTTATCCACCTTACTTTTTAACTTGAGTTGGTCCTCATGGACCTGTATTGGAGTTAAAGGAACAAATTTGATTGTTTTTCCATCCTTTAGAAAACTGTACATGTTCCTAAACCCATCATAGATCACTCTCCTATCGCACTGCCATGGCCTCCCTGACAAAATATGGCCAGCATGCATAGGCACTACATCACAAAGCACATCATCCTTGTACTTGCCAATTGAAAAAGATACAAACACTTACTTATTTACCCTAATCTCCCCACAATCATTCAACCATTGCAATTTGTATGGTCTAGGATGTTTCAAGGTAGGCAAATTTAATTTCTCAACTAAGGTTATGCTAGCCACATTAGTACAACTCATTCCATCAATGATCATACTACATACCTTATTGTTGATGTGGCATTTAGTATGAAAAATATTCTCTCTCTGGTGCTCCATATCATCTATTTTAATTTGTGTAGTGATAGCACACTTAGCAATAAGAAACTCACCATGCCCTTACTATCTCTCCCACTTTGTAGATTTCTAATCACTGTACCTCGTTGATCCATCCTATCCCTCACTTCCCCCAACACTATGTTCGATTGCTCAAATTGTTGTTACATAACTTGCAATACAAATGAATTATTTGACATCCCCTTTCGTGATGAGTCACTTTAATAAGACATTTTATGAGCTGCACAAAAAAGAATATTAGTGGAAAAATACGTCACACGCTCTCCCTTACATGTTTGCACTCAAATAATGACACTCTACTCGTCTTTCACTCTTAATTGACTTTTTCCTAATAATGATCTCATACTCTTTTGCTTTTTACCTCAAGAGTTTTCCCACTTAAGTTCTTTCAGAACTAATTGAACTAAATCAAGACAATACAACCTTGTTTTATTCCAACTAGTAATTAAGTCCAAGAAGCAAGAACAAGGGAAAACACGGAAGAAATAAAATGACACGAGACTCAAGAAATTTATATGCTGGAAAGAGTAGCAATTATGAAACAAGATACCAACTAGAAAGATGTATTTAGCCCCTTTAAAGATAAGGCTCAATCATTGCCAAATCACTCAATTTCATATGGCAATGTATTTCAAATAACTATTCCCCAAATCATTTTCTTTCTCTTCGTTTTTTTTTTTTATTTTTTTTTCAAATTTTTTTTTCTTTTCCTTTTTTTTCTTTTTTTTCTTTTCCTGTCTTTTCTTTTCTTTTCTTTTCTCATCAATTGATTTGATCACAACCAAAAGAATAAGCAATTGATCAAACCCTAACAATAACTAAAAAACCCCTAGAATAAGTGATATACAGCAGCTCTTAAAAGAAGAGATTTCAGCCAACATAAACATTAGAATAATGAAATTTGGCAGCTCTAAGAATAAGGAATTTCTGTACTCTCTCTTTTTTTTTTTTTTTTTTGAACCCTAGAACAATGAAACCCTAGAATTAAAGACATAATAAATAAAAGATAGAATCAGACCTGCTTGGAAACCTTGCTCTGGTATCAAATTATGTGAACCCCAATCGACTCGCTTTGAGACCCAATAACAATATTGGAAAAATAAACCCAAGAAAGTCAAACTCAAGTCAATGGATGGAGAATCTAAACCCGATGAGAAATAGTTTCAAGAACCTAGATTATATGAAAATCTAGACCAATTGAAGAACCAGTCTCAAGAACCCAGATTACAAAGGAGGAACGCCACAAAAGTTGTGATTTACCTTTGATAAGTTCAAATATTCAATAAAAAATAAAACGAGATAAACTCAACTCCCAATGAATAAAATTCATCAATTTTAATAATGTCTAACTTGCTCAAATGAGGTTACAAGTGATTTAAATAAACAATCCCTAAAAACCCTAGTGAATAACATATCGGTACTAACGTGCACAGTGCCGCACTATAGTATTTCTAAAACCCTAGTTTAAATAAAATAATAACTTTCCAAATAAGCCATTGGCTAAAATATAAGGCCTTCCCAAAAACCCTAGTTTATTAAAAATAAAACGTGTGGGCTGGACATCCTCCAAGCCTAATTATTCTACATTAATTCCTATGACTAATAAAATAAGCCCTTTGAATGAAATAAATAAATTCATGGCCTTCAATAACAATGGGCCCAAGTTGTGTATTCCATCGCGTATCACATGGATGAAAAATGGATCTCCTTCTCTCAAGCCCATCTTGAATGTTAGGCTCTTGCTAGTCTCATTCCAAGTGGATTGCGCCAATCTTTTCATTGTTTCATTAATCTTCTTAGTTCTTGATCTTGTTATTGGCTCATATGGAACTTGCAATGGATCTTTAAAACTCGGTCCACCTTGGGGCCTATCATAAGGATACCAATGTTATTAGAAAAGTTTGAATTAAGTATTTGGAGTTCTTATTGTTATTTGGGTCTTTGAGATTTATTAAATTATTAGTCTATTATGTTAAGGTTACTGGAAGATGGTGGAGAGAAAGATTTATGTTAATTGATTCTTTTTACTTTGATGTCTTTATGGTATTAAGTTGATAAAGATGAATATATGTTTGTTTTGAAATCTTTAGAGATTTTATATGTATTGGGAGACCTGAATATAGGTGACAGGTAATAATTTTCTGACCCTCTCAGAGCGCTACAAGATAAATATTTTCTACGAATCCCGTAGGACAACTTTCATTTCTAGGTTTTCTTGGACTCTTTAAGATTACCTATGAAAATAAATGTTTTCTTGGACTCCTTTTCGGCTAGTCCTAATAGAACTAGGTTTGGACTTTGTTATCTACTTAATTGTAGGCCCTTACTCTACACTTCTCTAAAGCCCATAAAATTCTCCTACAAAATTTAATAAAAAGAACAAATACAACTGAAGTCCTCCCTTGACCAAATTACTTTCCTTTAGGCAACCAAGGTCCCTTTTAAACTAATCCTCCATTTTTTAAAACATAAATGACTAAATTACTATAATTGACTAATAAATCACCTGAAATCATTGACACTCCTATCAAAGATATCATTTATAAAAATAGAAACCATAGAGTTGGAGGAAAACCTAGTTTCTAAATATGTGAAAACGCTCCCAAGAAAGACTTACATACTTCATGGGCAAGGCTAGCTGCCATCCTGTAAACAAGGGAATCGGCAAAACTACCAATATCTTCAACTCCTTCCAATCCAGTTGCCTCTGATAGAAGCATTCTATGACTTGTAGTTAACCTCATCGACTGTTATTTTTATCATGTTAATCAGTACTCTCGAGATAATCTTGTTGCCATCGATGATACAAAAGTCCTTGATGTCCACAACCCTTAGCTTCCTTAGGAATGAGGGAAATAAAGTTGCATTCTGCCTTTTTCAAACTTACCCTGGAATGGAGCTAATGGATGACATTTATCAAGTCAGCTTTAAGGACCTTCCAACAAGTTTAAAAGAAAGCCAAAGAAAAGCAAGTACTCCTTTCCATCCACCTAGCCTCATCAACATATACAAGAGTACGAGTGATTATGGATTTGCACAATATGCTCTCTTATTTATGTGGGATATGAGGAGACATTGTCATCATCATTTGTGGACTCATTCCTTTGGTCTGATTATAAGCCACTTGGTGGAAGAATTCAGTATTCTTGTCTCCCTGAAAGTACGCTTGACTTCCATTACCGGCTAACCGTTATTAATTTAATTCTTCCCCATCAAAACTACAGTAAGTGTGAAGGATAAACCTATATATAACATATATATGTATAGATACTTAAATATTATAATCTCAATAATTAATGACTACATTACTCTTTATTTCTTTTTTTATATTTTTTATTTTATGTAAAAATCGAAAGAGTTGTTGTGAATCGATCCCTTTCTGATGAACTTATTTTCGGTGAACTTGATTGGTTTAAATTGTCTCCATTATGGCTAGCTAGTTTGCTTTTACTTTATCTTATTATTTTTCTTTCGGAAGTCCAAGGCCAGTTTGATCTGTTGCACTTATAATACTAGATGCTTTAATTTCCTTTATTCATATATTTATCTTATTTGGGATTAAGCTAGCTGGTTAATATGTTGTGTATGCTCCACCAAACAAAGGTTAAATTTTTTGCGCCAATGCAAGAAAGGCGGATTTCTTCACATGCGCGCCTTATGATCTCATATGTTGTATTCCAGAGGTATGCTTCGTTGATGAGCCTTGCTAAAACTAAAAGTTCTTGTTTCCTTATGATCTCATCTTCACAAGCGCATCTTATGATCTCTTCTTTTTGTATTTCAGAGGTGGCTTCGTTGATGAGCTTTGCTAGAAGTGCTTGTTTCCTGGTGAAGCATGTTTTGCTTAAATTGCCAATTAAATACTTTTTTTGGCTATATTATGTAAGTTCAATTTGAAACTTGGAAAGAAATACAATTGTTATTTATTCTACCATAATGTCTTGGCTACTTGTCTAGAGTACACAAACTGCTTAATTTGATCCCGTGATGTGGAAGGGACATTTGGTGAATTATCAACTGCAAGGCCTACCACCCTAATTGACATTAATTTTGGGCAAATAAAGTGTTATTACCCTGATTGACATTAATTTTGGGCAAATAAAGTGTTATTAGCAAAGTTTTGAATACCGTTTCGGTGACCTTTTTGGTTGAGGCACTGAAACGAAATATTTCGATACCAATACCGTTTTGGTATACCATTTTGGGATTAATTATATATTATATATAAATAATTATATGTATATATAAAAACTAACTACTAATAGAGTAAATACATATATATATGTAAGTGTGTATCATGTATATGTGTATATATATGGAATAATTGAAAATTTATAAAATTAACATATGTTGAAAAATCACAAACTTGAGTTGAGACACAAAAACAAAGAAAAATAATAATAATAAAAGTATAGATAAATTATTAAAACTAATGATATTTAAAAAAAAAAAAGAATGTGGGGACATATTTAAAATTACAAAAAAATTAAAAGTATATAAACTGATTTTATATTTTAGAATTAATTAAATACCATCCGGATTTAAAATTTACAAAAATGCCATGCATATATAAGAAAGTTACAAAAACAGTCCAAAATAGAATGGAGACCAAATGCCAATTCCAGTCAGAATGGCTGGGATTTGGAGCGAAACGGAGCGAGGTAATATAGTATACCAGATACTACACCAGAATTATAAATTTCGGCTGTATCAGCCGTTACAGAACAGTTTTAAAAACTTTGGTTATTAGCACTGGGATGGAATTGAGTAGAACTTAGGAAGTTATTTTTGGCTTTGATTTTTTTCTTTACTAAAAGATTAGCACTTTAAACATAGGGTAAGTTTATAGTGGAATGTATTGGGATTTCGTATATCTGTATATATCTAGAGATATCCCTTGTTTATATCTATGTAATTTCATAGGAAATGTGTGTTGTATACAATTTGAAATTTAACATTGTAGTTGTGTGGCGTATGTAGAAAGTATATTTGTTTCATATGGCTTCTTGGGAAAACCTAGCAAAACCTTACCAATACATTCTTTACTAGAAGCTATCGGTGGTGACATTCATTTAACTTCTAGTTTTAAGAGATTTGATTTGATGAATATTGTCTTTTATCTGTTCTGATTTTTTGGTCTCCCAATTGAGATTAAGTGTCGTTTGGATAGTGAGTTGAGATTAAAGTTGAAAGTTTAATATAATATTATTAGAATATTATTTTTTAATATTATTATTATTTTATAATTTAAAAATATTGAATTATTTATTATATTTGATGTGAGAATTTGGAAAAACTATAATGATGAGATGAGATGAGGTCAAACACTTCTCATATCCAAACCAGGCCTAATGTTCATTTTGAAAAAAAAAAAAAAAAAAGATTCTCAAAATATGATGTTGCGCAAATTTAATGATATTACCTAATTTTAAACTAATCACAATTTTATCCGAAATGTACTGTGGGGATCTGTTTCTTTTAATTAAATTTCCTAATCCAAAAACCACCCGACCTTCCGATTATGTCTTCAAGTCATTTTATAATACCTTGTACCATTTTTTCATGGTAAGAAAGAAACTTATGGAAAAAAAAAATGAGTAATGAATATTCAAAGAACCTTATCCAACAAAATAAACATTAGTGCATGGTTCCAAGTATTATTCTTGAAATATTGGGCTAGTTTGCAATTGACTCTTTTCTACTAGCTAGGAGAGACAGTAGAATTGTAAACTTGGATGTAGATTCAAGTAGGTCTTGATTATATCCAGAACTGCATCTAGTTTTATAATGCGTTTGGGTACTTGCCCGAGTTAACCCAATAATACTTTGGGAATATACCTAACTATAAAAATATGGATATCCAGTTACTCGGATTGTAATTGATTCCTGGATTTGTCAAAAACAACGTTTTATATTGTAACCTATATTACTCGGTTACAATATAAAACAACTTCATTTTGAATATCAAAGCTACGCTTTATTTTTAAGACAGTTTTTATTTTTTTATAAATGTGAAATCCAGTTATGACTCAGTACCAACATCTAGATGGTGGTGGGTACAAAATCTGAATACTTCTCACTACAAGAGAATTGGTTTCTAGAGACAAAAAATTATCTCAAAAAACCCAAATTTCATCCCTAGAAGAAGTTTTTGGAGACGAAAAATTTTTGTCTCTATTTTGTCTCCAAAAAATCGTCTAAAAAAGTATTCAGTTTTTGTCTCCAAAAAGTACTTTTATGAACGAAATTGGGCAGAACTAGTCGAAACCATTCAAACTGGTGTTTTTTTTTTAGACAAAAAAATCTTGTCTCAGAATCAAGTTTGAATGAACAAATTTATGTTCGAACCAACACTTTTGTTTGAACAATATGAAATGTTTATTCGAACTAATAACCATATTTGATCATTTTCATTTGAACCAACACATTTTTCAAGTGACTTTTGTTTGAAGATAAATTCTTCCCGTTCAAACAGACATTTTATTTTTGAAAATCCTCTGTTCGAACGGGGTTTTGAAAAATAACTTTATTCGGAGATATATTTTATTGTTCGAACGGACGTACGGAATGTATTTCTCCAATACCGTTCGAATGGGTTGCTTTTGTTCGAATGAGTCTGTTTTTGTTCGAATGGATGCATAAATGGTAATTCACCATTCGAACGGGTTATTTACCGTTCAAACGGTATTGGTCAAACAGACCAAAATTTAATTAAAAAGAACATACAAATATTACACAAATTGTAATCATATATACATCAATTGTTCAAATGTTTACGAACATTATAAATAAAGGCAATTAAAAAAATTAAATGAATTATGATTGTGATGGTGGTGGTGTAGAGTTTTGGGACATCATTGATTGGAATTGTTCAAACATTTTTTGATTATTTAATTGTAACCTCTTTTAGTCTTGCGTCTAAATCTTCTACTTGATCTAATCGGGTCATCAACTCTTTTTTCCTTCGACCTCAATTGTTCTATCTCAAATGCAGCTTTCTCTAATTCCTTAATCTTGTCGTCATTCAACCTGACTTTAGAAGAGGATGGCTTCACGCAACGCCTAAGCCCCTCAAATATCCAGAACGTGATCCAAGAACTTGAGAAAATATTTGAATATCGTTGACAGATGATTTATCATATGGATCGACATCAGTTTCCTTAAGAGATATCATCTTGTCCTATAAAAAAAATTAAAATTAATATAGGTAACAAAAATATCTTTAGACAATGGAATTAAATAAACTTAAATTTACATAATTTGCCTCTGCCTCAGGATTGCTCCAAACACCATCACGATTTTTATGTGCTTTAGCTACAATTGGGTAAGATCATAGTCAGCAAGACTTTTTTCTTGCTGTAAAATGAAAATCTATATTAGAACTTAAATCAGAAAAGTGTATATGTTAATATTTAATGAGGACTAGAATAACTTATCATTTTTCTTAAAAGCGATGAAAAAATTGAGAACTTGCATGATAGTTTATCGTTAAATTTGATCTATTTGCTTTGTTCACCGTACTCTATTGCTAAAAAAAAGTATTATAACTATATGTTTAATACATCTATTATATATTATTAAAAAAAAGATAGCAGGAAAATTACCTGATAAACAAGATTTTCAAACATATCACAAACTTTCTCCTATTCGTTTGGTGGCATTGCTTGGAATGGACTTTGACACCCCTCTATCGTAGTACTGAACTTCTGATAGTGTGTATGGCATCGACCTTTGTACCTCCGGAATGCATTCGATATCAGTTCTTCAAATGTTAGTCGATCCTCTTGCCGGCCAAAATTTAGTTCAAACCCATCCTTCAAAAAATTATAAACAATTAGTATAAATACAAAAGTTATTTAAATTAACATGTTAACATCTTGGGGAGCTTTAGCCTAGGAGGATGTAGTCATCGGTGCATATGTGCCAGTAAGGGTACCAATGTAAGAAGCAAGCCAAGTTGTCGAATTCCCGGAGCCACCGGTGTGATCATCAAGTATATCAACTTTAACTTTATTCTACATATATTTTTTTTCAATATGCATAACGTTTAGATTGTGACGCAGTGTCAAGGTAGATCAGTATGGAAACTCAAAGAAAATACTTCTTTTTGTCCAATTCAATTCCACTGATTGTCATTTCAAAATCTGTTGTCTAAAACATCTTCCAATTTTGTGAGAATATTACCACCAGAATACTCTGGTGGTGATGACCTGCACTCAACCCTACCATCAAACATTGCTCTATTTGAACGCGATCTATGATCATGAAGTAGATACTGACGGTGTCTCATGAAACATAATTTCCTGTTATTCGTTAACCACTAAGACATTGTATCTTTGTTACAAACAGGACAAGCCATTTTTCCTTTTGTGCTCCACCCAGACAAGTTCCCTTATGCTGGGAAATCATTTATTGTCCAAAATATTGCAACATGCATCTTGAATTCACGCGACAAGGCCACATCATATGTATTGACACCATGTTCCCACAACTCTTTCAACTCTGCCATTATTGGTTGCAAATATAAGTCTATTTCATTTTCTAGTGATCTTGGCCCTAGGATCAATAGAGTCATCATAAAATAAGGATGCTTCATACACTTCCATGGTGGCAAATTATAGGGCATTAATATGACAGGCCAGGTACTATGAGAAGTGCTTATGTTGCCAAATGGATAAAAGCCATTAGTTGCTAAACCAAGACGTACATTGCGAGGTTCTCTGGCAAACAATGGATACTCGTTGTCAAATTTCTTCCATTGTAAGGAATCTGCAGGATTCATGAGGAATTGATCATTTTGGACTCTTTCTGTGTGATGCCAAGTCATATCTGTCACAATCATACAGAAAGTAAACAATCTCTGAAGTCGAGGAATCAACGGAAAATGTCTTAGCACTTAATGGGATATATTACGCTTATCTGATATCCATCTTGACTCATGACACACTAAACATAAATCAAATTCTGCATATTGCTTCCAGAAGAGAACACAATCATTTTTACATGCATGGATGATATTATAATCAAACCCTAACCCTCGCTTCAATTTCTTCACTTCATAAAAATTACGAGGTACTACGTTATCTTGTGAGAGAGCCTCTTTAAATAATTCAAGCAACATATTGATGGCCTTTTTACAAATACAAAAAATAGACTTAATATGGAGCAGACTGATAGTGAATAACAACTTACTATGATGGGTGCAACCTTCGTACAATTCTCGTTGTGCATCCTCCCACAATGATCCAAAGTCTTCATTTCCCTCAAATGATTGTGTAGATATTCCTTCTCCATCCCTGGTACCAAATATGTCTGCACCAAGATCCCCTAACATTTCAGTCATATCTTCTCCATTATCATAACTATCATTAGAAAGATCCACATTTATGTCGTCCATGTCAATCTTATTACATTTGTCCATCTGATTGAACTGACTGCCAAATCTAACTCCTTTAGGAAATGGTTCACCATGTTAAACCCAATGTGAGTATTTAGGATCAATTTCATTTACGAATAAATGATCCTCCACTACAATCATATTATATGAATTAAGGTTTCTGCACTTCTTACACGGGCATCTTATGAATCCTCGACTGTCAACACTCCCACAAGTAAATTCTAAGAAAAGCTTCACTCCTTGTGCATACTCCTTATAGTCTCGACCAAGTTTATCTCCAAACAACATCCAAGTCTTATCCATATATAAAAAACCCAATTCATGGGATAAATACTATCAAGAAACTATTACAATATACGTGTTTAATTACCTTCTATTTTTAAGGTAGTTGGTCATATTCCATTCAAGAGACTATCATCTATATTACATGTGTACTTAGTCCAAAACATGTTAGTAAAAATTTCAACAGTATTTCCCTACAATTCTCCAAGTATGCTAGTCATGAAAAGTCGTCGACCCTATTCATGGGTTGAGAAACTTACAAACTACATAGCCAAAGAATGTAAGAAAAAGCTAAACTAAAATTTTAATTGACTAACACATGAGTTTTAACTAAATATATATGTCATATAGATGATAGAATCACAAACTTTCCACTTTGGACAATTCAAGAGTTGTACCCAAACATTTTTTAAGAGAATATTTGGTCACAACTCTCGAACGGGTCTAAGCTTTAACTGCATGTAAAAATAACTAGCAAATCCAGCAACTTAGTAGTAAACATAATAATTGTTATAATCACATTCCTAATCACAAATACATTGCAAAATTACATTACAAGTCACTTTAATTAGAGTGCACAAAGAGTTTTGATTATACATTATAGTTTTTTAATTAAATATTTTATAAGTATATTTTAAGTATTAATAATTTTAATTATAGTGCTTTAAGATTTTTAATTATACATTATAGTTTTTTAATAAAATATTTTATAAGTATATTTTAAGTATTAATCACTTTATTTAGAGTGCTTAAATATTTTTAATTATGCATTATAGTTTTTTAATAAAATATTTTATAAGTATATTTTAAGTATTAATAATCTTAATTAGAGTGCTTAAAGATTTTTAATTATACATTATAGTTTTTTAATTAAATATTTTATAAGTATATTTTAAGTATTAATAATTTTAATTAGAGTGCAAAAAGGGTTTGATTATGTTCGAACAAATTAGCCAAATGTTCAAGTAAGATTCTGTTCGAACTGGGTAAATTTAATTTGAACGAGATTCAGAGGGATCAAACGGGACCAACCCAGAAACCAATCACGATACAGAGCAAAAAACTGAACCACAAAATCCAATTTTCACATACATGATGACATATTTCAATACAATACAAAACATTGCATTTGAGATTACACAAACACACTTATCCCTAAATATGATTATTAAATAAAACTTAGAAAACTATAAAACTTACCTCAAATTTTTGCAATCCAATAAAAATATCAATCCACAATACCTATATATGTATAAAACATATTAAACCTTTGTTTTATCTCAAGAATAATGCAATAAATATCAATGAATGTGTACTTGAAAATCGGAATGAGAAAGAGCAAATAAAAACATATTACCTCTTGGAGCACCCCTCTTCCCTCTCACTTGCAATGTTTTCTCTCTTCACAACACTCTCTCAAAGTCGTTTGCCACGCACACACACTCTCTCTCTCTCACAAACTTCAATCCGAGTGAAAATGAAATGAAGGGATCGACTTAATAATATGTGAAGTTCCGTTTGAATGGATTTTTTAGCAGTTTGAATGCAAAATAAAAAAACCACGAAGTTTTCCCACAAAATTTTCCTGTTCAAACGGATAATATTTAGCATTGAACCAACAAAATTGAATATTCTCCAGCATATACCGATAATTTGGTGCAAAATTTCCCTCCAAACAAAAAAAATATGTTTAAACAGACTTCATCTCCATTCGAACAGATTTGAAGTTAGTTCAAATAGATAAATTATAGTAATATATAAGTATACATAATACACCCAATATTATTATTAGTATGTATTAAAACTATATACACTATATAATACTAAGTGTCACTAATAGTATAATACTAAGTTACTTATAAATCTATAATATTAAGTATCACTAATAGTATAATACTAAGTACCATAATAGTACAAATAGCATAAATATATGAAAACTAATTGTGCTATAATACTTTATAATATATTCTAAGTACTTAGTATATTACTAATATACAATATAAATATATTAAATATAAGTATACTAAGTATCACTATAGAATACACTTATAAGTATATTATATATATACTAGTGAAGTATATTTTACTATATACTATATATACTCATCTAATGCATAATATATATTTTATTAATACTAATATTAGTATTATATACTAGTATAAGTAACATAAAACATATTTTTTTTACCTATTGTACTTATATATATTTTTTCTCATTATTATATATTTCATTCGAACTAATACCCTTACCATTCAAACTAATACCTTTTCCATTCGAACGAAATGACATTATATAAGTCGAAATATAGTTTCTTCTCCGGTCATTCTGTGCTCCTCATTCGAACCAAAGGATCGTCTCCTCCACCGTTCGCAACCACAACGCCGCCACGAATTCCAACCAAGTCCTCAAATCTCCAAGAACAAGAGGTATGGGTCCTCATCTTGTCGGTTGCTTTGTTTTTTTTTTTTTTTAATAAACTTAGGTTTTGAGGGGGTCGGATTTTAAATCAATCCGATTCCATTTTGTTGTTTTGGGGCCAAATGATGCAAAAGTAATCGGTAGACATGATAGAGCTTCACTTCTAAATCATTTCTACCGATTAAAACTAAGGATTGTCAAGAATCCTTAGTTTTTAAATTCGGGACTAAGTCGACTTAGCCATGGCTGTTTCGCTCAATTTTGTTCGAACGGTTTTCTATCCCGTTCGAATAAAATTTAAGGTCATTCGTACAAAAGATGATGTCTGCCAGCGCTTATTCGAACGGATTAGAATCCATTCGAATAAGCAATTGCCAAACACTCAGCAAACAACATTATATGCATTTGAACAAAATATATTTCATTTGAATAACTCTTCGAATATTGTTGTTTCCTATTCGAATGAACAGGATAACTAGTCTTCAAATAATATATTATGTTCAAACGAATTACTTCAATTCATTTCAATATTTCAAACTTCTTCACTTTAATTAGCTTACATAATTATTTTGTGGATCAATAGTATATTAATGGCAGATAACAACGGAAGAAAACATTCTCGACCCCAGACAGGCCAAAGTAGCGGAGCAGCTCCTTCTTAACAGGTCGTAAGGCCTAGACTAGTTGAGTGGGAGATCATTCTGGATGACTTTTGTGATCTTACTTGGGAGGGACAGAGCATACATGACATCATCGCCGATTGTGGATGGACACCGATCTGTCGGCAGAGGGGCACAGAAAATCCTGAGATAGTCGGTGAGTTTTACAGTGCCATGAAAGAGCAGTTTGGTGAGGCTTTGTGCTGCAACTTAATAGTCTGGAGAGTGCGTATTATCTTCTCTCCCTGCATTATTGATAAGTTTCTTGATCTGCGACGAGAGCCCGTTGCATATCCTACAGCGGCAGTGGCAGAAACTACACTGAGACCAGCGACTGTACCATCTGATGCGGGCACACCAGCTGTATCCTCATCGCCAGCGCCAGGTGTAGAGACTAATGAGCTGGATGCTAGCTCGAATGATAGTAAGAGAGGCGATGAGATACCTATTGATAGTCTCACAGATGATCAAGTTCGGGAGCTAGTGTGAGACTGTTTGGCTTCTCCATATGATGGCAGTAAAGTGATCCGACAGGCTAACTGTATTAGCATTTTTCAGAATATTTAATCTAATTGTCGATTATAACATTGATGTAAAAAAACACAAGACTGATTTCGGGGTTGAGCGAGCCAAATTTTTGTTACAGATAATATTAGGGGAGATGATTGATCTGGCATTATATTTCTTCTTATCTTTAAAGTAATATTTATTTAATTAAAATATTTTTAAATTAATTACATAAAATTAATTTATGAATTCGTAAATATTTTAGTTCATTGTAAATCATAATATATAATATATATACATTTTTATTTATTTTGAAAATGATAACAAATTAATAGAAAAAATATGTATTACTTTAATATTTTGGACCTGTTTAACAATATATTATTACAATTAAATAATCACATTCGAACAAGATAATAACCGTTTGAACATATTATATTGCATTTGAATAAGATTAATCATCTGTTTAAACAAAATTTTATTATTTCAAACAGTTTAGATTTTTAGAGACGATCTAATTCGTCTCAAAATGTCTAGTTCAAACGAATATATATCCATAAAGTTTTTCATGTTTTGAAACAAAATTTAAATTTTATTTCCAAAAAGTACTTTTAGCCAAATAAATTTCATCCCTAAAAGTCAAATTTATTGGAGTGAATCTCCAGATGAACCCTATTTTTCAGGTTTCAAACCGAATCAAAAATGTAATTTGTTCCTTTAAAAAAAAATGGAGTACACAATTAAAAAAATGGGAATACATCATTAAAAAAAAAGTTCTTGTGAATCTTAGATTTAATAATTTCTTTCCTTGAAAATGTTTGAGACTTGCACCCTGTAAATGTCATTTATTTTTGCACTTATTTATATATGAATTATAATGTGTTACGTCTAAGTCCTCTCGTCTTAGAAAGAAAAATTAAAAAAGAATCATTATCTGTTAAACCTACCGTCTGGTCAACAACCAGCTAAGCTAGCTAATGAGGTCACAGACAAAAGTCAATCAAAACCACAAATTACATGGTTCTGATCTTTTGGTTTGAAATGTGTGCAAATACAATCTTCAACTAACACAATGTGACCCTCACAGAACAAAAGCTTGATGTCTATTCTCTACACAAACTTCCAAATTCTGTATATGTTAATCCTCTTTGTTGACAACAGATTATCTCCTTGATAATTTAATTCCATTTTAAAATATTTTCTTAAAAAAATAATTAGGTTAAAATATTTCAACTGTCAGACAGTCAGTAGGTTCCACACCTTTTGACCTTTGCACTTCACTAGAAAAGACATTCTTGGATAAAGCTTTCGCCAATGCTTAAAATATAGAAGTAATCAAATTAAACGAAATTTGTTTAAAAATATGACTGAGCTAGCTGGCAACCCACTTATTTTAATTAATTTAAACCCATTGAAGATTCAGAGATTTGCATGTAGTAAAGTCGAAAAGGCTTGCAGATTTTTCTTTTTAATTTCTTTAATTATTAGAAGATTAGTCGTTGGAGATTATCTACTAATTTTTAATGCAAGCCATACCAGACCACAAGCCGGAAACAGTGCTTTACCCTGACAGAGATATTGTTAACCATATAATTTGGAGCCCTTCAGAGTTTAAAAGACTGGTTCCCAATGGGGATTCCCTGTCAGTTTGTCGTCTTAAATTTGCTCGATCAATCATCTTTCCTTTTTCTTCTCTCTCCCTCGCTCTTCTCTTTTCCTTTCTTTTTTTTCTCTGTTTTTTTTTTAATACCTTTCGTCGTATGCATAGAGGTTTCCGGAGTTCAAAATGTAATTAATCTAATGAAAAGTTGGGAATATGAGTCATACAACGTACAATAAGTCTAAGGACGTCTTTCCCTCATGTTCAACCTACAAATAGGGGTATTTGATCAACAATCAACGTCATTCAGTGCGTGATCGTGCAAAACATGGCGGACAAGACAACTCAAACTAAGCCATACCTCCAAAACTGATTGTCACAGACCAATCCATTTATTTAAGTCAAGCATGCATTAATGCAATTAGCCAAGCAACTAATTACCACTTGTGAATTTAAGGCCAAATCTTTTAGAGGACTTTCCCTTAGAAATTGAACTGTTTGCAGCGTTGTTTTGAATGCATGTGTCATTTTTGGCTTCGTTCCTTGTAAGTCAGAAATATTTTTAGACAAACAGAAATCCTTTGCAGTGGCTGAGAGCATCGTTGCTTTTTGTCTATCTCATCGATGTTCAAACTTCAAACAAGGTTAAGATGGTAAGGCATGGGCCATGACTCACAGTAAGGCAGAAGTTTAAGCCTCTATTTAAGCACCCCTCCCACCTAAATTAAAATGAAAACAGGGAGAGAGAGTCTGTTCGATCTTCAGGCTCCGCAAAACTCCAAATTTTCGGCGTCAAGTAAGCTTTGTTGTTAATAATATACGGTGGAGAAGTTTGCATCTTGGGTCTCATGACCTGGTTCTTGGAAAAAGATTCTGGGTTTTTTATTATTTCCTCGCAAGTAACGCCAACCATCCAAGGCCCCAAATTGCCCTTTGTTGCATGTTACAGAGCAATAATTCAGCATGGGTATTATGGACTTTTTCTTAGACAGTGCATTTTTTCATGACAAGAGTACTCTACATAAGGGTGGTTTATCTCCCAGACAGCCAATTAACTTAAAAATACAAACTTAAAAATCTTTTAAAAGGTTGTGAAAAATTTTAAAAAGGCGCAACACTAGGTTTATGTTTACATTAGACTGGTTATTCAATGATATAATCAATCTCTAGTTTTCATAACTGTTTTATTTTTTATTGGAGGGGCAGTGAGGGCAGGCAGGGCCGTACAACAATATGAACGTCACCATCGTCACCTCCCAAAAAGAAATGTACAGAAGAAAAAGAAGCCCTACCCATGTACTGTCAAAGAGAAGAAAAAATAAGAAAAGAAATATTTCATTTAATCAAAAACACAGAACCCCAGAAACTCCCCCAACACCATGCCCCTTACCCCATCAAATCTTTCTGATTTTACTTACAGTCAGACGTCAGTTTTTCAGTAGAAGTACGTGACCTTCTCTGCTGTCTTGCTTTCATCAACATTGAACAAGTTGTAAGCACCACTATTACTACTGATAACAAGTTGCTTAACATTCTCAAGATCACACTCTAATGGGACTTGATCTCCAAAGTACGCATGTGGCTTCTCAGCCCATTGGTTTACGTTTTCACCTTCATTGCTGCCATAATTAAGCATGAACTTCTGGTTTTCTTCTAACCCATCCGAGATGTAGCCTTGGAAAGCCATCACTTCTTGTTTAATCTCTCTGCCGTAGCTGATCTGAGTACAGCTCCCATCAGAAGAACTGCAGCTTCCTTCACTTCCAAACATGAGGAGGTTCTCTTTCACAGGATAATACTGCATGAAATTCGCCCGGCTCTCCTGAGTCTGGAAAACAGATGGATGGATGGGCAAAGAAGTGCTGCTGCTTAAAAAACTCAATGGGATTGAAGTACTGGAATCCAGGCCTGAGAAAGATTTAGTTGTTGAGGTGTAATAAGAGCTGCAATATTCCTTGTAAAGTGAAGATGATAGTGGTTGAGTCTGAAATGGTGGGGTTTGATGAGAAGATTGCAATGGTCTCTCAGATTGAGGATGCATCCCCATGAACAGCTTCTTCTTCAGCTTGGTGTTCCAGTAGTTCTTGATATCATTATCAGTCCTGCCTGGCAACTGAGCAGCTATAATTGACCACCTGTTGTTGTCAACATATAACCATAAGAAGAAAACTCCCAGCATTCCCTAATTAACAGCTGAGAGGGCATGTTGATCGTAGATCTAAACTTGCCGTGCATGCAATAGAATTATCCAAAAATAGCAGATTCTTGACAAATGAAAATCACTATAGTAAACAGAAGAAAAACCTGAATCTTCTATTTTTCTCCTTTACTATGTTACCCCTTTTGGTTAGGTTCATATTTATTTTGATCTCTTAACAGTGGACAGTGAAGGGGAAAAGTGGATATAACAATCATACCCGCGAAAGTTTGGGCAGTTTTTCAGGTTAATATGAACTGAAATTATTGTTCGAAAAATCAAAGTTTTACAATAAGAATTATGTAGAGATTACTTTACCTGCTTCCAATGCTAGCAAACAGGGCGCAGATTATTCTGTCTTCCTCGTCAGAAAACTCACCATGTTTAATGTTAGGCCTGAGATAGTTAAGCCATCTCAGTCTGCAACTTTTCCCACATCTCTTCAGACCTGATGCAGAACCAAATCCAAACAAACAAGATAAAAAGAGGAACATAAGAGAGAGAGACAGAGACAGAGAGCAGCGTTTAAGCATCGTTTCGAAGCGGGTTAATTTATCATTGTTTTGCATTAATCTTACCAGCTTTCTGTGGGAGAGCAATCCAGTTCCCTCCAGTTCCATATTTCTGGATGTACTCCTTAAGCTTTGAGTCTTCTTCTGGCGACCATGGCCCCTTCTTGACATTTGCCTTGTCACAACAAGGAGCCCTCCCCATCTCTCTCTCTCTCTCTCTCTCTCTCTCTCTCTCTCTCTCTCGGGTCGGGTATATATGTGCGTGTGTGAGAAGTGCTATGTATGTTTGGTATCCTCTATCCTCTTTAAAGAACCGAAGGTCTCTGAGAGACTGATGAATTAACATTGATTTGGACGAGGGTTTGTGCCTTACAATTAATAATTGGCCTGTTTTCGGAGGTTTGACAGGAAAAAAGAAATATATTAATTCGTAGGTACAAAAGTCAAAATGATAGGTAACGCTCAATCACTTTCTAACTCGTGCTGATTAATTATTTAGTACTTTCCATCTCAAATGGTGGCGCCCCATATCAATTATCAACCAGCTTGAGCTTACTCAGTTTCTTCCTTTTCTCCAAGCGTTCAAGGTCCAGTTAGAGCATTCACATTGGCTTAGCCAAATGAAATATTTGGCCAAATTTTATATAATTTGATTCAAAAATCATTTATATTGGATTGAATAAGTTTAAAATAATTTAGACTTTTACTACAGTGATTGACTAAAGATGGAAGACCATTACTCATTCATCAAACATTAAAATATTAATTTATCATTCTAAACAAATAAATTAAATTAATTAGAATATAATTAACATTTAACATTTAGAATATAATTATTATTAACATTTAATAATATTTTTTAATATTAATTGAATATAATATAATTATTATTAACATTTAACAATACTTTTTTTAATATTAATTTAATTAGAATATAATTACTATTAGCATTTAATAATACTTTTTTGTAATATTAATATAATATAATATAATTATTATTATTATTAACATTTAATAATATTTTTTAATATTAATTTAATTAGAATATAATTATTATTAACATTTAATAATACTTTTTTAATATTAATTTAATTAGAATATAATTACTATTAACATTTAATAATACTTTTTTGTAATATTAATTTAATACAATATAATTATTATTAACATTTAATAATACTTTTTCTAATATTAATTTAATTAGAATATAATTATTATTAACATTTAATAATACTTTTTTAATATTAATTTAATTATAATATAATAATATTAATATAATATAATATAATTATTATTATTAACATTTAATAATACTTTTTTAATATTAATCTAATTAGAATATAATTATTATTAACATTTAATTGGTAGAATTACAAAATGTGAGAAAATAAATTAAATAAAAAATTTATTAATTTAATAATATTTTATTATTATATAGAGAATAAATGGCTAATCCAATGTGAGGATTGAATTTTGATGGAGTAGGCAAATGTAAAAAAGTGTTGATATTGGCCAAATTTGAAGATAAATTTGGCCAAACCAATGCTAATATTCTTAAGGGGAAACACTATAACCAATTAAATTGATGGCTACAGCTATCTTAATGTGACCATTTCCAACAGCATACTAAGGGGTTGTTTGGTTTGGGTGAGCATTTTAATTCATCTGATTTTATAATTATTATAATTTTTTTAAAATTTTTATACAAAATAGAATAATATTATTATACCAGCCAAGTTTGTCCATGAGGTGCATCCCTACTGCAAATTGCACTTTCCTTTTTTATGCTTTTTATTTCAAACATTTTTTAAACATGTTTAAAAAATTAAAACAAAACACGAATACATTAATAATCACTCACTTAACTATAAATAAAAAAATATTAAAAAATAAAATAAAATAAATAAGCAGTCAAATTGAGAAGGCAAACTCAAGGGGCATAGTATTATTTTCCAATACAATAAATAATTCAATTTTTCAAATTTTAAAACAAAATTGATATTCTAATAATATTCTACCCTCCCCCTAAGTTGTACCATTACTACTACAAGAAAATTACTTATTTGTTCTTAGTTATTTTTTATCAAAATAATTATTTTTACTTAAAATAAGTCAATTTTTCGTCACAAATAGTCATCTTCATCGCAAATAATTCATCATAAGTATTCATTTGTCTTGTAGTGCATGTTTAAATAAAAATTAGTCACTGTCGTATGTTAATTGAGTTCTTTTACCTAAGAACCCTAATAAGGTAAATAATATTTCGCAGCATTAATATAAAGCTAGGAACATATTATGAACCACGTAAAAGTTAACACAAAATTATTTGTCAATGTATGTGTTGTTCACTCAAAATGTATGATTGGGACAATGTATTAATTACATTCGTCTTGATTCTTGCCTTTCTATATCATTTCACGAGAAAAAAAAAAAAAAAAAAAGCAATTTCAGTTTGTTTAACTAATAACTTTTAGATCAGAAAAAATCTAGTTATAAATACAATTGTGTATTAATATAATCTAATGTGATTGGTTAAAATGTAGATTTTATTAAAAACAATATTAATTTAAATTTTGAATATGAAAAAATCAGTATTGGTATGCAGATCATTAATACACCACTTTGTTTATACATAACAAAACTCTTTAGACAACCTTATGTGGTCCGACGTTGCTCATGATGAAAACAACATTTTCTTTTTCACTTAATTAGTACTAAAGTGAATTCCATAATTAATCTAAATTGTTGTCAATTCATCTTATCTAATTATTATAATTTTTTTAAATTTTAATATAAAATATAATAAACAATTTAATTTTTTCAAATTTTGAAATAATTATAATAAAAATAAAATATTTTAATAATATTTTATATAAATTTTGATTTTAATCTTAACTTAATTCAACTTAACTCAATATACAAACTCAGCCTAAATGGATCGTTCATTTTCTACTGACAAGGAAACCCCTTCGTTAATATGCATTCCGAGAACCATTCCTCAATTAGACTGATTCCGTAATCTCATGTACTGTGCATGGGATGCATGCAGATGGTAAGCGATAAGAGCGATGATCTGAACAAGGTGCCCGGGAATGACTAATCAATGCCACCTTCTGAGTGTCGAAATGCTGGCGCAAAGATCGATCATTACCACAGTCAACAGTTTGTAAAAATGGGCAAGCAATTTCCCCGCAGATGCTACGTACTACATAGGGTTTCCTTACCGGCGGCCTTGGTGTTTCTAAAACCACAGAGGAATAGAGGCCTAAGAACCAATGCATAGGGACACATGTGCTTGATTTAATAGGGTTCTCATGAATCATCATGATGCCTAGTGAAACAGCCCTATTATTCCTCATTCACGGTCAATACGGTGAGTTACGTCAAAATGAGTATTCTGAGTAGCCTAGCTTTTGTATCTTGGCATCCTACGTAGGTTACCCTCATTTGTAGCCCCATACGTGATTAACCAAAACTAGCTCAATAAAGCTGTACCCCTTGTTTTCTTCTTATGGCATAGATCTCAGAATAATGCATAGTACAATCTTTAAAAGTTGGCGCAAGCGTAGCACTATGGATCCGGTAAGAGATTTTTCTATACACAAAGCAGGAACTTTTTCTAACGTGCATAAAACAGGAGATATTCAAGGAAGAGATTGTCCCCAAAAAGTACAATACTCATCTCTCAAAAGTGGCCGTCCTCTTTCACTCGTTTTGGTTTATATTGCCTCTCAGGTTCACAAAGTTCGCAAGTCATCTAGCAAGAAGCCAAGTTATGAGCTGAATTCTAATTCCATAAAATGGTATTTATCATTAGCATAACTAATATATGGTATTTATCTTCTTTTGTTTTACTACAATCTTTGAAATACTTTTGCTTAACATTACAACAACCTTAATTCTTCCGCGCCTCCTAATTAATTTGATTGCTAAATGAAGCCAAAGTAACCTTAAATTACTTTGGCCCTTTGGGTGCCTGATATTAACAAATTACAAACATCTCGTAAGAAAACATAACCAATTTTTTTCCCTCTTTAAAGGGTATAATTGAGAACTTCATGTCTATAGCCTGTCTATGAAAGACATAGAGAAACTTTGTAATACCTGGGTCAGTGCGAGGCTGTATAAAAGAAATTTTTTAGGTTTTTTTTTTATATATACGAAAAGCTCATTTGAATTTTTAAATATATATATATATATATTTTCAAATATACTACGGCCTAAAATCTCTCTTTTAATAAATTAAGATTTCCTTTAATTTTATTTTTTTAAATTAAAAATTTTTTATGGGCTGAAATAATTTTTGAATAAATTAATTTTTTTTTTTAAGTTTGAATCGAGCTCTAAAATTTAGGAAAGAGCTCATTTATTTATTTATTTTCATCACTTTATTTTTATGTGTTGCATAAGTTCACGCACAACCTCCACAGATCCCACTTCATGCACGCTTTTCCCTCTTTTTACACGTCTCTTTTCCTAGGGTTTATTTTTGATTCCCCATATATACTACGGTTAGATTTTTCCTACATGAAGAAACCTCAAGCCACAACGTCCCTCTATGTACGGAGCACCCAACCCCTCATTTTCCCCCATCGTAAGCATTACAACCCACCACCTAGTCAGTCACAGCCTCAACCTACTCAGTTGTTTGGTACCACCTTTGTTTATGCATCACCGAGCAGCAGTAGTTTCAAAACAACCCTTCCTCCACATAGCAGCCACCATCCAAGGATTGAACCTAGCCTGCACCTCCGTAAGCTGCCATGATCCTTTCAGCCTTTCGCCACTGCACCTTGGCGTACGGACTGAGAGAAAGCCACGGAAACTCATCCCTTTGTCCCCTGTTTTTAGCACCCGAAACAGAGCAGTTATCTTTTCTGCTTGCCTCCGCTGGGTGTAGCCCAGCAACCCTAGCCTTGCCGTCGTGCACCACAGCACTTTTGTTAGATGCTGCCCAGATCGATCACCCCTACACCGCCATAAGCCTTTGTCTCTTCCTCTCTATTTTCTCAGCCGTTCAGCCATGCCATCCTCAACACCCTCAGCTACTCTATTCAAGGCACCACTCACAGCCCAACGCCTCCACCCACTCAACCACCAGACAACCTTTTCAGTTCCCTCTCCACTGCTTTTCAACCTCTGTTTTTCTACCCTTAAAATAGAGCATGGGTTGTGCTCTCAGCCCTTACGCGATGGAGGTCTAGATTCGTTGTCATAACCTCCATGTTGTCTCCACTTGCATGGAAGCTGCTGCCGAAGGCTGCGTGTCACCCCAGCTGCTTGCTGTCCTCAGCTTAAAGGCGTCTCCGCCACACCACCTTGATCCGCCGCATCTCCCTCTCTCTTTGTAAGTTTCTGACGTGCATCCCTTGTTTCATGCAAGAAGCCTTCTTTTGGTTTAGAAGAAAATAGGATGTGATCGTGCCCCTCGTAAAGCTGGTTAAGGAGGAATGATTTTACATTTATACGTTTTGATTTTTTTAAAAACCAAAGCATGAGGATTTTTAAGGTTATTTTTCAGTCAATCACTAGGTTGGTTTTTACGTCGAGCCTAAGTCTTTTGTAGTAAGTTATTGAACTTACTTTAATGGACTTGTTTCTACTCGGTTTCTTTTTATATAATTTTTTTAGTGCGTTGTGTTAAGTTATTTTGAAATAAAATGTTTTTAGATTGAGTTCAAGTTTTAAATTATTTTAGATCAGGTAATATTTATATTTTAATGACTTTTCTTTTTTTTTAAAAAAAAAATGGATTGGGTTTTGTTTTCTTTTAAATAGACTTGTGAAATAGTGACAATTAGGTTAAGTTAGTAATAAGTGGACATCGATGAATTTGAAAGGTAGAGATATTTTAGGGTTACAAGAGTTGTAGATTATTTTTAAGGAAAAATAGATTATTTAGTATTTCAGGGTTAAGTTCTGATATATGTATTTGATTGGAAATTTATGGAAGTATATGACTACTTTATAGGTAACAATTAATTTTTTTTTTCAGTACTATTGTGGGGAAATTCTAAAAAGTTAAGAAGTTCAGATAAGCAAGCTGGATTTCTATGCTAGATTTTGCATAAAAGAAATGAACTAAGGTTGATTTTGGAAAAATATGCATATTTTGTTATGGAAATAATTTTGAAACACTTCAGTTATTTATTTTGCATTACTCATAAAATTTTGTATAAGAATAAAGTATTATTTGGCATAACTGGTGTAAGCATGAGATATTTTGATATTTTGTTTCTGAACTGTGCAAAAGAGAGCGAATATAAAATTTTGTGCATAAATTATAATTTTGTAATTTGATTATGTTATGTTCTGAAGATGTTTTGTACTCCTAATATGATATGATGTGATTTTTGAAAACCTCTGGCATGACATTCTGTTTCTACTTCTATTTCATTTTGACCTTACCACAAGTGTAAAAATGTGGCTTCTATTCTGGTTGGTACCAACTTTTTTGTTTCCGTTGCACCTACTTTAGAAGTAAAGTGATTTTTTGCATGGTCTTTCCTGTGTGCACACTCAGGGTTTCGAAAATAATAAGTAAAAGATTCACATTTTGTTCCTACTCGATTGGCTGTCGAGATTTGTACAATCCTACCACGGGGGTTAAACATGGAATTATGTTTTGATGTAATGTTTTAGTTATACTGTGCCAAAGGAATTTTGAATAAGAATATTTTTAAACTTTCGCTCTGATATTTTTGATAACATGTTCTAACTCTACATTATTAAAATAAAAAGTGTTTTGTTTTGCATTCTGAAATTTGTAAATATTCATATTTGTATACTAGTAGATGTTTACTACTTACTGAGTTATTGATAATTCACTCCTTATCTCCATAACATTTTTTAGATATTTTGATGGTTCAACTGGAGAACACGAGTAGGAAGTTTTGGAAAAGTTCATTAGTCATATATGAATAATTGCTAAGGGTATAATTGTTTTTGGAGGATCATATTTTGTATGTTTGTTTACCTTCGGTGTTTATTTTGTTACGTTGAGTTATGGGAAATTCAAGTTTTTGTGGAGTTGTTATTATATCTTATTAAGGGTTTTGGTTAGTGTTTTTGTGGATGAATATGGATATTTAGGTTGAGCCAATGAATTAATATCTTATAGAGTTTTTCGGATTATATAGTTTGTAATATTGGAGTTAATATTCAGTGATAAGAACTAACTCTCCGAACTTTTGAGATCAGGATGTTACAAACTTAAATAAGAAGAAGGGTTGAAAATGGATGAAAATCGCATAGAAATAGCTCGACCAAAGAGTAATTTTTCTTTATCTTGTGTTCTGATCATCATAAAGTGGACTACTTAGAATTGTAGACTTATGTTATATTTCAAAGGTGAATTATGTTTCTACAAAAACCGCTGTACTGGATGTATATATATAGCATCGGATCCCTGTGACATCCCTTTTTTACGTATATTTTTATTGAAGTAGTATTTTAATTTAATTAAAATATTAGTTCTTTTATTTTAAATTATTGTATTTTAATTGGATTTATTTAGTTGTAATATTTATTTTGTGGATTTTTCTTGATATTACTTATCGTTTTGATTTTAAATTGCTGTATAATTTATTTCAGTCTGTTTTTGGATTTAAAATTATGTTGTTGTTTTTATTAGTTATTTATTATATTTTAATTGATGTGGTGTTTAATTTATTTTAGTCGTTTTATGTTTTTTTAAAAATCGTTTTCATCGGGTCAGTTTTTGGACTCCGGAGGTGAGGATTGGACCTCATTTCTTTTCTTTTCTCCTTTTCTTTTTCCCTTTTTCCTTTTTTCTTTTTCCTTTTCTTCTTTTCTTCTTTCTTTATTTTTCTTCTTCTTCCTTTCCCTTCTCTTCCCGCGCGCGCAGCACCTCTCCCTCTGTCCGTTCCTTTAGCCCGCCCAACCGGCACCACCTCCAGCTGCCATGATCCACCTCCACCTCCGGCATGTCCCTCCCTCACCGGCGAGCTCTACTGCACTGGTGGTGTGCTACGCCAGCCACCCAATCTCTCTCTTTTCTCCTCCAAACAAATGGGTCTTCTAGCATTTTTCTCTTCTTTGAGCTACCATACACGGCCAAATCAGCCACCAGGCACCACCAATAGACTTACTACATCAAGGGCTTCCTCCCCATGTCCTTCTTTTCCCCTAACTCTCTCTTTTTCTCCAATGGTTCTCCATAGCTAGAGTTTCGGTTGCACCACCGTATGCCGCCATACACGGCCACCCATGGTGTTTCACCACCACCATCTTGTTCCTCTCATCACCATGACCTTCCCCAAGAAATTTCATGGCCAACGGAGTTGTGTATAGCCCTCACTCTCCCTCACTCTCCAATGCCGAAATTAGCTTCAAGTGACCGATCCGCAGCCGTGCGCCACCACCTACGGCCAACTCTCACTTCCAATAGCTTCATAAACCCCTCTAAGCCATTTCCTATCAATTTTGTGTCTTAGTTTGTGCCCGTTCAAAAATGGGTAATTTACTACTCACGGTCACAGTGTAAAATACACTGTTACGTTACTTTCTTTCCGCCGTTTGCAATGTCGTGAGCTTTCAAAAAATACCTTATAGCGCTGTAAGTATTTTTCAAACTCTACTTTTAAATTTAAATATATTATGCTCTTACAATAATTATTTGACTGCTGGTTGGTTGATTCCAGACTGAGTACGAGGAGTTCGGGAGTCGGATGGATTGATGATGGAGTTGATTGGTTTTATTGTTTTGTAATTGGTTGGTTATTTGTGCTTTGAGGTTGCATTTACATGGTGCATTCACGTGCATTTTTTTTTAAATTGAGAAAATCCGGTTTTATTCGTGTAAATGGATTTTCGGGTGCATGTGTATCACGACCCCAAGCCGGGATGGGGTATTATCTCGGTGGAGCTCCTTTGGTCACTCGGGAGTGGATAATACTGAGTGACATCCCCTGAGTTATCGCTGGGCGACGACTGGATTGCACGATACGGTAACGCTGTCGACTCCGTGGTCCCTAGAGGGACGGGGACTAGAGGATGGCCTGGTTCAGGACGCGCTGGGCGCGAGTACTGTACATTACTCGTTTAGGTGTCACACGCGTAGACGTTACCTGCGGTGTGGCACAGAAGCTAGAGTGTGCGGATGATCCCTAGGGGAGATCATAATGCATGCAATAATTGGATCGGTTTTATGGTTTTGGTTACGAGCCATTTTCTGGGAAAATGGTGAGGTTTGGTTTGAGGCTATATGATCCATTTTCTGAGAAAATGGTGGTTTATTGATTTGGGCCATTATCTGGGATAATAGCGAGGAATGGTTTTAAAGGTTATGTTTTTGGGTCAAATGGGTTTTTTTTTTTTTTTTTTCTTTTGGCGTGCGTGGAAAAATGTGGTTTTTACGGGTCATGTCCATTTGTATTCTTTTATGCATATTGTTTGAGTTTTAATATGCTTTTATCTAGTGGCGTTTGGATCTTACTTACCTGCGACATCATTTTTGGTATCGTAGTTTTTGATGCAGAGATCGAGGAGGAGGAAGCTGAGCCTGAGGAGGCGGCTCCGCCAGAGTATTGATTTGGGAGTTTATACTTTGTAATTGGTTTTGAAACTATATTTGTGATTTGTAATATTTTATTATGTATGATTTGAACGGCTTTGTATTAAACAATAAAAAATTCTGATACTTAGTTTATGACTTTGCTATCCACTGCATGTTTCTTCATACACATTTATTGCTTATACACACACTTGGCACTTGGCAATAGGGTGGTGACCCGTGATGTCACCATCCGGAAGTCTCGATTTTTTCCATGTCTGTACGTGGGGATTTGGGGGCATCACAATCCCAATTTCGAATGCAGTATTAATTAATTAATTAATAGAGTACTACTATGTATAAGTCTAAATAGACAAGTTTTATATAAATCTTTTATAAAAAAAAAAAATGAGTCTCACTAATAAATAATAATTTTTTTTTTTTAAGTAGAATCTATTTTTTATAAAGACTTATATGAAATTTATTTATTTAGAATTTATATAAATTATTTATCTTCTAAATTAATACCATGCAATAGATCATATGTACTTACTTAAGTACGTATGGTCTGCCTTGGCTAGCTAGTTATTTAGTATTGCTGTAGTAGTACATACTTATGATCTGTTGCATGGTATTCACTACAAGAAATTTTCTTTTTAGGGATGAAATTTGTTAGGGACTAAATTTAGTCCCTAAAGATACTTTTCAAATATGAAATTTAAATTTTGTCTCAAAATAAGGAGAACCTTATAAATCCGTTCATTTATTAGTTAGAACCGAAAATTCTGAAACGAATTAGATCGTCTCAAAAAATTGAAATCCTTTGAACTAATAAAATTTAATTCGAACAGAAAATTAATCTATTTGAATGCAATATAATCTATTTGAATTAGTATTAATTCGTTCGAATGGTACTATTTAATTGAAAAGATATATTGTTAAAATTGTAATAATACATATTTTTTCTATTAGTTTTTTATCATTTTGAAATTAAATAAAAATTTCTATATATTATATATTATGATTTACAATGAATTAAAATATTTACGAATTCATAAATTAATTTTATGTAATTATTTTAAAAATATTTTAGTTAAATAAATATTACTTAAAAATAGTATCATTTTTTCAATTATCGTGAACATTAAGTATAATGAAAAGAAAATATAATTAACAATAAAGGCTAGCAAACAGAACAAATAAAAATCATACATTAATCACATCCCAAAAAGAGTTAAATGTTCTATACAACATAAAAAAAGGTAAAATAATAACTAACAATATCTATTTATTAAGTAAATCAAAATCCTCCTGTAAGGTTTGTAAGCGTCCTTCCACGTCCTGAAGCCTATCCATAATGGGCTGAATGAAGTCCCTGAATATAATTTGGCGGTGCTCCACCAATATAACTCGTATCTCATCCAGAGTAGCCCCAGCAGGCTATCTCTCAACAGGGACAGCAGCAGCAATAGAAGTTGGATCAGTAGGCGGAGGCTGATCCTGATACTGTACTGCATGAGTCCTCGGCAAGTGACCCCTGCTCTTGCTGAATGTGATCCTATTAACAGGCCCCATCTGTGGTGTCCTCCGCTCAGTCGAAGTCACTTGAACCCCCGATTAGAGTAGGAGGTTAGATATCAGTAGTGCAAATGGTAGACTACCTCCACTCGAATAGCGTGACTCTGATTAAATGCGGAGGAAGAAATATAATGCCAGATCAATCGGCTCTCCCCATGCTAACCATAACAAAAATCTAGCCCACTTGATCTCGAAATCAGTCTTGTATTTTTTCGGATCAATATTATATCCGACAATCAGATTAAGCATTCTGAAAAATGCTATACAGTCGGCATGTCAAATCACTTTACTGCCATCATATGGAGGAGCTGAAGGCTCTCACACAATGCCACAAACATGATCGTCTGTGAGACCATCATCAGGTACCTCAACGCGGCTCTCACTATCATCTGAGTCGATATTCAGCTCTGCGGTTTGTACATCAGGTGCTGGCGATGAGGATGTGACTGGTGTGTCCTCTCCAGATGGTGTAGTCGCTGCTCTCTCTAGTGCTGGTGTTGCAGGATCTGGTATTGCAGATCAAGAAATTTAGCAATAACGCGGGGAGAGAAGATAATACTCACTCCCTGGACTACTAAGTTATAGCACAGAGCATCACCAGATTGCTCTCTCATGGCACGGTAAAACTCACCAACCATCTCAGGATATACTGCGCCCCTCTGCCGACAGATCGGGGTCCATCCACGATCTATGATGATGTCATGTATACTCCGTCCCTCCCAAGTGAGATCACGAAAGTCATCCAGAATGATCTTCCACTCAACAAGTATAGGCCACACGACAAGTTGAGAAGGAGCTGCTTCGCTACTTTGGCCTGTTTGGGGTCGGGAACGTTTTCTTCCACTGCTGCTTGCCATTAGTATACTGTTAATATACAAAATAATTATGTAATTTAACTAAAGTTAATATTGGCTATTGATGATGTTGCCTGCAATGTTTGGCAAGTCTTTATTTGAATGGATTAAAATCCGTTCGAATAAGGGCTGCCAAATATCATGTTTAATTCGAATGATTAAAATTCAATTCGAATGGCTTCAATTTTCATTCGAATGAAGTAAAAGTCCATTCGAATGGAATTTAACATCATTCGAATGACCATAAAAGTAATTCAAATGACCTCATAAAACATTAATTCGAATGAGCAAGAAATCCATTCTTGCTCATTCGAATGAACATCTTTTCCATTCGAATGAGCATATATTCTATTCGAATGAAATTTATTTCAATTCGAATGGAATTTATGCTCATTCGAACGGGACTGAGCCAAACAGACATGGCTGAGTCGACTCAGTCCCGAATCTACAAATTCTTTATGCTCAATATACCAATATTTTAATCGGTAGAAATGATTGAGGAGTAAAGTCCCATCATTTCTACCGATTACTTTTATGTCATTTAACCCCAAAACATCAAAATGGGGTCAGATTGATTCAAAATCCTAACCCCCCCAAAACTTAAAATATAATCGGTTAAAACTCATGGAATTTAACCCATACCTCTTGTTGTAGGGGATTTGAGAACTTGGTCGGAGTTTGCGATGGCATTGGGGCTGCGAACGGCGGAGGATTCAATTGGACGGTTCGAATGAGAGGATACACGAATGGTTGGAGAAGAACTGTATCGCGACTTAAATAACGTAAATTCGTTCGAACGAAAAAGGTATAAGTTCAAACAGAAAAGGTATATGTTCAAATGGATATTGTAATAATTCAAAAATAATTTGATATATATAAGTACAAGAGGTAAAACAATATATACTAATATTAGTACTAATATTTAAATTATGCATTAGATGAGTATAAAATAGTCTCAGGTAAAGCATTGCATTATATTGTAATATACTAAGTCTATAATAAAACATTGCATTAAATATAAGTATAAAATACATATATCTAATATATTTAGTTTGTGTATTAGTAATTAATAAACCAAGTACTTAGAATATATTAGAAAGTATTATAGTACTATTAGTTTTCAAATATTTATGCTATCTATACTATAATAGATAGTATTATACTATTAGTGATACTTAGTGTTATACTTATAGTGATACTAATTATAAGTATAACACTATTAGTGATACTAAATAAAATATTAGTCTATTAGTAATACATAATATTATAGATTGATAAAAAACTTAGTATTATGCTATTATTGTATTTTATTATATACTAATAATAATATAATAAGTATATTTATATATTTCTATTATTATCTGTTCAAACGCATATTAAATTGTTCGAATAGATATAAATTTTATTCGAACGAAGTTTTTTTGTTTGGAGGGAAAATCCGTGCCAAATTATTGGTATATGTTAGAGAATATTCCTTTTTTTCGTTCGAACTGAAATATTATTAATTCAAACGGGGAAATATTGTAGGAAAAATTCACGATTTTTTTAATTTTCACATTTGAACTTGTAAAAAAATCTGTTCGAACGTAAATTCACATATTATTAACCCAACCCTTTCATTTCATTTTTACTTGGATTAAAGTTTAAGAAAGAGAGAGAGCGTGACAGAGGCTGCTAGAGAGTGTTGTGGAGAGAGAGAGCTTCAAAGAAGTGAGAGAGAAGAGATTCTTGAGAGAGAAGAAAGAAGGAGAAGAGGTAAATGGTTTTTTTGTTATTTTTCATTCCGATTTTCGTTTACAAGTACAATTTCATTTCTTGCATTTATTTGTGGGGATAGAACAGCTATTTAATGTGTTTTATGCATATATAGGTATTGTAGACTGATATTTTTATTGGATTGCAAATATTAGAGGTAAGTTTTTATAGTTTTCTAAGTTATTTAATAATCATATTTAGGGATAATCATATAGTTTCCAATGTATCGTATTGAAATATCCCATCATGTATGTGAAAATTATGTTTTGCGATTCAGTTTTTTGCTCTTTTTCATGACTGGTTTCTGGATTTGTCCTTTTCGAACACTCTGAATACCGTTCGAATTGAATGTAATCAGTTCGAACGGAATCAAATGATGGCTTTATTCTATTCGAACATATTGAATGTTAGTTTGAATAATATAAATTAGATGATAGTTATAAAGTAATTATAAAATGTAATTATAATTTATAATTGTAAATATTTAAGTACTGTATTGTAATATTTGAAAGCTTAAAATATAATTATTTGATATTTAATAAAAGAAGTTTAATGTATTAGAGAAAATATTTAATAGATTAATACTAAAAAAAAAACCATAAAATATAAGTTATAAAAAATTATAATTAAATATTTGAAAATATTTATGTACTCTAAATAAGATAATTAATACTCTAAATATTCTTATTGTGCTTAATTAAAGAATTATGATGTATAATTAATTCTATTTAAGTACTCTAATTAATAGATTAATACTTCAATCATAATTATAAAATATAAGTTATAAAAAATTATAATTAAATATGCAGAATTGTTTAAGCTCTCTAATTAAGATGATTAATACTCTAAATATTGTTATTGTACTTAATTAAAGAATTATAATGCATAATTAATTCTATTTAAGTACTCTAATTAATAGATTAATACTTAAATTATAATTATAAAATATAAGTTATAAAAAATTGTAATTAAATATGTAGAATTATTTAAGCTCTCTAATTAAGATGATTACTAGTCTAAATATTCTTATTGTACTTAATTAAAGAATTATAATGTATAATTAATTCTATTTAAGTACTCTAATTAATAGATTAATACTTCAATTATAATTATAAAATATAAGTTATAAAAAATTATAACTTATATTTTCAGAATTATTTAACTACTCTAATTAAGATGATTAACATGATGAAATCTTTAAGTAAAGAATTATAAGTACTTAAATATATGGCAGGGCCCATCATGTATACTTGTAATGTATTTATGATGTATACTTGTTATGTTTCTTACTGAGGTGTTGGATTTTCTAATTATTTTACATGCAGTTAAATTTTAGACCCGTTTGAGAGTTGTGGCCAAATATTCTTGTAAAGAATGTTTGGGTACAACTCTTGAATTGTCAAAAGTGAAAAATTTGGGATTCTATCATCTATATAGCATATATATTCAGTTAAAACTCATGTGTTAGTCAATTAAAAGTTTGGTTTAGCATTTTCTTACATTCTTCGACTATATAGTTCGTAAGTTTCTCGGCCCATGAATAGGATCGATGACTTACCGTGACTGGCATACTTGAAGAATTGTAGGGAAATGCTGCTGAAATTTTTACTAATATACGAGTTTTGGACTGAGTATATATGTGACGCCCCCAAATCCCCACGCCCGAACACGGGGAAATCGAGACGTCTGGATGGTGACAACCCGGGTCACCATTCTATCGACGGGTGCCAAGTGTGTGCAAAGGCAACATATGTGCACAAAAAAACACGCAGCGGATAACGAAAGTCATAACTAAGTACCAGAATTTTTTTCTTAACGTAATACAAGCTGTTTAAAACACACATAAATAAAATATTACAAAAACACAAATACAGTTTTAAACCAAATATAAAGCATAGCATCAGCAACCCGGCGGAGCCGCATCCTCGGGCTCAGCCTCCTCCTCTTCATCCTCAAACTCTGCACCAAAAGCTACGGAACCAAAAATGGTACCGCAGGTAAGTAAAACCCAAACACTACCAGATAAAAACACATAGAACTCAAACAATATGCATGAAACATGCCCAATGCACAAAGCCCATAAAACATAATTTTTCCACACACGCCAAAAAAATCCATTTGGCCCAAAAACACATCCTTTCCGAAAAACCACGCCAAAAGTCACATTTGGCCTTTATCCGACTCAAACCAGAATCCATTTATCCGTATGCACCATGACCTCCCCTAGGGGTCATCCGCACACCCTGGCTCCAGTGCCACACCGCAGAGTACCACTACGCATGTGACACCTAACGAGCGATGCCCAGTTCCACGCCCTGCATGTTCGTAGCCAAGCATCCTCTAGCCCTCACCAGCGAAGGGACACGGAGTCGGTGCGTAGAGCGATGCCCGGTTCCACGCCCGGCGTGTTCGTAGCCAAGCAACCCCTAGCCCCCGCTCCCGTCGTCTAGCGACAACTCAGGGGACATCACTCAGTTTATTCCGCTCCCGAGTGACAAGAGGAGCTCCACCGGGATAATACCCCATCCCGGCTTGGGGTCGTGATACACACGCACCCGTAAGACCACTTACGCCAATACACAGGCTTTTCACACTATTTCACAACCACACGTGCATGCACCATGCAATGCCATAACAATGCATAAAATAATCCAACAACATAAATCAAATAAACAGGCAACTCCGTCCTCTATCCATCCGACCCCCGAACTCCTCGGACTCAGTCCGGAATCAACCAACCAGCAGATAAAATAAATTGAATGAGCAATATATATTTAAATCTGAAAATAGGGTTTGAAAAATACTTACAGCGCTATATGGCAATTTTAGAAAACACGCGGCGTTGCAAACGGCGGATAAAAAGCAACGTCACAGTGAAAATTCACTGTGGCCGTGGGTTGTGAAAAACCCACTTTTGAACGGGGACAAACTAGGGCTTGGGATTGATAGGGAATGGTCTAGGGATGATTGTGAAGCTATTGGAAGTGGTGGTTGGCCGTGGGTGGCGGCAGAAACGGCAGTGGGAGGCCGGATTTCCCAAAAAGGAAAGCTAGCTCGTAGGAGCTGTTTCGGTGGTTGTTGGAGGCCGAAAATAGGTGGGTTAGGACGGCAAGGGACTGGTGATGAAGTGGTGAAGAAATGGTGGCTGGAGGTGGAGCGACGACGGCGGATCGGAGCAAAACCCGTGCGGGCTTTGAAGGGCTTTTCCGGCCAAACGGCCGGCCGGATGGGGTTGGGTTTTGGTGGGAAGGTGCGCCGGAGGGAGGGGAGTCGAACGGTGCCGGCGGTGAGCCGCACGGTGGCCGGACGGCGGCGGTTCGACGGGTTGAAGATTTCCGGCGTGAGGGAGAGAGAAGAGAGAGAGACCGGGGGGGTCGACGCGGGGAGAGAGAGAGAAAGAAAAAAAAGAAAAGAAAGAAAAAAAAGGAAAAAGAAAGGAAAAAAAGAAAGAAGGAAAAAAGAGAAAAAGGAAAAAGAAAGGAAAAAGGAAAAGAGGTGTAGGAAAAAAGATGAGGTCTACTCCTCATTCCGGAAAACAAAACTAAACCGCCGAAACGAGATTAAAAACCACAAAACAACTAAAAGAAATAAAACACAACATCAATTAAATTAAAAAAAAAAACAATTTTAAAAAGCAAATAAATTAAAATAATAACTAATATATTAATTAAAATAAAAACAACAATTTCAGCGAAAATACACTCAAAAGCGGGTCATCACAATATATGCGATATAGATGATAGTCTCTCAAATGGGATAGGACCAACTACCTTAAAAATAGATGGTACCCAGACACGTTTATTACAATAGTTTATTGATAGTGCTTATCCCATGAATTGGATTTTTTTATAGATGGATAAGAGTTGGATGTTATTAGGAGATAGACTTGGTTGAGACTATAAGTAATATGCACAAGTGGTGAAGTCTTTCTTAGAATTTGCTTCTGGGAGTGTTGATAGCACAGGATTTATAAGATGCCCATGCAAGAAGTGCAAAAACCTTAGTTCATATAATATGATGGCTGTGGAGGATCATTTATTCGTAAATGGGTTTGATCCATAATATTTACATTGGGTTTTACATGGTGAACCATTTCCTAAGGGAGTTCGATTTGGCAGTAATCTCAATCAGATGGATGAATGTAATGAGATTGGCACAGACGACATAAATGATGATGTTTCTGATGATAGCAATGATAATGGAGAAGATATGACTGAAATGTTAGGGGATCTTGGCGCAGGCATATTTGGTGCCAGGGATGGAGAAGGAACATCTGCACAATCATTTGAAGGAAATGAAGAATTTAGATTACTATGGGAGGATGCACAACAAGAATTGTACCCAGGGTACACCTGTTATAGCAAGTTGTCATTCACTGTCCGGCTGCTCCATATTAAATCTATTTGTCGTATTTCTGTAAAGGCTATCGATATGTTGCTTGAATTATTTAAAGAGGCTCTCCCACAGGATAACGTAGTACCTCGAAATTTTTATGAAGCGAAGAAATTGAAACGAGGTTTAGGATTTGATTATAATATCATCCATGCATGTAAAAATGATTGTATTCTCTTCTAGAAGCAATATACAGAATTTGATTTATGTCCGGTGTATCATGAGTCAAGATGGATATCAGATAAGCGTAATGTACCCCATAAAGTGCTAAGATATTTTTCGTTTATTTCTCGACTTCAAAGATTGTTTACTTCTCGGATGACTGCGACATATATGACTTGGCATCATACGAGGAGAGTTCAAAATGATCAATTCCTCACGCATCCTGCAGATTCCTTACAATGGAAGAAATTTGATGACGAGTATCCATGGTTTGCCAGAGAACCTCGCAATATACGTCTTGGGTTAGCAACTGATGGATTTAATTCATTTGGCAACATGAGCACTTCTCATAGCACCTGGTCTGTCATAGTAATGCCTTATAATTTGTCACCATGGAAGTGTATGAAAGATCCCTATTTTATGATGACTTTATTAATCCTAGGGCCAAGGTCAACAGGAAATGAAATAGACGTATATTTGCAGCCAATGATAGCAAAGTTGAAAGAGTTGTGGGAGCAGAGTGTCAATACATATGATATGCCCATATCTGGAGAATTCAAGATGCATGCTGCAGTACTTTGGACAATACATTTTGGAGAATTCAAGTGGCATACATTTTGTTCAATGTATTTTGGTGGGGTTAATACTATATTTACAAGACCGGATCAAAATTATGAAGGTGGACAAATGGGAGTTTCGTCAGCATTTACTGTGTTTTTCCAAAAAGTACGTCCCATTGGTGCACAAGGGGGCTATGACCTATGTGGGCGAGAGTTTGAAAGAGCTCGCTGGTATGTCTTGAATAACTGTGAAGAGATTGAACATTATTTGAGGTTAGTGATGATTATCTAATTTAATAGTAGTTTTAAGTGTATTTATAATAATATAATATATATTAATACCAATTAATAGGTCACATTAACATACGTAGTGAATATATACAACTACTTCGGACGAATGGTGTGTCTGACGTAGAAAAGACGCACGAAGAAGAATTTGTCTCGTGATTTGAACATACGGTATTACTAAAAATAAATATGCACAATTATTTTAAATTTTATACATTTTGTATATGGTATTGATATTTATATATGATATTGATATGAGTAGAATAAAATTTATTTATATAGGTTGCATCGAAATATAGTGAACATTCAGGTAAAATCTCACTAGAAGTATATGCTTTGGCATGTGGTCCGTTTAAGTGGGCTATCCAATATTCAGGATGTTTAGTGCGTACATATAGATTTCACACAGCAGACAGAGAACGATATAGGAAAACTCAAAATTGTGGGGTCATAGTCGAAAGAAGGCATGGGGATGATAATATCGACTTTTACAGAATTGTGGAAGATATCATAGCGTTAAAATATGTGGGGGGGGGGGGGGGATATATAGTTTGGTTATTTAAATGTAATTGGTGGGATGTCTCAAATCCTAGGTTGGAAGTGCGTAAAGATGAATATTTTGTAAGTGTCAATACCTCTCGCAAATGGTATGAGGACGATCCTTTCGTTTTCGCAAACCAAGCAAATCAAGTTTTTTATTTAGATGATCCGGAGTTTGGAAATCCATGGCGGGTAATCGAGAAGTTTGCACCAAGAAATGTATATGATTATATTCTAGAGGCAGACAAACCACATGAAAAAGTTGATAGTCCAGACCATGAATAAGCATATCAAGAAAATGAATCAAGCATCAATCTATTTGTTGATCTAAGCCAATATGACATGGTCCCATTGCACAGAGAAGATGTTCAACCCAAAGTAATTGAAGGTGACATGTCGAAAGAGCATGAATCAACTGAAGTGTCTACTGATGATGAGAGCGACTGGTCCAACAAAACTGATACCGAATGATTTTCAAATAGATATTTGTGTAGGTATAATTCTTATAAAAAGATTCTCTCATTTGTTTGAATAATAACTTATTATAATTTCAAACATATATGCCTCCTAAACGCAAAAGAACACGTGAGCCATCCTCACCACTTGCTAACTCCCCATGTGATTCACCTGTCAACAATGGTGGACCAATATCACCAGAACCAGACAAAGTATTTTATCGTTGCATATCTTTTAAATTATATGATTATTTTAATTAAAATATAGATTTAATTTTTGTATTATTAGCTATTGTAAATCAGCGTCGAGTTAGAGGCATTACGAGGGGTGTCGGCATAGAGAAAGTAAAGAAAGTAGGTAAAATTAAAGTTGATATATCTGATGATTACACCGGTGGCTCTGGAGATTCAGCAGCTTGGCTTGCTTCTTATGTTGGTACACTTACTCGCACGTATGCACCAATGGCTACATCCTCCTAGGTTAAAGTTTTCCAAGATGTGAAAGATCACATAAAAAATCATTGCCTGATAATAAGTTACTCAAGAGAACATTTTTATTTAAATAACTTTTGAAATTATACTAATTGCTTCTAATTTTTTGAAGGATGAGTTTGAACTAAATTTTAGCCGAAGAGAGGATCGACTAACGATTGAGGAACTAATGTCGAATGCATTCTGGAGGTACAAAGGTCGATGCCATGCACACTATCAGAAGTTCAGTACTACGACAGAGGTGCGTCAAAATCCATTTCAAGCAATGCCATCAAACGAATGGGAGAAAGTTTGTGATCTGTTTGAAGATTCTGCTTATCAGGTAATTTCGCTGCTGTCTTTTTTTAATAGGATAGATGTATTAAATATAAAATTATAATACTTTTTTTAGCAACGGAGTACGGTGAACAAAGCAAATAGATCAAATTTAACGATACACCATCATGCAGGTTCTCTATCTTTTCATCGCTTGTAAAAAAAAAATGTTAATTATTTTATTTTCCATTAAATATTAATACATACACTTTTCTGGTTTAAATTCTGATATTAATTTTCATTTTGCAGCATGAAGAAAATCCTGCTGATTATGATCTGACCAAATTGTATGCTAAAGTACATAAAAATCGTGATGGTGTTTGGAGCAATCCTGAAGCAAAGGCAAATTATATAAGTTTAAGTTTATAATTTTATTGTCTAGATATATTTTTGTTACCTATACTAATTTTAATGTTTTTCTTTTTATAGGACAAGATGAAATCTCTTAAAGACACTGCTGCGGATCCATCTGATGAATTATCTGTCAACGATGCACAAATCTTTTCTCAAGTTCTTGGATCACATTCTGGATATTTGAGGGGCTTAGGACGTTGCGTGAAGCCATCCTCAATATCGTCATCCTCTTCTAAAAGAGCTTAGAGGAAGCTACACTTGAGATAGAACGATTAAGGTCGAAGGAAAAAGAGTTGCTGACCCAATTAGATCAAGCAGCAGATTTAGAGGTAAGGTTAGAAGAGAGGCTACAATTAAATAATTAAAAAATGTTTGAACAATTCCAGTCAATGATGTCTCAAAACCCTATGCCACCAGTACCACCACAATCATAGTTCATTTAATTTTTTTAATTACCTTTATTTATGATGTTTGTAAATATTTGAACAATTGATGTATATAGATTACAATTTGTATTACTATTATCATTTTAATTAAATTTTATTTTGTTTAATCAATACCGTTCGAACTTTAAATAATGCGTTCGAAGGTAAATTACCATTTATGCATACATTCGAACATAAACATATCCATTCGAACATAAAAAAACTCATTCGAACGTATCGGGAAATATAATCAGTGCCTTTGTTCGAACAATTAAATATTCATTCGAATAACGATGTTTTCAAAACTTCGTTCGAACAAAATATTTCTATAAATATATTCTCTGTTCGAACAGTTAAAATTTTTTTTTCGAATAAAAGTCACTTCAAATTGTATTGTTCGAACGTATTCGTTCAGAGATGGTTGTTGGTTCGAATTATCATTTCCTATTGTTCAAACAGTAATTTTTTCATTCGAACTTCATTCTGAGATGAAATTAAAAAAAATTTCTCCATTCGAACGGTTTCGACTGGTTCCGCCCAATTTCGTCTCTAAAAGTACTTTTTAGAGACGAAATTCGATTTTTATCTCCGAAAACCTTCTGAGACAAAAGAGAGACAAAAAATTTTCGTTTCTAAAAACTTCTAGGGATGAAATTCTTATTTTTTGAAACAAATATTTTTATCTCCAAAAACCAATTCTCTTGTAGTGATTAATTTGAATATCATCATGTGGTATATATATATGAGCCCACGCCACCGACTACATGCTAGCTGGTAATTATTAGTACTTAATTGGTTAATTTGACCACCCAGGAGTGTCTCGATCAACATGCGCTGTACCATATATGATCATATCTTCATGAGACTATATTTCATATATTAACGCTCAAAATGTATGATGAGAGAGAGAGAGTATTTATAGAAATTTGATCAGGAGTATTCAAATATTCATGTGATGAATCGATGATTCAGAATGAAAATTTAGGATCAATTAGAAGTACTACTACGTAATACATGCACGCTTGATCAGGAAGTGACCATGCTATTTATATATTTTAGATAAAATTGCTTTAAATAATCAACCATATGATCAGGTTCCATATTGCATGCATTAATTAATATTTTACTTTTATTAATTAATGATCAGCTTGATGAGGTCATTGCTAACGCAAGCCTAATACCTAGCTGTGCATACCAACCTATATTGAGTCACGATGGATCATGCAACATGCATGCAATATTCATCTAATTTTGTAATCCCGGAAAGTTATGCTAATTATTTATTTACTTAATTACCTCATTTAGAAATTAGTGTCCATCATCAATCCTAATATTCTTTATAGAGAAATATTTTAATCACAAAAGATTATATAAAAATAAATTTATAAACTGGCGTGACCTGATACAGTATATTAGATTATAAAATTACTTATAATGTAAAGTAGATCTAACGCATAACGTGAAACTACATCAATTTATTAATTTACTCGATACAATATTTTTATATATGTAGCAGGTCTCTTCTTTATATTATCCAATTACATATATCTATGCTAGATTTGGAATTAGAAAAGAATATTAGGTGTACTTAATTGGTCGGGGGAGTGAACAGAGAGTTATTTAATTAAGAGCAACCCATAATTAAGTTCTTAGAATATAAATATATGCTTTTCCCCGCCCGGCCATATGGATTAATGGACAGAAATCACTTTGGTTTTCTTTGTTCTTAACCCAATATATAAAAGCAAACTAGCCGGCCATGAAGTAGAATATGAAAAGATTAATTAGATAGCAAGTAACATCATAATACAGCCACGCCAGAATATTGAAACTAAGATACCTTCATGTCATGTGGAGGATGATATTCTTATTCTCTTCAGCTGACATTTTTCTACGCAAGCATTCTTGATAGTTATATATATATACATATATATATATATATATATATATATATATATTTACTAGGCCTCCTAACTACTAGCTATAAAATATAAATTGAAAATGTTACTCATAAGTCATTTAGTTATCATATCCTTTTAGGTCAAATAATTGAAGAAATATTGTTATTTTTTAGTACTTACCTATCAACGATTTAACATTACATGATTAAGAAAGGATAAAATGAAGATATATAGTTAATTTAAAGGTTTATGAAGATTATTTTCTACAAATTAAACTTCTCACAAACTAAAGTATAATACCCGGGCAGAACCAAACCCATGCCTTTTTCGAGGCCAAGCCCATGACGGAAAACATCACTGAAGTGTCTGACGATGCCGTTTTCAAGTGAGTCTTCTCCTGACTTTCGTTTCCCTCTTCCCAACGTCTTCCTTCTTCAGTTACCATATTTTTTCAAAAATCCCTCCACCTAGATCTCCACCATCTCCACGTCTCATCAGTTTAGGTTCTGCTTGGCTACTGAAATTTTGAGTTTTAAGATTAACTATTAAAATATTATATTTTAATATTATTATTATTTTAGAATTTGAAAAAGTTAAGAAAAAGTTGAATTGTTTATTATATTTTGTATAGAGATTTGAGAAAGTTGTAATGATGAGATGAGAATTTTATATTTGAGATGGAAACTTTTAATGGTCAAACAGTACCTTAGACTTCCTTCCCATTTTTATTTCCCTTCTATAGTTCGTTTTCCAAGCTTGTTTAGACCTCTCTCTAAATTACCCATTTATCATTCTCTTGGTAGTTTCGCACACATCTCCACAAGCCACATCTGTGTACATAGCAACGTCATCCCTTTACTTTCATCCACATTCGGTAACAACTGTTCTCTCTACCTCGCTCTCTTTTATCTGTGATTTCTGGGACCAAACCGAGAGCCATTGCCTCCCAAAGTCACCACAAGTGAATTCCTTCAAGCACGGCAACTCCAACCTCCTCGTAAGGCGTTGCTTCCCGTCAGAGACTTCATGAAAATAGCCCAACCCTTTCCGTCATCACAACCATGCACCATGAAGAACCACCACCTCTCTTGCTCCTTCACAACACCCCCCACTATAACTCCCTTTTACTAAACCACCGTGAGCCTCCTTCATGCCTCCTCCCTCTCTCGGTTTCTTCCCCACAACCCAACGGCCTGCATGATCACCACAGAAGTTTTCGCTCAGCCTTGGTTGATATGAACCCGCGGGATCGAAATCTCTTGAACCCACAATCAATTTGAAAACTCACCTAAAAAAGCTAAAATCAAGTCAATGGGTGGAGAATTTAGACCCGTTAAGAACTCATTTTAAGAACTTAGATTATATTAAAATCTAGACCCGTTGAAAAATCCATCTCAAGAATCCAGATTATAAAGAAGGAACGACGCAAAGGTTGTGATTTACCTTTAATAAGTTCAAACGTTCAATTAAGAACAAGAGGATTAGACCTCGAATCTCTTCCTACATCAAAGGGAAAAGATTAGTAATAGTGAAAATAGTAGAAACATGATACTTACCTAGAAGATCCACTTGATATAAAATATCATTAATTTTATCAAGAATTTGAAAAAGTCCATCCAAGCTATTCCTGTCATCAACAGGTAAAGGCATTAAATCTAAAGGAGTAAATTGATTAAAACTATTACCAATTTCAAAAGGAGAATAAGAAATAGTAGTATGCATTGTCCTATTATATGCAAACTCTAATAAGGGCAAGTGATACTCTTGCAAGTGTTCATACAATAATTCATTGAATGGAAATGATACTCCCACAAACGTTCATGAAACACATCTAAAGTCTTCCTTACATCAAAATAACCATTCCAATTATATACAAACTCAATGAATGGCAAATAATACTCCCACCAATGGTTATGCAACAAGTCTAAAATTTTCTTTACACCAAAATGTCCCATCAAAGCACCTCTATATGCTCTACGCATAAGCAACTCACACATAGAATTATTAGGTACAAAAAGTCTATTGTCTCTAAACAATTACTAATCTATTCTATAGAACTTACCAAATAATGCTTTCTCACATACTTCATACACACTATCAAAGTCATCATCATTAGCATGTAATTTCTTATCATATTCAAATCTCAATAACTTTGCATCCAAAATAAAGATAAGGTCAAGCCTTCTTGCTAATGCATTAACTACAAAATTTTCCTTACCTTGTGTGTACTTGATTATATGAAAACAAATCTCAATACATTCCTCCCACTTAGTATGCATTCTAGTCAACTTACCTTATTCCTTCAAGTATGTCAAGAACTCATATTCTTCTAAGAAAGGTCGGATAGGGATTGTCACACTTGGCATAAAATCAATTTGATACTTTATTTTTCTAATAAGTGACAATCCACTAAGAACATTGTTAGGCAACACGACCTCATATCCCTGTAACAAAGAGATAACAACACTAGACAAAGATTCGTTAAATTAGTTAGTATTAAAATTCAGCTTAGCATAAAAACTCACTTCTCTCTTTGTTTTTTTCTCATTTTCTTCACTCTTGCTTTTCTTTTCACTCCTCTTTCTTTTCACTCTTTTTTTTTCTTGAGGTTTCAGCCTCACCCTCAGTTCTTCTCTCTCTCTCTCTCTCTCTCTCTCTCTCTCTCTCATTTTCAGTCTCACTATTTATTACTTCCTCAATCTCAATCTCACTCACACTCTTTCTTTTTCGCTCAACTTCACTTTTACTCTCTCTTTTTTGATGAATCTCCAATTTCTCTCTTTTGTTTTTGATCAATCTCACTTTTACTCTTTCTTTTTTTTATCAATCTCACTTTCTCTCTTTCTTTTTTGATCAACCTTACTTTCACTCTTTCTTTTGTTATCAACCTTACTTTTCAACTTCAGTTGATCCTCATGGACCTATGTCGGAGGTAAAGGAGCAAGTTTGATTGTTATTCCATCCTTTTCAAAACTATACATGTTCCTGAACTATCATGGATCACTTACCTATCACAATGCCATGGTCTCCCTAACAAAATATGGCTAGCATGTATAGGCACTACATCACAAAGTAACTCATCCTTGTACTTATCAATTGAAAAAGAAACTAGTACTTGCTTATTTATACTAATTTCCTCACAATCATTCAACCACTGCAACTTGTATGGTCTAGGGTGTTTCAAGATATGTAAATTCAATTTCTCAACTAAAATAGTGCTAGCCACATTAACACAACTGCCCCCATCAATGATCATACTACATACATTGTCGTTGATGTGACATCTAGTATAAAAAATGTTCTCTCTCTGCTGCTCTGTTTCATCCATTTTAATTTGTGTATTAAGAGTGTGCCTGGCAAAAAGAGACTCACCAAACTCTTCATACTTATACCCGTTCTTGGTACTAGGCTTACGTCTCCTCCTATTTCTCACACCTTACAGATTTCTAACCACTGCATCTCGTTGATCCATCCTATCCTTCACTTCCCTCAACACCAAATTCAACTGTTCAAACATTTGTTGCATGAACTGCAACACAAAGAATAAATTGTCTGCCATCCCCTTCGTTAATGAATCACTCTTATGAGACATGATAATGCGTTGCACAAAAGAATGTTCATGGTAAAAACCTCACACACTCTCTTACATGTTTACTCTCAAATAATGGTACTTCACTTATATTTCACACTTAGTTGACTTTTTCTCGATAATGATCTCACACTCTCTTGCCTTTTACCTCAAGAGTTTTCTCACTCAAGTTCTTTAAGAACTAATTGAACTCAATTAAGACAATACAATCTTGTTTTATTCCAACTAAGAATTAGGTCCAAGAAACAAGAACAGAGAAACACAGAAGGAATAAAATCACACGAGATTTAAGGAATTTATACGAGAGAAAGAGTAATTAGAAAACAAGATACTAACTATAATGATATATATTGAGCCCCCAATGATGATAAGGCTTAATCAAAAAAAAAAAAAAAACAAATTTCTAATTTTTTTGAATTTTTATTTTATTTTCTTTTCTTTTCTTTTCCTTTCCTTTCTTTTCTATTATTTTCTTTCCCTTTCTTTTCTTTTTTTTTCTTTACCAATTCAATCACAAATAGAAATATTCAATTGTGACAATCAAACAATTAAATTCAAACACATAAAAATTGATGAGAACATAGAAATGAATCAATGAAACCCTAGATGATGTAAATTTTAGCCATCCTAAAAAATCCTAATGACAGAGTAACTTTGATAGCCCTAGGATGAAGGAATTTCGACAGCCCTAATTAAAAAAAAAACAACAAAACACAAAGAACCCGAATGATAGAATAATTTGGCAGCTTTAGGAAAAATGAATTTCTGCACTTGTTTTTGTAACCCTATAATAATGAAGCTCTAGAATTAAAAATTCAATAAATAAAAAAGAAAATCAAACCTGATTGAAAACCTTGCTCTGAATACTAAATGATGTGAACACATGGGATTGGAATCCCTTGAACCCACAATTAATTTAAAAACTCACCTAAGAAAGTCAAAATCAAGTCAATGGGTGAAAATCTAGACCTGTTAAGAACTTGTTTCAAGAACCTAGATTATATTAAAATCTAGACCCATTGAAGAGCCCATCTCCAGAACCTAGATTACAAAAGAGGAACGCCATAAAGGTTGTGATTTACCTTTGATAAGTTCAAACGTTCAATCAAGAATAAGAGAAGATAAACTCAACTCATAATGAATAAAATTCATTAATTTTCATAAACTTTCATATATTGTCTAAACATGAAGTGGGGAGCCAAAGATGTTTAAATACTCTCCAACAAAAATAACCCTAGGCCAAAATAAGGCACCTTCTCAAAAATACTCTTAAATGAATAGTGCGGTTCGACAATACCGTGAACAGTGTTGTACTACAGTAATACTCTTGAAATCCTAGTTTAACAAAATAAAGTATATGCAGGCTAAGCATCCTCAAGCCCAATTATTCTAGACTAATTCCTATAAATAATTAAAAGCCCTTTCAATAAAATAAATAAGTCCAAAGCCTTCAATAACAATAAACATAATAATAGGCTTTCATTTATGTTGCACTCTTCCATAGCTTATATCATATGGATAAGAACTGGATTTCCTTCTCTCAAACCCATTTTGAATATTAGGCTCTTGCTAGACTCATCCCAAGTGGATTGCACCAATTCTTACATTGTTTCCTTACTCTTCTTAGCTCTTGATCTTGTGATTGCCACATTTGAAACTTGCAATGGATCTTTAAGACTTGGTCCACCTTGGAGTCCATCATCGATGCAACAAAGAACTCCTCTACTGCACTGCCCCTACACCATCAAGCCATTGTTCAAGCCACTACATGTCCCCTGTTTTTGACTCCCCAAAATAGAGCAATAAAACCACTTTTCCCCACTCAGTTCTGCAACCTCGTGACACGTCGGTGAAGCTTAATGACGTTGACCAGCAACCCTTCCACCACCCACGTGCCACTCCATGATTTGCGGCCACCCCAAGCCATCGCTCTTTCGGCAACATCTCACTCTCCATCACGCCTTGTTCACTCTCTTTGTGTTCTCTCTTGCTTATCATTCTCTCTCTCTCTCTCTCATTTTTACTTTGAAAAGATGGGATTTTAATCTTTATATTTCCTAAATCATTGTCCCTCTTAGCCCTACCCATCCTAACTTCTTTATTCACATATCTATGCTCAAACCTGCCCTGGTTCAAATATGGCTCATCAAACTCCTCTAACTCTGCCTCTTTCTCATCATTCCACCATGGAACATGCCCACCTTGCTTTGGGGATGTCTTATTGCTATCCCCTAGGAGTTCTCGCTTTTATCCTGTCCAACCTCTCGTGAATAGGCTCTAATTCAACCCTCAACATACGTCTCATCTCCCCTAACAACGCTTGCATTTGGAGGTTCGAATCTACGGGTTGTCGACATTCTTTGGTTGTGTCTTCTTCTTGAGTATTGGACATGTTTAGAATCTGCAAAACAAGGTTAGAATCCTCACAAGCACCCCCTCACGTGTTTCACTCAAAAATTGATACACTTGCACTTGTGTTTTTACTCTAAACGGCTTTTACCCTCTTATGGTCTCACACACTCTTGCATTTTTTCACTCTTTTACGTCTTCTTTAGTTCTTAATCAAACTTCAAGAAACTAATTCAAAATAATCTAGCAGCAATTCAAAAATGAGAAACAATCAAAACTTATCAAAAAGGTCAAGAACTTCAATAAGGTGAGAAACAAGATGGAAAGGAAGAAATTTTCTTAATAGAATCGTGTACTTTTTTTTTTTTTTTAACAACAACAAGGAACAAAAATTTAAAAAAAATAAAAATAAAAGATAGTCAAACTTGCCTTTGAAATACGGCTAATCCTTCGTAGTCTTGGTTCTCATCTAGTTAGGTGATGAGTCAAGGCTCAACAATTCTTGTCTACACAATCTTGGGGTTTCAAACCATCATTGATATCAGGTTTCATCACAATTATTGGTGGAATTCATCTCTCTCTCTCTCTCTCTCTCTCTCTCTCTCTCTCTCTCTCTCTCTCTCTCTCTCTCTCTCTCGTCTAGCGCCATGCTGCCAAGCTCACCACCATTGACCTTTGCCCAGCTCATTGTATTGTCGCACCTCTCATCCTTTGTCGGTGAGTTTGTCTCCTGTGCTGCACAATTTTGGTTCAAGGTTGTTTTTATTTGTTTCACGTATTTATTGTTTCTAGCCGCCCAGAGCACATGCAGTAGTAAATAATAAGATTTTAATTCTAAATGTTTTAAAACTGATTTAAGTCTATCTTACTAAATGAGTTTTAAGCTATTTATATTATTTAAATTTGATATAATTATTTTATTAGGTTATAAATTAAAAGTATAGATTGGCTATTATATCTTAGAAACTGTTAAAATATTTTAGATGAGTTGATTTCATAGAAAATATTTAAAGGCTTTAGTTACATGATCTATTATTAAATTTTACAACTAGATTTGGTAGTAAATTGTAAGCGTTTAATCTTTTGTTTTAAACACTTTAAGCCTATTATATAGAAATAAACATTTGATAGTTTTAAATTAGATATTGATTAACAATTTACATTGATTTTTAATATAAGTATTATTAAGGATTTTTTATGAGTGACTATTGTTTAAGAGAATTACGATTTCCTACTACATTATATGTTAGTAGTATTAAATTTTGATTTCAATAATAGTTTATAAGGATATGAGTTTTAAATATGATTAAGTTAATTTTTGAAATGAATTTAAGTTGTTTTGCCAAATTCGATAAATTTAGAAAGTGGTGGTATTTCAGGGTTAAGAGAATTTTAGGCTTCTCTGAGAAATTAAAATAGGTTAATGTTGGCATTTCGGCTTTAGGTATTGAAATACATTTCGACTGTAAATTTAAGAAAGTTAAGTTTGACTATTTTTAGGTGATGATCGAGTTTCTGTTGGCATTGTTATGAGGAAGATTCAGAAAGTTAAGGAGTCCAGGTAAGCGGGATTCCTATGCTAGGTTTTACACAAATATTTGAGACTAAGGTTGACTTTCTAGAAACTTTGCATGTTTTATTATGAAATAAGAATTTGGGAAAAACAACCTTAGTTGTTTCTTTTCATTACTCATGAAATCAGTATGAAAAATAAAAAATATTTTCTGATATGCATTGTGTAGACATGAGCTATATTTTTGTCATGCTATCTCTGAAATGTGAAAAAGAGCGATATGAAAAATATGAAATTTTTTGCCTTTATTTAGAAAGATGCTCCGACCTTATTTTTCAGTATGTGAGAAAGATCTAAATATTTTTGGTACTCTGTTTTATTCTGATATGGCATCTAAAAAACCTTTGGTATGGTATACTGATTTTATATCTAACTCTATCTCTGCTTTGCACTGCTTTGCTCTACTCTGTTCTGTTCTTCTCTATTTGGGTTGATATCAACTCTTTTGTCTTTGATTGCACCCACTTTGGAAGCAAGGTGGTTTATTTGTGGTCTTTCTTATGTGCACATTCGAGGCTCCGAGAATAGTAAGGGAAAGATTTCACATCTGTCTCTGCCCTGTTTGGCCACCGATGTTAACACAACCCTACCATAGGGGTGAAACATAGTCTCTACTTTGTGAGATGCTCTATTTTTATGTGATGATGATGATGCTCAGATTATGTTATGCCAATGTACTCGGGGTTTTATATGTCTTAAAACCATCGCTTTGTTACGTTTGAAAATATGTTTTGTTTTGCATGATAACTCTGGAAAATATCTTGTTCTGCATACTATACTCTAAAAATGCTCATGTTTACATACTAGTATATGTGCTTTGCTTACTGAGTTATTAATAACTCACCACTTATCTCTACAATATTTTTCAGATGATTTTAGATATTTCAGCTGAGAGTTAGATTATGAAGCATTGGGTGAGATAATTTAAGAATAGTGGCTTGCGTTTACAGAGTTTCCATATGTGTATTGACGAAGTTTATTAAGAAATTTTATTATGTTTTGAAGAAATTTATTACATTGAGGAAATTAGTTTGAATCACAATTTCTTTATGATATTGGAAATTTGGAGTCTATAATTATATTATTGAAATGTGGGCTTAAGTGATAGGAAGTAACTCTCTGACTCCTGTAGGACCGGGGCGTTACATTAAGTATACACGACCATCCATGCAGGTTATGTAGTGAGTCCTTACTCATTTTCACACAAGCATGCATCTATATGCTTATTAATGCACGTATCTAGGAATTCAAAGTTGGGTACGGTGTGTGGAATGAGTGGTTGTTCAAAGGCTATTAGCAAGTTTTGCTAGTTATACATGTGATTAGGCATCAAGGGATTAGGTGATGGTGGGGTTATGGTTCTCCCCAGCAAACAAGATAGACTCGAACTTGCATATATTGGTTATGTCAATGCATATATATGGTGCAAACCTATATGAACACATACACTACAAGAGATAAAATTATTTGGGACAAAAATCTTCGTCCCAAAAAATGCCATTTTCATCCTAAAATATTTTTGGAGACGAAAATTTTCATCTGATCTATATATAAGACTACCTCAAAAAGCTTTTGGAGACAATTTTTTTTTGGTCACTAAAAAGTGTTTTAGGAACAAAATGTGACCAACTCGTTCGAAGGTGCCATTCGAATGAAGTTTTTTTGGGGACAAAATGGTTTTATCCCAAAATACTACTCGAACCAAATAAATTCAGTTCAAACTAACGGGTAACTATTTGGACATGCTGGTAATTTAATTTAAATGAAATGAATTTGTTTGCTCTCATTCAAATGATTAATACATTCAAACAGATTCTTATTGTTCAAAAATGTAGAATTCAATAGAATGTCCTTGAGAAACATTCAAATGAAAATTTGTGTTCAAACATTTAGTCTGATGAACTTTATTCAAACAGTTTATTTTCCATTCGAATGATGATGGATTTGTTCGAACATAATAGTATGTGCTCGAATGATCACATAAGCAAAATGTTTGAACCTATTAGTAATCCATTCGAATCAGAGTGACGATTTCATTTTCATTTGAATGACGACGGAAAATGTGTTCAAATAGTAATAATTAATGATTACCATTCAAATTGAAGATTCTCAATTTGAATGGTAATCAATAATACATTAAATGTCAAATTTAAAATAAGAAAACTATATTTAAAAATTATAATTAAAACATCACAATTGTTTAAATGTTGCATTAAGTCAAAATAAGTCAAGAGACATTAAGTAAGAAAATAAACTCTAAGTTGGTGGTAGCATAAATTTTTGAGACATCATTAACTGCATCTGTTCGAACATTTTTTGGGATTGAATTCTCATCTCCCTCCGCAAGTCTTGTTCTTGTTCTCTTAATCACACCTGCATATCCATTGCCTGATATAATTGGTCATCCAACTCTCATTTTAAGGACTCCAAATGTTCGATCTTGAGCCTTGTTTTCTCTAAGTCCCAAGGGTTATTATTCGATCTACTTTGAGAAAAGATGGAATTGAGGATGAAGGTTTCATGCAACATCCTAAACCCCTCAAATATCCAAAACAGGATCCAAAAACTTGTTCCTGGAAAAGGAAAATATATGTTACAACTTCAATCATAAATGTTGATATATTAATATTTAACGGAGACTAGTATAATGCAACCAATTTTTTTTATAGTAGATGAAAAGATCTAGAACCCATATGATGGTATATCGTTAAATTTGCTGTATTTGCTTTGTTAACAATACTCTGTTGCTGCATGAAAATAAATAACATTAATACTATATTTCTTTCATATATCTAACATATAGCATAATAAAATATGGCAGTGAAATTACTTGATATACTGGATCTTCAAACATATCACAAAACTTCTCCCATTCATTTGGGCATATGTTTTGGAATGGGTTCTGACGCACCTTTGTTACACTATTAAACTTTTGATAGTGTGCATTGCATCTACCTTTCTACCTTTGAAATGCATTATTCATCAGTTTATCAATGGTTAATTGATCCTCTAGCCGCCCAAAATTAAGTTCAAACTCATCCTTGAAAGAACTAGGAACGATAAGAACAAAATTCAAACTACTTATAAATTAAGTAATAATTGAATAAAATTGTTTCTAAGTAATGTATTACTAGGTAGCGAGTTTTAATATGGTCTTTCACGTCTTGGGGAACCTTGGCCCAGGAGGATGTAGACATGGGTGCAATGTTCGGGTAAGGGTACCAACATAGAAAGCAATCCAAGCTTATGGATCTCTAGAGTCACGGGTGTGATTATTAGGAATATCGATTATAATTTTTTCCGCTTTCCACACTTTCTCTATGAAGAAACTTCTAGTAACACCTCGACCTTGGATATGGATTACAATAGCTATACAATTATTAAAGAATATAATATTAAAAAATTATTTTATTTTAAAAATACTATTACTTAAATTATCACATAAACTCAAGTTTCTATCTAACATACCATGTTTTGGATCTGGTGATGTTGGTCCTCCATCCATGGCAAGTGAACCAATTGGGGAGCTAGCAGTGGCTTCGAATGGTTCATTCACTCAAACCCGCCTTTCGAAGCCACATTTCCTCGTTTGCCACCACTACCAGCCATAGACTGACCTAAAGCTGCCGTCTAAGAGGTAACAATCATCATCCCTTGTCTCTATAGGCTTGAAAATGGATTTTGTGTGTTGAAAATGGGGTTCAGATTTTGAATTCAAATCACCCCTTATTGGTGTTTTCTGGTTGCCACACACAGCGTTTGGCTATCGAACTGATTGAGTGGGATCTAAGCTTCACTCCATTACAACTTTTAGGATAAAACCAATGATTCTATTAGTTTTTTTATTCAGTGTTGAGTCCACTTATCCATAGACGTTCATGGCTAAGGTTTTTCTGTTCGAATGACTTCAAAGCTGTCTAAAGGTTTTTGTCAAATAGTACATATTTCACTTCGAACGTGTCACTACCCGTTTGAACTGAAAGAACTAAGACAAATTTAGGTTTGACTAAATCTTACTCAATTCAAACATATAAACATCAATTCCAACAGTATCTAATGCATACGGAAATTGTCCATATGATGATGATATTTGAACTATATATCTATCTATTCAAATGAGTTCAAACCATTTCAATAAAACGTTGTACCTATTTGAACTTTATCACTTTACATTCAAATGGGTTAAATTTTAGTTGGAACTGTATATTTTCTATCGAAACACTACTTGGTATAACATAATTACAACTTCAAATTTTATTTATTTTCCTTGTTTCTTTGTTTTATAAACAATGAATTCATTTATGATTTTATGGTGTAAAGTTATTTTCACTATTTTTGGAGTAAATAGTGACTCCTATGTAAGCGTCATGTGTGGCACATAATCTAGTTTTTTCATATCACATTGTAGAATGTCCAAATCAGTGTAGAGAAGTTTCATTTGGACACTTGGTAAGATTTTAACTACATTTGATGAATAGTATAGGACACTTAGAACTAAGAGGAATCCCAAGATATAAACATGAAGGAAAGAAAAAAAAGTCAACCATTGTGATCATGCCACCTAATCCAAACACTATTGTATTCAACCATATATTTTTATGCCAAACCAAAGAGGGTTTTAACCCTAGTGAAACTCCAAATACTTGGAACCCAATTTAAAACACAAATGTTTTGTAGAAGCCGAAACCCTAAAGGGTTTACCAAACCCTAAATCACTTGATTTAGTTTAGTATTTAATCACTTGATTAAATCACTTCTACATGCTATTAAACATTTAACTTTATGTCATTACACCCTTATCCTTTATCTTATACCATATTATTTTCATTGGGTTAAGAAAAATTAGATTTGACCTTGATAGAAATCGAAACCCCAAACCAAGTCCTATTGAAACTCCAAATAATGTCCAATTAGTTTAGGCCCATTAAGGCCCACCGAAATTGTACCACCTATGCTTGGATCCTTGGAGAAGTTTCCCCACTACCATTAATGTACTTCCCTTTCACTACCCATGTTAGCCCCAAATAGTGGTTGATGGGAAGGCAAAAAGCCACCTCACCACCTCCCATCACATGGCAGCAGGAGGGCACAAAATTGTGTGCCATGTCCCTTAGTTTTGGCAAGGTTTTCACTAACAACCCATCACCAAAAAGTCACCCTCACATCCTCTCTTAACCCAACAATATAATTGTTGTCCATGGCCATTTCCTTAGGTGATATTTAGATACAAAAAACCTTTTAACTCATAATATCTCATCATTACAACTTTATCAATTTGTCACAAAAAATTTAATAAACAATTCAAAATTTTCAAATCCCAATATAATAATAATATTAAAAAAATAATATTCTTACAATATTTTATTAAACTTTCAACTTTCATCTCAACTCATTTTGTCTCAACTCACTATCTAAACCTCCCCTTAATCTTTTGTCACTTTTGAAACACTTTCTTGGAGAGAACTTAGGAGAAGTTTCAAACAATGTTTCTAACTTTTCTAGCATTTGCAAGTAGATTCTCACAAAAATCTCATCTCATAAGTTGTTCCTCTTTGAGGGTAGTTACCTATGATATATTTTGTATGATTTTTTATTAGTTTTTGATTGGTTAAAAGTCTGTGTAAGCATACAACAATCATACTGGATAGTGTGCAATTATTTTATGAGGTTCTTGTCAAGATTCTGGAATGATCTTTTTATGTTTCGTATTTAACATATTAATATGCAAGTTTGATGAAACTTTGTGGAATGTTAAAAGTTTTTTATTAGAGTTTTGCATGGATCTAGAAAGTTTGAAACTAAAAGTATGAAAATGGTTCCTGTTTTGGAAAAGCTTAGGTCTTTTGTTATGAAAGCATGCTCCTATGACTTTGATATTAACATATGTCATCCTTAAAATTTTGATCTATGTGTTAGAATGTTACTTTAAAAATTTATGGTGTTTATCTTGAGATATGAAATTGTACGTATGCAAAGGTTTGGTTAAATCTTATACTTGAGGCTCACAAATGGATTTATGTTTTTATGCAACATTTGCCATGTGATCTTAGGTTTGATGTTTAGATCTATTTTAGGTCTTGAATATGAAGTATATGATGATGTTTCTTGAAGATTTACTTCATGAAAAATTTAAATCTAGTGGTTTGATTAAAAGCCAAAACATATAGTACTCAATTTTGGGGTACAAGTACAAACCGATTGTGCTGAATGTTCCTTTGTGACTTTTGTGGCTATTGTTTAATTTTTTAAAGCATGATAGTACTTAGGATTTTTCTATGAACAAATTTACTATTTAGAGTATGTTTATGAACTTTTGGAGTTCTTAAAGTTGTTTGAAAAGGGATATAGACCATGAACATCAAGGATTGTTCTTTGAAGTCCAAAACCTTCATGTTTTGGCATGAAGGAAATTATGACTTTTATGATATAAATTTTGGTATTTGTTCTAGCATGTTATTAAAGCATAAGATGTGATTTTGTATGTTGTATGTTTCGGTTTTAGCATGAAAGATAGGATTTGAGAGAATGGTAACAAAAAATAAGGGTTTTTAGCACTTTTCATGTTTCGACCTATGCTTGGCTCACATAGTTGCCTTGTATTTTTTCTAATTATATTTTTAGATTTAGGACAAAATTTACATGACAATTGGGGTCAATTTTGGAGTTAGAATGTGAAATCCTTAAGTTAGGGATCAAATTGTCATTTTTTTCACAAATAGAGATAAAATGGTAATCTTACTCTAAGTCAGTAATTTTATTTTTCTAAATATAATTTTTTAACTTTTAGAAATGTCTCATTATAGTTCCTCTTACTCACGCTTAATTTCGTCATACTTCAATCGTTGTAAGTTAGCTTCTAACTCACTTTCAAGGTATTTATGTGCGTATGGTGATAAGAGAAACCATCATTTATGTTATTTGTGCCTACGTACATGTTATATTATACCATGCCATGACTTATCCCTAGTTCACATATATTTGTTACACGTTATGTCATGTTATGCCATACTTAACTGTTGCACGTCATGAATATGCCATGTTTATCTATTATGCATCATTATTATGTCATATCACTAGTTTCATGTACACATCATGTCATGTACAGTCATGTCATCAGTTGTTTCATTTCACGCCATGTCATGTCATGAGTTTGGAGTTCATCCTGAAAAATAGTATTTTTAAGTAAGCTAAGTCTTTTATATTTATCATAACCCTAAGTCTAAGGATGAAATAGTATCCTAATGGAACTCTATTATTCACGCTGGAGTATCTAAATTGGTATGAAATTTCATAAGTTGACAAAGTACTATCAACAGGCTTTAAATTTAGCCTAAGTAACTAGTTGTCAAAACAAAGTCAAGCACCAACGCCAATGGTGACAACCACAGTTCACATTCATGTTAGATGCCCTCTTGCAGGTGCAAAAACCTATCACGGGATGTGTACATTACGTACTCGCAATGGGTGCAAATACTCATGGTGTGATGCATATGTTACATATTCACAATTGATGCAAATAATTGTGATGAGATGTAGTATCAGCAGGGGCACAAGGCTCAAAGGGACCTATGTATCATCCATAGTTCATGTTAAATCAAGCAGTTAATATCAGAACAAAATCCAAGTTCATGTGTAGTTCATGTTCAGTTTCAAGTTTAATTCAGTTTCAGTTCACGTCATATTCAATTTTCATGTCATGTTATTTCACATACAATCCAAATTCATGTCATGTCAGTTTTAGATTATATTAGTTCATGTCACGTATTTGCCAAGTCACCTCAGAGTATTCATGTTCACATCAACATTCACATTTTTACTATCAAGCATGCATTCACATTTTTACCAATGGTTGATTGGATAAGATAGATTAGGCATCAATGCCACAATGCGGAGCTTATGGCCTTGATGCTCTAACTCATCGATAATATGTTGGCTTCATTGGCCTAGTTGCGTGAGCTACTCCAAGGGTTAGCCTACTATATTTTTAGTAGTATTTACATGTACTTAAGGAGTGTTGTCTCTAGTACTCGTGTTGTTATAAATCTTTGGACATACATTATAACTTTTAAACATATATTATGTGGATTTTATGAAGTATGTTTATGTTTTTGGGCTATGTTACTTCTAGTACATAGTATTGCTTAAAAAACAATTATCCATTGCAAAAATTTCATATAGTTAGATGCATAGTAGGTGCATTGCATCTTTATTTATTATGAAAAAGTGTAATTAGTATTGTATTACATGTCCTGACGCTTTAAAGTTTGCCATATCCTAAGCAAAACTCTAGGGGCACTATCACATATGGTGAGGGTCTAACATCCATTAAAATTCTTGTAGTGAGGCTTTGCTCAGATGGTTAAAAAAGGGATGGAGATAAAATTAAAGAAATTGATCTACTGTATGCAAGAAAAAGGGAACTACAAGATAAGGAAGGACTCCAAAATGATAAGGATCTTAAAAAGCTGCAGAATGAGATTAAGGTGTTGTTGGAACAAGAGCATACTAAGCAGAAGTGGAAGGCAAAATTTGGAGGACAAGAATAACAATGTGCAAAACCTTTGCCAGCTCTGACTCTGGACACCCTCTTTGACTCTGACACTGGTGGAGTCGGAAAAGTGAGAGTTGGAAGTTGAAGTTCGGAGTTGCTCCAAAAATAATAGTTGAAGTCGGAGTTGATATGGGCTATAACTTCCAACCTCCAACTTCAACAATATATTTTTATTTTTATTTTTGAAAAATAAAAAATGATGTCATTTTATATCTGTTAGGGGTCAAAAACCTTTTAATGAAACGATGTCATTCTATTTCAACTATGGGCTCTGACTCAAACTTTGACTTCAACAATATATTTTTATTTTTATTTTTGAAATATGTAGAACAATGTCATTATACATCTTTTAGGGGTAATCTTTTAATGAAATGATGTTGTTCCATTTCAAATGGAACTACGTTTTGATGCAATTGGGCCCTAAACCCCCTTCTCCTCTTCTCCCCCCACTTTCACGTCCCTCTTCTCTCTCTGATCAACCCTCTCTATTTCTCTCCTCTTTGTCACAAGCCATTGTCGTGACATCTTCGCCACCCAGCCTCACCATGCAAAGCATTTTCTAATGTGACTCCACCCAGCCTCTACTCTCTGCCATAAGCATGTTTTTTTTCTTCACATGATTTTAGTTTTGGAAATAGCCTAAGGTTTGTATATTTTTTTATTTTATGTTTTTTTAGTTTTTAGGGTTTCTTGTAATTCCAATGTTATGGCCTCTCTTTTTAATTCCACTTGTGATATTAGATGGGGGACAGAGCACATAGGTCAGCACGAGTTTCATACGGTTTAATTTCTTTTCTATTTTTTTTTGTTAATAAATGTGAAATATTAATATCTGGAATTTGAAATGACAGTTTTGTGAAATATGAAATGTGCTGAGAAAACATAGATTAGGACAAATTCTTTTAAGTAGTTTGTTGCTGAGAAAAAAAATATGTTGGAAGCAATTTCTGTTTGTTTTTGTGAATTTCTATTGTTAAAAAAATATATTGTGAATTTATGATTTTTGCTAACAAAAAATGAAATATAATTAGAGCTTGTCCTTTAGAAGGCATTTGCAATCAACTAATGTTCATATATACATACAAATCCTTTAATTATTTCCACACTAGCCTTTAGGTGGAACCATATTTCCATAAATGCATATATCTGGCTATTCCTCTTCATTTTATTCAAATTTATTTATTTTACTGGTTTTATGTCTCTTCTAGAAGGCATAGCACATTATTTTACATCTTGTCAATTGCAGCAACAATGGCTGGATCCTCCTGAACCTCTCCATTTCATAGTCAACAAAACATAGCACATTAGCATATACAAAAGACATGAAATTTATATTTGGGTTGTTATATATCTTTTTCATAGGTTATTGATTATATTCTAGTCATGCATATATAGATCAGAAGCTTATTATTGTTATAGACTTTTGTTGTAGATAAGTAGATATTTCTAACTTGTTTCTTTCTTTTTTTAAAGTTGATATGGATATGGATGCTATCCCTACTTTGGACAATCGTACACAAGGGGATCCTTTAGTTCCTATACTGACGACAAATACTTCCACCCCTAGACGTGGACCTACAACTACTTCATATGCAAGTAGTTTGAGTACCTATAGATGTTGAAGATGAAAGGTATTCCTAATGAGGAGGATAAAGTAGGGATTGGTATCAATCAACACCACGACCTAATAAGAGAAGATCATGGACATGAGACCATTTCACTAAAATCTCCAGTGATTGTGAGAACCCACAAGCAAAGTGCCACCATTGTGGGCAACTTTTTGATTGACATTCCAAGAAGCAAGGCACGATTGTTTTAATAACACATCTTATGAGTTGTTAGTGGTATAAGATACATAAGGGATTGATGGCCAAAGATCAGACAAAGCTAAGCTATAAAACATCAATGGCTACAAAACATCAATATTGAGAAGATGTTGAGAGATTTGATTGCTACCATAATCATTATGGATGAGATTCCTTTTCTCACCATTGAGAGACAAGGGTTCCATAATTTTGTGCAATGTCTTAAGCTCCAATTTCCTGTCCCTTCACGTTATATGGTAACGCGAAATTGTTTGAAGATGCATGCCAATAAGAAGGCCCGAATGAAGGAGATGTTTGTCAGCATTGGCCAGAGTGTTTGTTTACAACTAATACGTGGACGTCAATTCAAAATCTCAGTTATATGTAGATCACAACCCACTTCATTGACAGCGAGTGGACATTGAATAAGGCGGTTGTGGGGTTCAAGCAAATTGAAGATCATAAGGGTTCATCCATTGGAAAGGAGTTGGATAATTGTGTCAAAGATTGGGAGATTACAAAATTTCTTTAAATCACAATTGATAATGTCAATGCCGATGACACTTCAATAAATTGGTTCAAGTGAAATACTAAGTGAAAGAGGATACAATTCATGACAACAAGTTTATCATTATTCGATGTTGTGTTCATATCATCAACCTTATAGTTATTAAGGGTTTGAATGAGATTGATGTCTCAATTATCAAGGCTCGCAATCTTGTGAGGTACATGGAGGCTTCCCCCAAAGGCTTGGTATGTTTAAGGCTATAATTGAATAGCTTGAGATCCTATATGGTTCCACATACTATACTACAAACATGTATTTTGAAGAGCTCTCAGGGCTTCATGATCACTTGTAATAGAGTTGTGATGACAGTGCTGGGTTGTTGAATGGTATGGCTATGCGATGAAATCAAAATATAATAAATATTAGGGAGATATTAAGAGAATAAACAAATTATTATTTATGGTTGCGATTCCTAACCCCCGATATAAGTTAGTTATTGCAGAGTTTTGGATTAGAGATGTCCTCAGTTATGACAAGTCTAATCAGTTCATTAGAGTATTGAAGAATGATATTGATAATTTATATAGCCATTACAATAAGAGTGGTGAGTCTTCAAGCCAAGGTGGTAGCTCCAAACGACTGACTAGCTCAACACCTTCCTTAGATGACACATGGAATGAGTTCAACTATTTTGATGTGAAGATATCATCAAATCCGAGCATCGAGAAATGTTATGAAAATATAAGTCTGTGGTTGAATGTTATTTTGTAAAGGATGTCGAGACATCTAGTGATACATGTGCAGGCCATTCCTATCACTACAGTTGCCTCTAAGTTGACGTTTAGTACTGGAGGTCATGTGTTGGATTCTTATTGGAGTTCATTGACTCCGAGTACCATGGAGGCCCTGCCCTCATTTGCATATAGAACTTGCTAAGGTCAATGCCTATTGGACTAGATACTGTTGATGATGTCGAGAGCTATAGGCTTGAGTCAAGTAACTCTATACTTTTAGCCTTCATTTTTAAATGAATAATCAAATATTTTTATTATTTTAATTATTTAACTTATAATTTTTATGTTTTTATAGACCTAGCTATGAACTCCAAAATAATTGTAGGGGATTGAGATGGATGCATTATGGGAGGAAGTCTGGTAGATCATTAACTTTCATGTGAGGTACTTTACTATTAGTATGTTTAATTTGACTAATCACTGTAATGCTATTTTTTTTTTTAATTTCCAAAATAATGCAGGATGTTTGGAGTTAGAGGAGTTTGGTACCTAGAGTTATTTATTGTAACTTTGTTTGTCATATATTGTAGTTTTTTTTTTTTAATTATTCTGATACATTGTAACCTTTTTTTAATCTTGATACATTGTAAATTGGTTGAGGAGTATGGTAGTGAGTTTGTTGATGATATTAAAGGGGTGTAACGTTTGGTGAGTTTGGTGGTGGAGTTTGGTTTTTTGGTGGTGGACTTTAAGGTAGGTAGGTATAATGAGCTATTGTGCAAGAGTGTAATGTTGCATGTGGTTGCAATTGTGTTGTTAGAATGTTGCATTTTTTATTTATGTTGTGATTGTGATAGTAGTGCAGGGGTATAATGTAGATAATTTCCTATTTTAGTGATAGTGATTGTGATTGTGATTGTGATTGTGCATTTTTTTCCTCTTTTGTTTTTTAATGTATGTAATTTCCTTATTATATTTATGTTTTATTAATTAAAAAAAATCAATGGGCCAAAACTGAAGCCCACTTGGGTGATATTAGTTATTTGTATTTTTTAAATTTTTAACACAAATGGACTCTGAAAGTCAACAAAAATTAGGCCTTGGACTGGCCTAACTCCAATTGAAGTTCCAAACTCTGAGCCCACTTCTGAACTCCGATCGAAATTAGAATCTAACTCTCGTCAAAGTCAGAATAAGTGCCCAAACTCACCTCTGATTCCAATTAGATCCAAAGTTTGGAGGTCGACTTTCTGACCTTGTCAGAGTTAGAGCCCACCCTAGACAAAAATACTAAGTTTTGTCATGCATGTGCCACTCAGAAAAGAAATAAAAACCAGCTTCATTCAATAGTGGAGTCACACTCTAGGCTAAGAATCGACCAAGCCAGAATTGAAAAGGCTTTTAAGGAGCATTACTCTGAGACATACAAAACAATAGCACCTACTAGAACAATGATTAAGACTTGTTTACAATCCCTAGAACCTCATGTGATAGGGACTATGAATGAGTCATTACAAAGGGACTTTACAAGAGCAGAAATGGAGGAAGCTCTTAAACAAATTGGTCCTTTGAAATCTCCTGGGTCTGATGGCTATGGGGCCTCTTTTATCAGACCTTTTGGGGTACAGTGGGTGACGATGTGTGTTGTACTACCCTGAAGTTCCTACAAGATGGAGGTAAGAAACAATCCCTGAACTATACCTTTGTTGCATTAACTCCCAAGGTACAGGATCCAAAAACCACTGTATGATTAAAACTGGTGCTCAATGATATTGTTTCCAAAAATCATAGTGTTTTTATCCCTGAGAGACTGATTTCTGATAACATAATTTTTACTTATGAAACTTTTGATTCCAGGAAAATGAGGTAGAGGGATAGAGTTGGAAGTGTGGCTTTAAAATTAGATATACCAAAAGTATACGATAGAGTTGAGTTGTCATACTTAGAGGTAGTGATGAAAAAGCTAGATTTTGGAGGAAGATAGGTGGATTTGATTATGGAGTGTATCGCTTCTGTCTCATATGTTGTCATGGTAAATGGAAAATCTGGTGATACAAGTATGCCTACAAGGGGCTTAAGACAAGGAGATCTATTATTAGCTTACTTATTTCTTTTATGTGCTAAAAATCTAAGCACTTTGATCAATTAGGCTGAGGCAAGGGGGAGATAAGGTGTGACAACCCTGACTTAGGCAAGTCATCACCTGTTATTTTTATTATTTTAGCCTTAGTCCAATTAGAACTTAGCCCAATGGATTGGTGAGATGAGGACCAAGTGACAAGGACCTTACCATTTTCTAATAAGATAGGTGCTCAAGCCCACAAGAAGGCGTAAGGGGTTAGTGAATTTCGGCTACTAAAGGATTTAGGATTTTAATAACCAAATCAGGATTTTGGTTTAAGGAGGAGGTGCCCATTTAAGAGAGAAACACCCTTAGGTTTCCCTAATCTTCAATCATTAGAACCTTGGGAATAGGCATTTTGGTTTGGCAAGCATGCAACCATGCTTCTAGAAGAAGAAGAAGCTTGTAAGAATGAGGGAAGGCCATTTTCGGCCATAAGGGAGAGGTGCCACTTTGCACACATGTAAAAGGGATCTTTGAGTTTCAAGCAAAGAAGAAGGCCAAGGGATTTTTGGTTTTCGGAGGAGCCACATGCCACATGGCACTTGTGCCATATCCTCCTCTAGATTCATTGTATTGGGACATAAAATAGAAGATTGAAGGAAGAGGAAGGGAGTTTCAGGCATGACAAGGGACACACACACATGCCACATGCCAAATGGCACTCATACAAAAGCCCTAGGGATTCTAGAAGAATATAATCATGATGAGGGACATCTAGGGTCTTTGGCAATAAGGCTCTACATGCCTCTCCATGTCCAAAAATCTAGGTTCATTAAACCTAGACTATAAAAGGATGGAAGAAGCTTTAGGGTTTTGGCTAGGGCAAGGAACTGCCATTTGTCCTTCATGCAAGAAGTGTCTTTTGGCATTTTCAAGAGAAGCAATGATGAGCGAAGAAGAAGAGGTGGGATTTCAGCCAAGACAAGAAACAAGACGCCATATGGTGCCCATGCACAAGGACCCTTCAGTTTTCACAAACATAAATGATGATGGGAGAGAGAATGAGTGGGAATTCAGGAAGTTATTAAGAAGGGCATTAAGGCGACTAGAACCCTACCCCCACCAAAGATGCCCAAGAGTCATTACTCCATTTTTAGATTTTCCTTCCATCCAAACACTTTCTTATGCACGAGCATAGGAGGGAAACTGAGGAACTCACATTGGGAAGGTTTGTACAGTGAGAATCTTCAAGCTTTTGTCTCAATCTTTTCTCTTGAACACACACACACTAGCATGGGTTGTCGGGTTGTAGAAGGTTCAACTTGAGGGAGTCAATGGATGTGTGATACGACCTTGTTGTGAGTTTTGTGGCGATTGACAAGTATTTAGCTGACTGTGCTTAATCTTGCCAAGTACATGTTTCTAGGGTTTTCTTCAATGGCCAAATAGAGATGAAGCACCCCTTACAAGGTTAGGTCACTTTCAGTCACCAATAGGGCTTCCATGAAGGTCTTCCTTCTAGTAAGACACAAGTTAGAAATCCTTGCACATCTTCAAGGAACTTTTGGCTATAGAGTTGATGTACACACGCAAGTATACTCCTTTCACACAACACACACAAATGGCTATTAGGGTACAAGGACCATCTAGCATTGAACCATTATGGGTTCTGCCAAGTAAGGAATGTACTAACAAAATTTGGCCTAGGGTTTTACCTCAAGGCACGCATCTATGAGATTCAAGGTAAGGGAAAGGTCACAAAGTAGGAAAAGAAACCCTAGAGTCAATTAGGGTTAAACCCTAGAATACAATACATATGTTTGGTTTGAAATATTGTTGCTTTTAGTAGTCTAATGATTGAAACATATACTTTTAGCTTGCTTGATTGTCAGGATAATACTTTTGAAACATTGTAAGTTAGTCTCTAACTTACTCTTGGATAATGTATTCATATCATGTGTAAACTTTACATTTTGTTGTTCAAATTGGATTATGGAATTGTTGCTTGTTACATGCTATAGTTTATGTCCTACAAATGCATGCTATTCTTGATTGTTGCTTATTGATTCAAAATATATGTTTTGATAAATGTTGCATGCTTTATTGAGTTTTCATGAGTTATGCATAAGTATGTGTTTTCTACACGTTTTAATTCTTTCAAGCTGTAAACATGATGCACTCTTAATATATGGCCTAAGTACATGACATCATTGCATGAAAGTTACATGGACACATGTCACATGATTTCAGGTTGTGCATTAAAAGAAAACTGGTTTTGTCATGATCCCAAATTCTAGGATGAGGGAAAATCCTAATGGAACCCCTTTGTTCACTCTAAAGTGCTTAAATTGGAGTTATAACCCTTGAGTTGATAAAGCACAGTCAACGGATTTCAAATAGATTCTTTTTAAAGGACTCCGGAGCAAAGTAGCACCTAATGCTAATTGGTGCAACACATTAGAAATGCAGCAAAGACAAATTATGAACTATCGTATAATACGGTCTCTGACGTGCTTATACCCAGTTAAGAGGGCCGACAATGTGATGTGGTAACTAGCAGGGAGCCCACAATGCATAAGGGAGTAGTGAGGTGTCCACCCACATTGTTATATGAACTAACGGCTATAAGTGATTAACATGGTTTGAAAAATGATATTTGTACATGGTATTTTGTCACTCAGTTTCATGATTAGATGGTCAATGTTTTGAAATAACCTGTACAAGAAAGGATGAGGTTCTTGGACAAGTTCATGTCCATGCATTGATACTCATGGTTTGTATATACATACTTATATTATCTTCCTATATGTTATTGGTTTAAATTGCTGATAAGATTTTTTGAAACTTCAATGTGGTAATTCTAGTACCTTTCCCACCAGAATGGCAGAAGTTGTGACAAGTCTAGGCGAAAGCGATAGGAAAATGTAAGAGGGAAGATCCCCCATAAACTAAGGAGGCCCCTAAGAGTCTTGAACGCTCTACGGAGCCAACATTAATAGAGAGACTATAATTAGTCAAGAATTTCATCAGTGAAGTGTTGAGCCTTTTTTAGGACTTGCAAAAGATTATATAAAAGGATAAGAGCAAATATGTCATTTTCTCGGCTATATAAACATAGCACAATGATATTTTAATGGAAAGGGGTTGTTGTTTAAAACCCTCAGTTGTATTTTGGAAGTCTATGAACAAATACTTTTGGGATTAATTAGGTTTTTATTTGGTACCATACTTTAATTGCTCAATCTTTACTTAGATTTAAACTTTTTTTACTCCAATTATTACATATTACTAGAAACATGTTAGGTGCATTTCATGTTAACTATCATGAATTGGAGGTGCATAACCTTGAGTTGCATATCCCGATGCTTCAATCTTCATCCAATTCCAAGCGGGGTCCAAGCGTGTCACATAAGGGACTGAGTGTCTGTTGCCAAGGGAGGGACCAGAATCACTCATTGTCTTTTTGTTGATGACTGCATAGTGTTTGGGAAAGCCAACTGGGTTGAGTGGAAGATGATAACTAGCATTCTTGAGCTCTATGAACATGCATTTGGATAGATTTTAAACAAACAAAAGACTACAATTTTTTTTAGTTCAAATGCTAAAGTATCTAAGAAAAGCCTATTTTTGAAGGATGTAGGGGCAATGATTCTCAATAACTATGAGAAGTATCTGAGATTGCCTACAATGGTGGGGAGATCACGGTATAACACCTTTAGGGGCATAAAGATAGAGTTTGGCATAAGATTAGTAATTGGGAAAACCAGTTTCTATCTCCCTTGTGTAAGGAAGTTTTGTTAAAAGCAATTATTTAGTCGATTCTCACTTATCATATGAATGTTTTCAAATTACCTAAGAGTTTATGAAATTTAAAGCAGCCCAGTATTTTAAAGCTTATGAATATTTTAAATGCCCTGAAAATATTTATATGTGATATTTTTAGTATTATCGGACTAAACATTGTTTTGAATAACACAATTATAATATTTTTGAAGAGCTCCAAAAATATTATAATTGTGAAAAATTATTTAATTTAAATGATTTTAGTTATTTAAAAATATCACAAGATTTAAAATATGTTGAAAACTCCAAATTAAATTGCACGGTTTTATTTTCTCTAGTAATTAACAAGACTTTATCATTTTAATTAATGATGAAAGAATATTATTTTATGAACTTTAGTTTATAAAATAATATTCTATCTTAATTCCTCTAAGTGTTTTAAATTAAATAAATGCTTACACATTTTCAAATCAGTATTTAAACTCACCGTTAAATCGTTTTATGGATCCTAAGACGAATGGTCTGGATTAAATACCCAAGTCCTAGCTTTTTCTCCTCACTTATTCTCTTTCCCTCTTTCTCCTCTCCCCTTTTCTCCAACCCGTTGACAACCCCTCTCCTTTCTCCCTCTCCACCGTGCCTCTTCTCCTCTCCAGCTTAGCCACCGCCGACCACCTAGCCCCACCGGAAACTCCCCCTCAGGCCGGCGAGTTCCTCCTCCCACTAGTGAGCGCCACGCAACTCTCCTTCTCCTCCCATGGCAACTTAATCGAAATGGGTTTCAAAAACCCATTTATCTCATCCTTGCACTACTGTGCGTGGCCAGCTGGACCACTGAGTACCTCCACCAGCACCACCACTTCACGGGCTTCACCTCCATGGTCTTCCTTCCCCCCTAACTCTCTCCCTCTCTATTGCACCACCTCACACACGTATGAAGCTAACACACGGGTTCCTCCACTCGCACCACCGTGCACGGCTACCCACGCCACCACACCCACCACCAACGGCCTCCTCGGACCACCACGACCTTCCCTAACCATTCCCATGCCCAGCCGAAGTCCTCATATCTCTCACTCTCCCCCACTCTCTCATGGCCACTCCTCTACCTCACGGCCAGATCTGCAGCCGTGAACCACCGTACAGCCACCACCTCGCCACCATAGCTCTACCACACCTCCCTCAAGCCCTCCTTGGTCAGCCATCAACCACCCAAGCCTTCCTCTCCATTTCGCTTAGTTGAGACCTGTGACGCCCCCAAATTCCGTTTGGGATTGGACGGACATTTGAAGCGTCGAGACATGCAACACAAGGTTACCTGCTCCCGTTTATGACATATAAGATGCAATGTTCCTAACATGCATCTAACATTATGCAATATTCGCAGCGGATAATTTTTTTCTTTAGCAATACTATGCACCAAATTGAAAATATCCCAAATGCTTAAAACATACTTCATACATAAAGACCCATTGAGTAGATCACAACACTAGTCCAAAATGGTTATGATCCAAAAAATACTAAAAAATGCAACTCCATTGTACAAGTAGTAATTTATGTTAACTACTATATTAACATTGACGTCGCACCGTCGCTTAGTCAACTGTGTCTAGTTGATCAGCTCCTGATTCTCCTTCAGGTCCTGTAACAAGATCTACCATTCGGGGGGAATGGTAGTTGGGACTACCAAAGTGAGATTTGATTACAAATTTCAGTAAGTTAACAAAAAAACTTTCACACAAGCTAATGATGCATGCATGACAGTAAAAGCATAAATGCATAATCAAATTCATAAGTAATTAAAGCATAACTTGGCGTACAACATAGCGTAATTGACATAACTTAAATTGAAACATGAACTGAACTTGACTTGACATGAACTTGATCTGAAACTTGACTTAACATGAAAAATACATACTCCACAGTTGTTGTGGCCCCATGTATTCTACGTGTAAATACATACTCCACAGTTGTTGTGGCCCCATGTATTCTACACAAACTTGACTTAACATGAAAAATACATACTCCACAGTTGTTGTGGCCCCATGTATTCTACGTGTAAATACATACTCCACAGTTGTTGTGGCCCCATGTATTCTATGGAAACTTATTCTTTAACTGCTTAAATACATACTCCACAGTTGTTGTGGCCCTATATATTTTACGTGTAAATACATATTCCACAGTTGTTGTGGCCCCATGTATTCTACACAAACTTGACTTAACATGAAAAATACATACTCCACAGTTGTTGTGGCCCCATGTATTCTACACAAACTTGACTTAACATGAAAAATACATACTCCACAGTTGTTGTGGCCCCATGTATTCTACGTGTAAATACATACTCCACAGTTGTTGTGGCCCCATGTATTCTACGTGTCACAATTGCTGTGTCTCACATAGTGTATGCATCACAATTGCTGTGACCCCATACATAAGTAATCAAGATGAAACGTGACTGGAATACGAAAGGACTGGAGCCCTGACGTAACATAACGTGATTTGAATATAACTTGAAATACATGTCCAACTTGAAATAGAAACATTTCGTAACATGGCATAACATATAATAGACAACATATTTAACATGACATACTTGTAATGTACAGTAATACATGACAGAATATATTATGTAACAGATAAAAATTGATGACAGAATAAATTCTGTATAATAGATAATTACGTGATAACTTGGCATGACATGACATATATGATAACATACATACATACACTGTAGTTCCTTTACTTAGCACACATACACAGTAGACTGCTAGTAAGTTAAAAGCTAACTTATCTCGATCTCCGCGTTTCTTATAAAACTTCAAGTGCGATCACGAGGAACTGTAATTAGTGATTCTAAAAGTTAGAACTAAATCACTAATAATTTGAAATATGGAAAATACTAACTTAAAGAGTAAAATTTTCATTTTACTCTCTACATGTGGGAAAATGACCGTTTTACCCATAACTTAAGGATTTTGCATACTAACTCCAAAAGTTTCCAAAATTTACATTCATCATATAAATTTTGTCCTAAACTTAAATATCAACTCAGAAAAATTTAAAACAAAACACAACTATGAAGAACACATTATGGCCGAAACATCCATAGGCCATTTCCCTTGATTTTTGTTGCAATTCCTTCAAATTTCAAAACTCATGCTTAAACCAAAATTTTGCAACAAACATCTTCCAATCCTAAGTTCAAAATCATGCTTAAAACATCCATTTAGAAAAAGCTAATAATTAACACCAAACTTTTTTGTAAAAAAATCCAAGCACTTGAATCACAAGTTTTGACCTTAAATCAAAACATCTCCAAGAATTTCAAAAATCAAATCTTACTTCTAACATATTCATAATATCATCCTAACATCAACCATGCTTTAAATCATCAAACTAAAGTCACCAAAATCACAAAATAACATTTGGAGTTTTTGGTTTTACACTTAGTCCAAAAACAGAAACTTTTTCCTCAACTAGTTTTGATAAATCTCTTGATCTATGACTTATAAATATATGATCTTCAAACCAAACCATCACATGGTTTAAAAAGATGTCCTAAAACATATATAAGTTTCTAATTCAAGATCACATGGTTAGAAATTAACCAAAACATAAATTTAGCCAAGAATATCCACACTTTGGCTTATTTGAATATCTCTTTGCATAAAATTTCATATCTTTAAAACTAACATCAAATATCTTCAAAATAATAATATAACATGTATATAAGATACTTAGGATCCTCCAATAAAATTATTAAAGTCATTAGAATAGGTTTAGACCACCAAAGAGTTAAACTTTCTCAAAACAGAAACTGTTTTTCCTCTTCCAGTTTCTAAGTTTCTAAATCTAAGAAAATCTTTCATCAAAACCTTTAATCATGCAAAAATCCTCAACCAATAGTCATATATACATGTTAACAATACTCCATAAAAATTTCGGACTAATATCTATCCATTAGCTTGGTCAAAAACTCCAAACTATAACATATTCTCCATTTTATCTCCCAGAATGACCTTTCTATAGTTTATACAATATTTGACTGACCAATGATCTTCAAATGGGGCAAAAAAGATATCCATGTAAACTAGACTCAAAAAGGAACAACTTATATGAAGGAGACTTTATGATAAAACACTTACAACAGCTTCGAAATGGGCATGCAAAAGACATCCTAAAAGCTGTCCGAGAGAGAGTGTTTGATAATCTTTTATTGGAAGGTGTAATTGAAGATAATTTCGTGGGGAGAGGTGGCTGGAGATAATTATGGATGAGATATGGAAGAGATGAGGCTGGAGTTGAGAGTTGAGTGTAGTTTTCTCCTACCCAAAATATCTATAAAAGATTATCTCATAATATTCTATCCAATAGTATCTACAAAAAATCAACTTAAGATATTTTTATCTAATAATATCTATAAAAATCAACTCAAAATATTTTTACCCAATAATATTCATGAAAATTACCTCAAGATATTTCTTTTTATCCAATAATATCTACTGTTTTAAACAGACGTTTTGACCGAAAATATGAAAAAATGTTATTGCGCCATAAGACTTTAAATAACCCTCCGAGTCTAATGACACAAACCATAATACATTTTGACACTTCTAACTATCTCCAATAATCAAAAACACACTTCTGATACCATAGTAAATAATAACACTAACTATATAGTTAGACAAAAACCTATATGATTAATGGATTCGTGAAAACTTATGGGGTTTTCACGAGGTTCTTAAAGTTAATAGAAATTTCACAATTAAATTTCTAGCGGGCTGTTACAAGACCCACAGCCCAAACCCCCTTCATGAATCATCATGCCTCCACCAAGTGCCACCTCGGCACCACCATGAGGCCACTACTCTAGGACCATGACCAAACCTTTCCCCACTCAGATCCACACCTGAAGCCACATTCAATAGCCCAAACAGCCACCATACGCGGTTTAACCGCCACAGTACGACTCTTTCGATGCCTTTGACAGTGACGGGCAGTGAGCAACGCACGGGTTATCCCGTTGATAGTATAACACTTTATCTCTAGTTATTTATATTAAATGTTAGTTGATAGATTGTTGACTGTGCTGTTAGTATTGTGCGTTCACTGTAAAGTGTGGTTGTGTAGTGAAGTGTTAGGCGTAATTGTATAGTGTTGTAGACTGTGCTGTGAAGTATGGATGTGAGGTGTATGTTATAGTTGTGATGCAGTGTAGTGTTGTGAAGGGAGTACATATGGAGTGTACTCCATGTAGTGCGGCTATGCACCGTGTGGCGTGCGCTGTAGTAACGTGTGGCATAGTATGAAGAGAGTACATGTGGCATGTGCTCCATGTCATGTGGTAACGCACTGTGTGATATGCATCGTGGTAATATGTGATGTAGTGAAGGGAGTACACATGGTGCGTACTCCAGGTTGTGTAATAGAGGAGCATAAAGCATATTGTGTAGCATCGGGAACTATGTGATGGTATCCCGAAATAGTTGTAATGTGGCCTGTAGTTCGAGGTAACAGGTGTTGCCTTGTAGTTGACTTATGGCTTAGAGTATGACAGGTGTCGTGACATAACTCGAGATTTGTCTCGAGTTACGTGACATGACAGAGATGTAGTGGTGAATGGAACCTTGTCGTGTCAAGTGTTGAAATGAACTTGTAAAGGGTCGGGAAGTAGAAAGGTCCTGCTGACTGGGTTTGAGTAGAAATTGATATTAGAGTATGGAGCTCATTTATATAAGCGGGCGTTCATTGGACTATAAGTTGATCTTAGGTGATAAAGGGTAAGGTACATGTGCATTTAGTGAGACACGTGTACCAGACAAATTTATCATATATAATGGGTAATCTGTTCTAAGCATGGTTGCACGATGTTTAATCCCCAGAGTTGGCTTAAAGTCATGTGGCATGTATGGTTGGGAATGAGGATTGAGTATGGGTTAGGAAGCATGAAGGTAGTATTGGGTATGTTGTCTAGGATCGGGATGTGTGACTTAGTTGGTTTGAGTCATATATCGGAATGTGGTTAATAAGAGAGTAGGATGAAGGTTTTAATATCTTAACCCTAAGGTGAACACGGAAGTAGTGACAGTAAATGGACCGTGAAGGTTTTAGCATAGTAAATAGCATGTAAGAACCCAGAGATGGACGGAGAGTGTTCCAAGTAAAGTGTAGTTCTAATTCTAGTATAGTTGCTCACATACTAAATAGAGAATAACACTAAGGTTATGTGTATGCATGTAGGTTGCCATCTGACACGTATATGAATGGATTGCATGGAATGAATATGACATAGAGTCCAGATAAGTATTATGTTCATACTCTTTTAGAGTTTTCTAAAGGATATGAAAATGAAAACGAAATGTTTTTCCTTTACGATACTTTACAAAATGACACGAAAGATATTTTACGAAAAAATGCTAAGTATAAGTATGTAACGGCCTTCCTTGGCAGCCCCTTTTTATGCACCCGAAATATGTAAGTATATGCATGTGAATGGATGTTATACATGGAAAGTACTGCATGTATTTTCATGAAATGAAATGCGAGATTTAAGGCTTTATGCTTTAAATGACACGAAGAAAGAGTGTTTAATGTCCCTATGAACTAAAGCTTTAAAGGATGCACGAACCAATGAAAGAATGAACTTAAGCTTTAAAGCTTTTAAATGGATTTTATAAATGAAAGAACTGAATGACTGAAATAACAGTAAAGAATTAAAATGACTGAAATAAATGAAATGACTGTATGCTTTAATGTATGAAACTACAAAACGGTCATGTGAATGAACGAATAAAGGTACCAAAGAACTGAACTAGGCAGATTGCAATGCCGAATAAGTAGTACTGGTAGTATACCCAATGCTGCACCCTAACAGAATGGATTCCTAACCCATGGCCATGGGCGAAATCCGATTCAAAAGACCGCTAACTCTCACACTTGGGGCATAACAGTGTGTAACGGCCAATAAAAGTGATAAGAAGAATGTAGGCATGTTAAGAAATGATGTATGCATGATAAGATTCTTTAAGAAATGAAGACAGCGAGGTTTTGGGAATTGTTTATGAGAAAAAAACCATTTTTAAAGAAAAATCTCACCTCACAACATTCTAAAATAAATTGAATATCTATGTATGATATGTATGGAGTGATGAATACATGACTCAAAAACTATGTTGCTATATTTTAACTGTATGAAATAATGCTTACGAGTCATCGGCTCATTTTAGTTTTAATGTGTGCCCTTGTTAAGTTTCAGATGAAATCAAGATCATGAACTCGAGACAAGAGAGAAAACTTGAAACTGAGATTTGTATTAACTGAATTCAATGATTACAAAATGAAACTCTGTTTATATAAGTGCAGAAAGAAAGTAAAATGACTGACTAACTAACTAACTAACTAACTAACTAACTCTTCTTCCTCTTTTAATTTAACACGTGCTGCTGCTGCTGCTGCTTTAGACTTCAATTCCATTTGTTCAATCTTGGATGCTATACTCCAATAGCCCTCACAAGAACAAGATGAGCATGACGTGTTAGGACAGACATGGTCCAAGAGGAAGAGCACAAAAGCATAGACACAACGTTTTATACGAGAGACTTTAATTTAAAATTTTAATATTTTTCACTATAACCTTTTAAATTAATAAATTTTTTTTATTTATAAATATAGAGTTTTTTTTAAGGAAAAGAAATTTGAAAAGGAACTGTAATTCCTGTATATTTTCTTAAAATCATTTTCTAAAATACCCATCACAAGGACCGGCTTTACACAGTTAGTAGAAGATATTAAAAGGATTCTTCATAATAGATCAAATTGGGTGGTTCAACATGCATATAGGGAATCTAATAAAATAGCTCATAATCTTACAAAATTTTCTCTTACTATAAATTGGGAACGGTTTTGGATAGAAAGTGGCCCAGATGGAATTTTTAGTTTTATATTACGTGACAAACTTTGTATTGGTTCTTGACGAATATAGAAAGCATAATAATAATAATAATAATAATAATAATAATAATAATAATAAAATGATATTATGAAATAATAGATGAAGCCGCGAGTTGAGAACTTGAGATATTGGAGGAAATTAGGGAAAGTGAAAGGGCACTAAAAGACGCTGTCAGTAGGTTTGATTTCTTTATAATTTTTGTTTAACCATTTAAAAGTATTGGATGTAAACATATTCCAATTGCCAAAATATGTTAACTAGCTACGCGGTCAGCTCAAGCCTCAACTCATGATGATTAGCATATCTTCTGAATGTTCCATTGCAAATTTCATGTAAACCTAAACCACTGAATAATAAATATATACTAGTAATTAATGCAGTGCATGCCTGCATGGCACGTACCAACCATTTGAGTTCAATATTATATATAGGAGCCAACGTATCATCTTTATCGTGATAGATATATATATGTTAGTGTAAGGTTAATAAAATATTAATGGCTTGATTAATACAACAAAATTCTTGCTCACGTACGCGTATATTATTTATATATATTATATACTGTACTATAGTGTATTCTATTTAAAATAATAATAATAATAATATATTATTATTATTATTATTATTATTAATTTTTAGAATTTTATCTCTATCATTAATTAATTAGGTCAGCTTCTGTTTCAATTATTTACTACAAGACTTCCCCCCTAGCCATCACATAGACTAGACCAGTGCACATGCATGCAATTAGTGGAAAAATAGTTATATACGTGGTGATTGTTTTTAAGTATAATATATATAATACATTATATATGCACATGCAAATAAGTATGTATTTGGATAGCAGAGTGATTTGGTCTATTTAATATTTTATTTTATTTTTTTATTTTTTATAATTTTTTACTACTATTAAATATTTTATTATTATTATTATTATTTTTTCATTACTATTCATAAATCATCTACTCAAATATAACCTCAATATACAAATCATGCCATGAACATGAAAAGAGTTCAATCTCCCTTAGCATGGAGTGATATTTAATATTGAAAGCAATGCTTTCTTAATAAATCTATAATATATATGTTGAGGGTTCATAGAAATCATTAACCCATTTTTCTCTGTCTCCTCTCTCGCTTATGGAATCTTCAAATTAAAAAACAACGTATATAATTAAAAGCCGGGCCTTCATATCTCCATCAAGATAATATAATATATATAATTTATATATATATATATATGTAAGATCACATCGACAAACATATAATTGATTAAATTATTATATACAGAAAGACTACTTTAATTATGTTCAAATAATTACAAAAACAAAAGAGAAGGGTGTCGTCATTTGCATTGACTCTCTGGCGAGGAAGATCAGACTTAGTACAAGTGTCGTTGTTTTCAATTTCTCAACGGTTGGCAAACCTAGATAGAAATTTGAAAGCTAGCCAGCTGGAATCGTTACGTTATAAGTGATGCTACATTTGAAGTTTATTAGCTTATTATTTTGCCTTTAAACCCCTGTATTTCAGTCAATATACCCTTGTTATGCTCAAGCTTTTAATTGGTTAAATCACTAATTATCCTAAGAGTTTCCAACAAAAAGAGGCAAATATAACCGTATATATATATATATATATTAATTTAAATGCAACTAAATGAAAGTGTTACCTAAACCTAATAAAAAAAAGTTCGTTTTTTTTTGTCAATAAGATTTTAATTTGTTGTACATTTCTTCTTTACATTTTATATGGAAAACCACACTATAACAAGATAGAGATTTTTACCATGCATGTAAGAAGAAGATGAGATGGTATTTCGGACACCAAGGACTTTTCTCATTTCCAAACCCCTAAAATCTTGCTAAAATGGTACAAGAAAGACTACCATTTAAGGTAGATATGTAAAAGAAATTATTTGTATAAATTTTAAATAGATAAGTTATCGTAAAAAATATATATATCACACTTAAAAAAAATAAAAAATAAAAATTATTTTTAAAAGTGAGCTCCATTTTTTCAAAAAAAAACTTGTATATGACTACATATCCATTTAAGACTTTTAACTAGCCTTGCTCATAAAACTAAAACAAAATAACGGTAACAAATATTATATGTCGGAGTTGTGGGGGTAGACAGAAAATTCAAGGAAACCGAAGGGCTTCCCACTTAATACAAAAGAAACAATAAAGTCAAGCAAGTCCTCACTGAGATTCGACGGAGAGAGAGAGAGACAGATACTGAGTATCTATCGAGATGACGCCACAGCTGATGCAGTGATAGCTCGAAACGTGTCCTAAGCTGCAGCCTCGACGTTGGCGACCCAATTTGGATGTTTGTGTCATCAGTACCACTCATTGATCCTATGAAGTTGTCCCCACCGTCCCCACCTCTTCCCCCCTGTTTCGACTTCCCAACCTCCATCTCGCTTCATTAGTTGTGGGGCCTACTGTCGTTAATTTGATGTCTGCTGCCTGTGAAGTTTTTATTTTCTCTCTCTCTCTCTCTTAAATCAAATACATCTCTATTAACCTTAAACTTCAGAGTTTAAGTTTACATGACTAGTTTGTGACAATAAAGCCGTTACAACTGAGTCTTGATCAAGAAATGATTTTGCTAAGTTATGAGCTAGAGTGTTTCCACTTCTTTTAATAAACAGAAACTTTCAACTAGTGAAAGTCATAGATGCAAATGTATATAAGTGAAAATCATACCCACTCTATCCCATCTTTCTACTTGAGAATAGATACCCTTTACAACTTAGGAGGAATCTCCTTCAAATAAAACACAATGAGTGCCTAATTCCATAGCCATTTTAACTGCTTGATAAGCTCCTATTGCTTGTGTTACTTTCTTTGTACCTACCACAGTTCCTCCATGATCTCGAGCTATTAAACCCAGTCCAATTATACCCTTGTTTTCACAGATTGCAGCATCCCAATTGATCTTCAAGAAACCTGTAGGTGATGGATTCCAGCTGGTATTTATCACTTGCCTTCCTCTATTGTTTGTTTTGATTCTGCTATTGACATTTTTGTACTCTTCCAAGAATTGTTTTGATTGATTGACTATATGTGTTGGATGTTGGAAGATACCCTCAAATATCAACTTGTTTCTTCTGTGCCATATATTCCTTGCAATAATGGTGAAAAACTCCATAATTTGCTACTCACATTTTGCATTTAAGTTCTCAAAAATATCTTTAAATTTTTCTGCTCTGTCTGAATTTTTTTGAATTTCTTTTGGTCCTTAACTCCAAACATCCATTGCATATTTGCAGCTCCATAAAGCATATTCTACAGTTTCTTCCTCACTTAAACAGATCGGGCACATAGGTGACTTTAGGATTTTCTTCTTATGCAAGTTCACTCTTGTAGGTAATGCCTCTAAGCATGCTCTCCACATGAAAACTTTGGCAGCCTGTGGGAGTTTGAAATTCCAACAGCATGTCCATCTTTCTTGTATTTGCATTTCATTCGATGACTGTCCTTGAGCATTGTCTTGCAGCTTTTTCAAAAAATGATAACCACTCTTCACTGAATAGCTCCCATCCTTAGTACCCAACCATATTAATCTATCTCTAGCCCCAGTCTGACTTAATGGAATTTTTTGAATTATTGCTGCAGTTTCAGGTCCCATAATTTCTTCTATCACCTCTTTCCTCCATTGCTTATTCTCATGGTTGATAAGTTTAGCTACTTTTGCATCCTCTTGCAGTGTATTAACAAGATCCTGAATTCTATATGATGTTGGTTGTGGCCTACTGCCTGTGAAGTTGATCAGGAAGAGTTTGGCCGGGAGATGATGATGCATGCCTCTGCCTCTCTCAGGATCAATCTATTGCCTTTTGCAAGTTTGCTCTCTTTCAAAGTTAAAATAGAGATCGTTATATATATTATTCACGGCCGTCCCACTTACATAATTAGTGGCATAAGCTATCTAAATAGTTTGTATTCTATACCTCTATGTAGAGGCTGCTGAAATATGTATTCACATCATTGCTTTTATATTATGAAAAGTTCAGAGAGGATATATATATATATATCTCAAATGATCATATTAGCTTGCGACTAGGCTTTAATTCAAGGAAAGATTATATTTGAATATTTTAATGGAAAAGGGGGCTAAACCTTGATATAACAATCATAACTAATTTAGTTTTTATTAACTAGGTCTAAGTCGAGCAAAAAACAAACAAAAAAACCTAGGTCTAAGACGAATTTTTATAGATGATCAAAAGTGTTAGGATATGTCTATAATACCACTCTCTACTACCGCTTTAAAAAACAGGCTTGTGAAATGCAATGTTGAATGCCATAAAAATTTGAGTATGTCTCTCCATCAATTGGTTTTAGGTGGATTGACAACTCTTAACAGTTTGAAAATAGTATGAGAGCTAAAATTCATTATGGTTCTTCAAGTTATGGAGGTAATCTCTCTACTTTTACTTGATTTTTCAAGAATTGGTATCAGAGATTCAGTTTTAGATTGGTGTGAAAATACAGTTTTGTGTTTGTAAAATATTATTTCGTGTTTGTGGGATTTTCACCATTCAAAACTTTTTTTGGTTCGGTTTTGAGTGTTATAGGGTGACCGGAAACTTCTTCCCAGCCAATTGAGGTGGTTGCCAGTGTATGGTTGACCATATCTCTCCAAAACTGCCACTTATGGTGGCTATAATCACCTTTTGGGTTTTTTTGCTTTTATATTAAAAATATGAATGATTCTACTTATCATCCCTACAAAATGTTGCACCTGTTTTAATTTCTTTTTCATTTCTCTTATAATAAATATATGGTATATAGATAATAAGTAGAATAATTCAATTAGCTTAATAAGAAAAAATAAAATAAAAAATAATATTAAAATATATAAAATATATGGTATGAGATGATGTATAATATTTCTCTAAAACTATATATATATGGCTGCTGAAAGCACAGGAAAATGTTGGGAATGTCCTCATCAGCATCCCATCTTCCGGATCTACTAAAAAATGTTGTCCGAGTGGCTAGAATAGTAACGACGGCAATGGCTGCTTATGCTACAAAAAGTCGGGTCACAACATGACAGAAACCTGGTCATAGGTCCTTTGATTCAGTTAGGGTTTCTTCCTCGATGGGAATTGGACTTCAGCCCTTATGTAAGGCTTGGGCTTGTTGATTGTGGTTGCCCATTTTGAATTCAGCTTTTCAATAAGGAATTAAGTTGAGCTTGAGGTTTGGGTTATTTGTTTTTAGGCTTGGGGCATAGCCGCATATAGGTATGATCTGGCCCATTGTTGGGTCTAGCACTTAACCCTTTTAGATTTAATTTCATTGGGCCGAATCAGGTCTTATACCCATATCCACTATCATGGGTTGACCCTGACCCATTTGACTTTGACTTTGACCCGATTAAGCTAACCCATTTGATCCACTCAGTTGATCGAGTCGCCCAGTTGAACCAGATTCGAATCTCGACCTGAATCCTACATAATATAATAATATTTTTTTTTACTCTTTCAAATAATAAAAAAATAAAATCATAAATATTAGATTTTTTTGTCATCCTTATTTCCTAATGGATAATGGAATAAAATGCATATAGTCCTATATTTACAAATATAGAATAATACAGGCTTGCAATATGGTGTGTGTTTGCATTTTTTTTTACTTCATAAATAATGAATGATGGACAAAATCAATGATTTTGATGGGTTATGTGTTGACATATTGATGTAGGAAGATCGGAACCAAATGAGGTTGAGTTGTCAGATGGTACATTGATGCAGCTGAGATATCTTGAGTTGGCAGATTAGTATAAAGATGGTATGTAATTAAGATCTTTTCCTAATTGGGGCAGTTTTGGATGACTTTCGATATTTTAGTCAATATTTTGAATACCGTACTGGATGTCGTACCGGTCAAGGCATTGGAATAAAATATTTTGATACCAATACTGTTTCGGGATAATCGATATATGAATAAATTATATATATATATATTAATTATATTCCAAAATAATAATCTATATATAAATAAATTATACATAAATACATATATATAAATTATAAATAGCCTGGTCTAGGGGTGCTACCCGCACCATACGGTGCAGGGTAGCCGCCTCCCCGCACCCCGCCCCACATGGTGTGGGGGTGGGGTTTTCCTATCTGTCCCCCGCCCCCGCATCCCGGGGGCGGGGTACCCCTCCCCGTTCCGCTTCATTTTTACTTTAAAAAACTACTACTTTTTTTTTTATATTTAAAAATTATTTCTAGATCCAAATTATAAATTTAAATTTTGTAAATATGACTATAATTTAAAAATTATGTAGTTTTTAAATTTGCTAGTGCATATTTTATGTAAGTTGTAGTGTAGTAATTTTAAACTATATAGTTTTTAAAATTGCTAATGCATACTTTGTAAATAAATTTAACAAATTGTAATATATATATACACATTGTAAAATATAAAGATATATTTATATTTATATATATAAACATATATTTATGATTTTGTATATAGATAAATATTTATGTTTTTATATAATATATATAAATATGTAGGGGGTGGGGCGGGGGAAATGCGGGCCGGGGTTGGGCCCTCCCCGGCCCCCGCCCCCGCTAGGGGGACTCGATGCGGGGCAGGGCCCCTCGCCCCCGCCCATGCGGGGCGGTCTTGCCCTCTCTCCGCCATGCGAGGGGGCGAGGCGAACGGGGGCGGGGTAGCGGGGTGCGAGTCCCTGCTGCCCATCCCTAGCCTGGTTTGAATTGGGGGTCAAAAAATAAACTTGTAGTTTGAAGAAATGAAAAAAAAAAGTACAGGCCAAAATACCGGCCATTATGGGCCGGTACAGGCCGATATTTGAACCGGTATGAAACATGTACAATTTCTGTACCGAACTAGTGGCCGGTACGGCATATACCAGTCATACAGTATGAAATTAAAAATAATGATTTTGGTTATAACTTTGACTACGGGTATCAGAATCGCATATATGATCCCAATTTAGAAAGCGCTTTTCGGCATATACGTAGTGGCCACAAAGCTATGCTTGGTGCGCATCTTTTCTAAGGTCAAAATCCACTGTTTTCCCTTCCGAATCCTCATTTTTAGTTATTTTTTTCTTTTATGGTAATATTTCATTTATCGTTTAGGAAGTAATTCTGAACCCAATTTAGACTAGATTTTTTTACAAATTACGTATTTAATTTTAGCATAATTATTTAGATTTTGCTATTTTTGGTAAAATTCTGATAAGGGTAATTTTTAGCTATATAGCCCATCTTGTGGGCTAATTTTTTTACATTTTTTTGATTTGATAATTTTGAATTAAACATCAGAGCTACTTCTCTGTGTTTTGGACGATTCTCTTGTATTCTTTCCTTTGAATTATTTGTTGAAACTAGCCTGTAGAATAATCGCTATTTTGTCTAGCATCAGTTGGCAACAGAGTTTCAAGATCTTCTTAGGATGAGATTTTATCAGTTTCCATGGTTGGTGGTCATAGTCGTCATGGGTAGATTCCGAATGAGGAAGTCCCGCATTGTGATTGTAGTGTTCAGGATGTGATTATTAAGGATTTGCAGATGTAATTTACAGAGTTAACCCGACATCTAACGGTGCAGGATCTCGGTGATCATGAGATAGAAAATCATGATTATGATTCCAGTTTCAAAAACTTGTATTATAATCGTGCTCTATTCTAAGAGCATCGTGGTCGGGAGGATTGTCATTGAGACCTCGATTTTAGAGTGGATCTGCCTGAGTTTTTTGGTACATTACATGCGGAAGGATTCATTGATTGGTTGAATGAAATAGAGCGGATTTTTTATAATAAGGAAGTCCCGAATCATATCAAAGTGAAATTGGTCGTCATCAAACTTGAAGGCAGAGCATCTGCTTGGTGGGAGCAGTTGAAGCGAACACGAGACAGGCAGGGCAAGGCCAAGATCACTGATTGGGAGAGGATGAAGAAGAAGATGAAGGGTAACTTCCTTTCAGCTACACTCAAACTTTGTTTCAGCGACTTCAGTTGTTGAGGCAAGGCACGAGATCGGTTGATGATTACGCAAAAGAGTTCAATCAATTGATAGCCTGGAATGATTTGTCTAAGATGGAAGAGCAAATTGTGGCGTAGTATTTGGGGGGAATGCTACAACCCCTACAGGATGTCCTCAGCCTTCACTCACTACGGACCGTTTCTAAAGCATACCAACATGTACTTGCTGTGGAAAAGTAGCAGAACAGGGGGCCAATGGTCAAAAGTAATCAAAGCAGTCGGCTAGTTCAGCAGCCACCGCAGGGTAATTCTAACTCTAATATTAGATGTTTCAGATATGGTAAACAGGGACATAGAGCAACTGAGTGCAAGAAGCTTGCTAGTGAGATGGCTAAAATTGCCTGATTGAGGAAGCCATGGGAGATGAAACTGACGAGGTTGGAGAGCCTATATATGACGATGGTGAAGATGGAGATGTGCTGTATGGTGATGGCCATGAGACTTTGGTTGATCGCAAGAGTTTACTGACTCCCAAGGGGATATAGAGGATGATTGGTTGAGAATCAATATTTTCCACACGACCTGCACGGTTGTAGATAAAGTTTGCAAGATGATCATTGATAGGGGCAGTTGTCAGAACATAGTGTCTGAAGAGGCTGTCCAGGAATTGCATTTGAAGGCAAATCATCATTCCAAGCCATACAAATTGTCGTGGTTGAATAAAGGTAGTGAGGTAACAGTAGATAGGTGATACCTAGTGTCTTTTTTGATCAGTAGGACATATTTTGTTAATGCTTCATGTATTGTTAGGCAAACCTTGGTAGTATGATCCCAGTGTTGTTCATGATGGGCAAAAAAATATATATTCCTGTTAAAAAGAAGAAGATTATGTTGGTGCATTGCCGGGAAGGAACCACTCCTACCCCAGTAGCCAATAATACTAACTTGCTTTCTATGCCCAGGTTTTTAATTGAGATTGAGCATGGAGACGGGTCTATGCTCTACTTCCTTGTGGGAATAGTGCAACAGACGTGGATCTAGATTTACCAGCAAAGGTGCAGCAACTAATAGCAGAGTTTTCTGACCTGATGCTAGAGGATCTTCCTCCTAGGCTACCCTCTTATGAGGGATATAAAGCATTAGATTGACCTTGTTCTAGGGTTGAGTTTGCCTAATCGACCAGCGTATTGCCTCAGTCCTAAGGAATCTAAAGAGTTGTAGCGACAGGTGGTAGAGTTGTTGGAGATGGTGATGGGCCTCAAGGCAGACCAAGTCCTAAGGATCAATTACAAGACCAAGAACCAAGAAGATCAAGGAAGAAATGCAAGGATTGGTGCAATCCAATTTGGATGAAGCTAGCAAGAGCCCAACACTCAAGATAGACTTGAAAGAAGGAGAACCAGTTTTGAGGCACTTGATCCAAGTTTTGGAAGACATGACTTAGAGATAGGGCCTATTGTTGTTAAGACTTTCAATTTGTTTAAAGGATTTTTATTTTTAGTGTAGAATGAATGGGCTTGATGATGTTTAGCCCATGTATGTCTTATTTCTTATGAGCTAGGGTTTTTTGGGATGGCCTTGTATTTTGGTCAACGGCTTATTTTGAAAGTTATTATATTATTTGAACTAGCGTTTTAGAAGTTACTGTAGCGCGGCACTGTTCATGCAATAGTACCCCGTGGCACTATTCACTTAGGATTTTTTGGGATTGATTATTTAAACCACTTGTAGCCTCATTTGAGAAGGTCAAACAATATTGAATTTTCATTGTAGCCTCTTATTTGTGATTGAATTTTTGAACTTATCAAAGGTAAATCATAACCTTTATGGCATTCCTCATTATAATCCGAGTTCTTGAAACGGGTTCTTCAACGGTCTAGATTTAATATAATCTAGATTATTAAAACGAGTTCTTAACGGGTCTAAATTCTCCACCAATGACTTGATTTTTAGTTTTCTTGGGTGGGTTTTCAAATTGATTGTAGGTTCAAGGGATTCTAATTCTGTGGATTCATATTATTTGGAATTCAGAGCAAGGTTTCCAATCAGGTTTGATTCTATCTTTTAATTTTTGCATCTTAAAATTTAATTCTAGGGCTTCATTATTCTAGGTTTGCAAAAAAAAAAAAAAAAAAGGTGTAGAAATTTCCTTGTTCCTGGGGTTGAAAATTTCATGATCTAGGGTTTCATTTATTCCATTCTATTTCCTTGACAATTTTTATGTATTTGAATTCAATTGTTTGATGGTCACAATTGAATATTGTTGTTTGTGATTGAATTGGTGAGAAAAGAAAAGAAAGGGAAATAAAAGAAAAGAAACAAAAATCTGAATTTTTATTTTATTTTATTGAGCCTTATCATCAAAGGGGTTGCATACATCATTATAGTTGGTATATTATCTTATAATTACCCTTCATTCCTATAATTCCCTTGATTCTCTTGTTGTTTTATTCCTTCAGTGTTTCTCTTGTTCTTATTTCTTGGACCTAATTACTAATTGGGATAAAACAATATTGTATTGTCTTGATTGAGTTCAATTAGCTCTTAAAGAACTTGAGTGGGAAAACTCTTGAGGTAAAAGGCAAGAGAGTGTGAGATCATTATTGGAAAAAAAAAAAAAGCTAATTAAGAGTGAAACACGAGTGGAGTGTCATTATTCGAGCGTAAACACGTAAGGGAGAGATTTTTTTCACTAACATTCTTTTTGTGTAGTGCATTACGATGTCTTATAAGATTGACTTATCACTGAAGGGAGTGATAGATAAATCATTTTTTGTGTTGCAGGCCATGCAACAACAATTTGAACGATTAAATTTGGTGTTGGGGGAAGTGAAAGATAGGATAGATAATCGAGATATAATGAGTAGAAATCAACAAAGTGGGAGATATAGGAGGAGACGTGAACATGAGTATGACAATGAAGGGTGATTACGCCCAAAGAATAATGCGGTAGTTGTAGCACAACTTTGGGGTGTCGATTCCACAAGGAGACAAATTAAAAGAATAGCAAAAGGAACAAAAAAACTAAAGAAAAATATTAAATAAGGAATGGAGAACAAAAATTTATTTTAAATGTAAATTAAAGTGAAGCAAAATGATTAACGGAAAAAGTACTCAAATTTGACGAACAGTAGAGCGTCAGGAATTCCTTTCACAAATTCAATATTTTAATTATTTTTAATTCATTGGATAACTCAATTAGGAACTCAATTCCCAAAATTTCCAATCGGATGGTATAAATTTATAAACCAAAATTAAATCAAATGTAACCCTTTGAAAAATCATTCACCACTTTTAAAATATGTAAATTACTATCCCTATTGAAAAAATCTAATGAGGATCAAATGAAACTGAAAAGTAAGGTTGATCAAAAAAGAAAGAGTGAAAGTGTGGTTGATCAAAAAAGAAAGTGAGAAAGTGAGATTGATCAAAAAATAAAGAGAGAAATTGAGATTGATAAAAAAAAAAAAAAAAGAGTAAAAGTGAAGTTGAGCGAAAAAGAAAAAGTGGGAGTGAGATTGTGGAAGAAAGAAATAGTGAGACTAAAAATGAGTGAGAAAAAAATGAAAGAGAAAAGAAATGAGGGTGAGGCTGAAATTTCAAGAAAAAAAAGTGAGTGAAAGGAAAAGCAAAAGTGAAGAAAGTGAGAGAAAAACAAAGAGAGAAGTGAGTTTTTATGCTAATGCAAGCTTTTATACTAATGAATTTAATTACTCTTTACCTAGTATTATTGTTTCTTTATTGCAGGGATATAATGTCATGATTCCTAGCGGAGTATTTAGTGGATTGCCACCTATTAGAAAGATAGAGCAATACATTGATTTTGTGCCAGGTATGACAATTCCTACCCAACCTTTCTTTGAAGAACATGAGTCCTTGACACACTTGAAGGAACAAGGTAAGTTGTTGACTAGAATGCATGCTAAGTGAGAGGCTTGTCTTGAGACTTTTCCTCATGTAATCACATACACACATGGTGAGGAAAATTTTGTGGTTCATACATTAGCAAGAATGTATGTCCTTATCTTCAATTTACATGCAAAGTTATTGAGATTTAAATATGAAAAAAAATTACATGCTAATGATGATAACTTTGCTAGTGTGTATGGAACATGTGAGGAAGCATCATTTGGTAAGTTCTATAAACTAGATTGGTACTTGTTTAGAGAGAAAAGACTTTGTGTGCCTGCTAGTTTTATGGTGAGTTGCTTGTGTGTGATAGACATGGAGGTAGTTTGTTGGGTAACTTGGGTGTGCTGAAGATTTTAAACGTGTTACATGAGCACTTTTGGGCGTATCATTTGCAATTCATTGACGTGTTGCATGAATGGTTATAATAGTATCATTTGCCATTCATTAACATGTTATATGAACGTTTGTGGGAATATTATTTGTCATTCATTGAGGTTGCATATAATCAGAGTTGTCATTTTTGGTGGAAGGAATAATTTAGATGTGATTCATGAACGTTATAAGAGTATCATTTGCCTTTCATTGACTTGTTGCATGAACGTTTGTGAGAGTATCGTTTGCCCTTGTTAGAGTTTGCATGTAATAGAACCATACATACTACCATTTTATATTCTCATCTTAAAATTATATATAGTTTTAATCCACTTACTCTTTTAGTATTGACGTTTTTACTTGTTGATAACAGAAGTGGCTTGGATAGACATTTTCATATTCTTGAGAAAATTAATGATAATTCATATCAAGTGTGTAACAGCCCCCTAGAAATTCAATAGTGAAATTTCTATAGGCTTTAAGAAACTCGTGAAAACTCTGTAAGTTTTCACAAATCGACTAATCACAAAGATTTTAGTCTGTCAACATAGTCAGTGTTATCACTCACTATGGTGACAGAAATGCGATTTTAATTATTTGAGGTAGTTAGAAGTGTCAAAATACATTATGATCTGAGCCACTAGACTCAATTGATTATTTAAGATTTTATGGTGCAATAACTCATTTTCATAATTTCGGATAAAATGTATGTTCGAAACTGTAAAATCCTTTTTAGGGGCATTTTGGGGTTGATTTTTGGTAAACGATTTTCACTGTAAGTTAATATGAATATTTAAAATTTTTGAGTAATAAGTTTATCACACTTTTTTTTGGAGTGAATAGTAATCTCGATAAGCGTACTAAGTACAGTGTTTTTAAAATCACAGTGTGGAATGTCCAAATTAGGTTAGAGAAGTTTTATTTGGACACTTGGCAAGATCTTAGCCACACATAGTGAATAGTGTTAGAAACTTGGTACAAAGAGGAACCATTAGATGGATTTGTGAAGGAAATCAAGGTGTGAGATCATGCTACCTAAGCAAAACTTTTTTTTATCTGATCAACCAAATTGAGCCAGATCGAAGAGGATTTCAACCCTGGTGAAACCATAAATAGTTGGAATCCAATTAAAAACCCAAAATCTTGGTTGAAACTGAAACCCTAAATGGTTTCCCCAAACTCTAAATTGGCCTTCAAACCCTTTTTGATCTAATTTCTAGTATTGTGTTTAATCATTTGATTAAATCACTTCCACATGCTATTAATTTCTTAAATCCTTGTTATGACATCATTATCCAACCTTTTAAACCTTAAAATTTTGATTGGGCCAAGAAAAATTGGATTTGAGCTTGATAGCATCTCAAACCCTAACCAAATCCCCTTTAAACCCCAAATTGAAGCCCACTTGGTTGAGGCCCACCAAGGCCCACGAATTTGGCCACCTTAGCAAAGTTTCTTGAAGAAGTTTCCTTCCCACATGGTAGACCATTCACGGCCCTTGGCTGCACCCAATAGGGCCTTGAGGTGATGGAAAAATCCACCTCATCAACCTCCATACCTCACAGCTTCTGCAGGCAGTTCTTTGCCTCTCATTATTCTCCACTTTATGTCACATACCCACCTCCAATCAAGGGTCATTTAGTCCATATCTTCCCCCTACATAAGCCTTAAGTTGTACACGACACATTTCCTTCCCTTTCAACACTTCTTCACCCCATTCTTAGAGAGAAACCCAAAAGGGCTCTCTCGGGTAGATTTTTGGATCTTTTTACGTGGAGCTTTTCGACCATTTGTAAGTATTTTTTCACACGATTACTCCTTGATAAAAGTTTTTTTTTTCTATGAGTCTAGTTTCCGTAGATTTATTATTTGTATCATTCCATAGTCATTTGATCCGTCAAAAATATTTTTAACCATGGAAAGGTCATTCTGAGTGTGAAACTGGAGAGTATGTTATGTTTTGGAGTTTTTGACCAAGCTAATGGACATATCTTGGTCCGAAAATTCTATGGAGTGTTGTTAGCATATTTTTATGAGTTTCCATTGAGGTTTTGTTGCATGAATATAGTTTTTGATGATACATTTTCTTATATATAGAAACTTGAAAACTGGAAGTAGAAAAACAGTTTTTATTTGGAAAAAGTTTGAATATTTCGTGGTTTGATTTTACTCTAAAGGCTTTGATATTTTTATATGATGATTCTAAGTCTCTTAATTTTATGTTAAGATCTTATTTTGAAGATATTTAGTATTATTTTCAAAGATATGATTTTTCCATGCAAGAGGATTTCGGTTAGGCCTAGGATTTGATTTTTTGGATTAGATCCATGTTTTATTGATTTTTAGCCATGTGATCTTAGTTTTGATGGTTGGATATTCTTTAGGACACTGTTTTAAACTATTTAATGCTTTATTTTGAAGATCTTGCCTTCTTAAGCCATTGCTCAAGAGATTTATCAAAGTTAGTTGATGAAAAAGTTTCTGTTTTTAGATTAAGTGTAAAACCAAAAACTTTCAAGTGTTATTTTGTGATTTTGGTGACTTTAGTTTGATGATTTAAGCATGGTTGATCTTAATATGATGTTATGAATATGTTAGAAGTAAGATTTGATTTTTTTGAAATTCTTGGAGATGTTTTGATTTAGGGTCAAAACTTGTGATTCAAGTATTTGGATCTTTTTACAAAAAGTTTGGTGTTGATTATTAGTTTTTTCTAAATGAATGTTTTAAGTATAGTTTTAAACTTAGGATAGGAAGATCTTTGTTGCAAAATTTTGGTTTAAGCATGAGTTTTGAAGTTGGAAGGAATTGCAATAAAAACCAAGATAAATGGCCTATGGATGTTTTGGCCATAGTGTGTTTTCCATAGTTGTGATTTGTTTTAATTTTTTTTTGAGTTGATATTTGAGTTTAGGATAAAATTTATATGAGGAATGTAAATTTTGAAAACTTTTGGAGTTAGGATGTGAAATCCTTAAGTTATGGGTAAAATGATTATTTTTCCACATGTAAAGGGTAAAATAGGAATTTTACTCTAAGTTAGTTTATTTTCATGCTTCTAATTGTTAGTAATTAAATTTCTAACTTTTAGAATACCCTCTTATAGTTCCTCGTGTTTTACATTTTATTCTTATAGTACGCGACGATCGAGGTAAGTTAGCTTCTAACTTACTATCAGTTTACTATGTATGTATGATGGGTAAGAGAACTATAATTTATGTATGTATGTTATCATATATGTCATGCCATGCCACATCATTACATGTTTATCTGTTATGCATGATTTATTCTGTCATGAATATTTATCTATTACACAATCTATTCTATCACATATTGTTATATGTTATAAGTATGCCATGTTATGTATGCCTTATGTTACATATATGTCATATCATGTAATATTCACCATTGCCAGTATGTCATGTTAAGTGAAGAAGTCAGATCAAGTTTATGTTAAATCAAGTTTCATATTACGTTCATGTTAAGTTATTCATGTCAATCACGACCCTAAGTGCTAGGATGGGGTAATATTCTAGTGAAACTCCTTTGTTCACGCTGGAGTGTCTAAATAGGTATGAAATTTCCTGGGTTGATGAAGTACAGTCAATAGGTTGCGAATAGGGCCTAACTAGCTGGTCATCGGAGCGCGCCAAGTACTAACGTCGATGGAGCCATATTTTATTTTACGTGTGTTCATAGCAAATGTGACACAAATAATTCATGGGGCCACAACAACTGTGGAGCATGAAGTATGGGGTCAAAACAACTGTAGAGCATACACTACTTGAGACACAACAATTGTGAAATGTAGAATATATGCGGCCACAACAACTATGAAGTACACATTAATGCACTCACAGCTAGTGTAGATACTTGTGATGTGATGCGGTAATCGGTAGGGACACAAGGCTCAAGGGGACCCGTGTAGCACCTATATGGTCACGTTATTAATTAAGTCTATTGAATAAGAGTCCAAGTTCATTTCAAGAGGTTAAGAATAAGCAATCATGGTGACCCCATGAGATAAGACTAAGTTTTAGATCAAGTTCATGTTATGTTATCTTATGTTCATGTTAAGTTTTAAGTTTATGTTCATATCATGTTATGTTAACATTTATGTTCTGTTCAACCTCACGTTCATGTTATGTTATGTTATGTTCATGTTCATGTTATGTTTCAAGTTCACATTCATGTCAACTTATATTCACGTGCATGTTATGTTCAAATTCACATTCATGTTATGTGATGTTTATATTTACATTATGTCTCAAGTTCACGTTTATGTCATGTTATGCTCAGGTTTATGTTAAATTCAACTTCATGTTTATGTTATGTATGTTCACATTCGTGCTATAATTCAAGTCCATGTTATGTTTCAAGTTTACGTTCATGTTATGTTACTAGCCCATGTTATATTATAAGTTCAAGTTCATATCATGTCAAGTCAAGTTCAGTTCATTTTCAAGTTCAGGTTATTATGCCATGCTATATATCAAATTATGTTATGCTTACTTACGACTTTAATTATGCATTCATATTTTTACTGCCATGCATGCATCATTAACTTGTGTGGGAGTTTCCTGTTAACTTACTGAGATTTGTAATCAAATCTTATAGTGGAAGTGTCAACCACCATTCTCCCCGAATGGTAGGCGATGTGTCAGGATCAAAGTAGGGAGCCAACATTAGTTGACTGAATGAGGTTGACTAGGCACCGCAGACACTACACGGAGCTTACAACTTCCATAGTTAATTTTTGGATAGTATTCTAACCTCGTTAGTCAAGTCACAAGAGTTAGTCGACGAACTTCCTCAGTAATGTATTTTGGTAATGTAAATATAGAGTCTAGCCTCTCATGTTTTTGAGATTACGGTCTTCTGAGACTCATACTGAAATCGTGAATGTTTATTTTTGTCAAGTATGCTTGGGTTACGATTTAGCTATTTGGGATATTATAAGTTTAGTGCATAGTATTGCTCAAAAGAAAATTATCCGCTGCGAATATTGCATAATGCTAGATGCATGTTAGACACATTGCATCTTATATGTTATGAACGGGGGCAGGTAACCTTGTGTTGCATTTCTTAACACTTTGGATGTCCGTCTGATCCCAAACGAAAATCTGGGGGCATCACTGATTACACCCAAAGAATAACACGGTAGTTGTAGCACAACTTTGGGGTGTCAATTCCACAAGGAGACAATTTAAAAGAATAACAAGAGGAACAAAGAAACTAAAGAAAAATATTAAATAAGTAATGGAGAACAAAGATTAATTTTAAATGTAAATTAAAGTGAAGCAAAGTGATTAACGGAAAAAATACTCAAATTTGATGAACAGTAGAGCGTCGGGAATCCCTTGCACAAATCCGGTATTTAAATTATTCTTAATTCATTGGATAACTCAATTACGAACTCAATTTCTGAAATTCTCAATCAGAATGTATAAATTTATAAACCAAAATTAAATTAAATGTAATCTTTTGAAAAATCATTTACCACTTTTAAAATACGTAAATTACTATCCTTATTGAGAAAATCCAATGACAACAATATACTCAGTGAGTGATATTGCAGCAAAACACTAAATCAATATAGATAAATGATTAATCCAAACATAATCAAAGAACTAAGCTATTCAATAGAAAAAACATGACTGAATCCATAAACAGAATAAATTATATGATTATTCGGAGAATAAAACATCAACGATGAATTGAAAATGATAAAACAAAAGAGTTTTAGTAATTTAAGATCAAATACATAAATAAAAAATATCATCTAATGTGCAAGTTCATCCTTAACCCTACTTGAGAATTTAGTTACCCATAAATATACTGGATAACAAAAATCTCCAGATAAAACTGAAACGAATAGTGGCCATAGAAGTGATTTTCTACTCTCTCCAGATCTGCCTTTTGTACCTCCTCCTTCTATCTAGTTCGTGCTATTGATATGTTTATATAGGGTAGGAAAGAAACCCTCATATCCTCTTAATTTCCGCATTAAAAAAAGGCCTAAATTTTAGGACAGTCACGTACATCCTTTAGAAGTTCGAATTTGGAAATCCTTATTAGAGACAAAGTTATAGCCATTTAAGATAGCTTTCTAATGCATCAAGAATTGCATCAATCTGATATGTGAGTAAAACGATATAGTCAAAAGATTAAAGTATGTCCATATTGTCTCCTAGCGAATTTCAGACTTGGACTTCTTGTGATTTCATTTTGTGATTTTTTTTCTTTTTCTTTTCTTCCAAATTGATCTCAAACCCCATGAATGTCCTCCTTTGAATTTGACTGGATTTGACTTGCTCTTTTATAAACTCTGAAATTAAACATAAAAAAACTGCTTAGGAGTATCCCAACGTAAATAGAAACTCAATTTAAGAATACACATTAATTCCTATAATTTCTATTCACATTTTAGCATTTTAGTCCAATAATAGGGTATTTAGAGTACACTTTCGCACACTCATCACATCCCCCAACTTACTCATTGCTAGTCCTTATCAATTTTCATATCAAAACAACGAAATAGACAAAAGAAAATCACACATAAAGACCATCAAGTCACACTTTCCAAATTCACATATCAAAACAATCTAAGGAATCCAATAACCCATCAAGATCAATCCACCTATAGCAATCCATAGAGTGTGTGTGTGTTCTCCAAGTCATAACCATCTTACCAATAACCTTGACACATGCAATATCAAGAACGTCTTAAGCAAAAGGTTTAACTCCATAACTCACGGGTATAATAGTATTTCGTGTAAGGGCTCTCTCTATAGAGTTGATAATGGGTGTACACACACTCTCATGAAAAATTAGGCAATTATGTACAAGTAACAAGCAAACATTGATCTTATGATAAGAAAACTAATAAATGAGACTTCTATCAGTCTTTCCAACATCTTACTTAGGATCATAACAGTCAACACAAAAGGTTGTAATGTGGCTTGGGTTCGGGGCTATATGAAAAAAAGGATAAAAGGGATTCAAAAACTTTCAAGTACATGCAAAGGGAATTTTATTAAATATCTCAATAGACCATACTTCTCACTTGATGTACTCTCCAACTTTTTAGATCATCAAATAATAATATTTTTCCTTCTTCTTCCTCTTCTCTTTTTTGTTTCAACAATTTGATGGACAAACACATGCCACTTTTGTATTCTTTCCATTTCTACCAACCTTTTTTTTTTTTTCGGGGCTCACTCAATTGAACACCAAACAACTTGTACTCTTCTCTTTTCTTTTTGTCGTCTTCTTCTTCTTTTTTTAATTGAAAATGATAAAATAAAAGAAAGAGAATGCAAATTCCACACCTAGTATACACTTGGAAGTAAAAAGAGTAAGAAAATCAATGTATAGGTTATACTCCAATATGAAGAGGCATGGATGATATGGGCATATGAAAAGAAAAAGTTACATGTGTTTATTGGCTCAAACTTGGCTACTAGGAGTCTATGATGGAAATGGATAGTTTGAAAGGCTCAAACATTAATCCTAAGTTGACTTTCGTCATATCACAAGTATATCCACCATCGTATCACAAGCCATGTAATGATATTCTTAAAAGAAGTGTCCAATTCAACAGATCAATAAACACTTATCACAATTTATTGCATTTGTATGCTCTCAATTCTCTCCAAACTCACATAAATACTTAAGCAAAAGAGTTCTCTAGCTACATGTGTCAAACCACCATCTTACCACATAGCTTAGATAAGTGCATTAAGGGTTATGTGAATGCTTCAGCAAAAATGATTATGGTAGGTTTGGTGAATTCACGAAGATGGCTATGAATGAGATTGAGTACACATGTGAAAATGATGCACATGTGATACAAATTAAAAAAGATTGACACATGAAAATATGCCACAGAGTTTCAACAAGCATTTTAAATACTGAATTTGCACCACCACCCCCCAACTTAAATGAAACATTGTCCTCAATGTTTAAGAATCAAAATTGAATGGGGAGTAACTAAAAATGGTAGAATACACCTGATGAGTGACGAAGGTAGCTTGCTAAGCACTAAAGATGGTAACCTGAAATGACGAAATGAAATTATCCTGCAATCAAAAATAAAGAAAACAACAGGAAACAAAAAAGAAAAGAAAGAAAATAAGAGAAAACAAAAATAAAACAAAGCAAAACAAAATAAATAAATAAAAACATACCTGGGTGGTGTGGTCAAGGTTAATAGACTAGATCTACAAGTAGAATGTCTTCCAATTTCGGAACTTACCTATCAATCAATACTTTAAAGTGTTAACCATTTACTTTAAATATCCGATCATCCTTAGGATCTTCTATTCCTACCACCCCATTTACAAAAATATTCCTTACTACAAAAGGGCCAGTCCACCTAGACCGAAGTTTTCCTGGGTGCTTATGGAGTCTAGAATCATATAAAAACACTCGATTAGTAGGCTTAAACGTTTTTTTCAAAATATTTTTATCATGAAACGCTTTCATTTTAGCCTTATAGATTCTAGAGTTCTTATAAGCATCATTTCTCAACTCCTCTAACTCGGTCAACTGAAATTTTCTAAGCTTACTTGCTTCTCCCAAGTCAAAATTGAAATGCTTGATGGCCCAATAAACTCAATGCTCGAGCTCCACAGGTAAGTGGCAAGGCTTTCCAAAAACAAGCCTATAAGGTGACATGCCTAAGGGAGTTTCGAAAGCTGTACAGTAGGCCCAAAGCACATTAACTAGTCTTAAAGATCAATCTTTGTGATCTGGGTTGAATGTTTTTTCTAAAATTTGCTTAATTTCCCTATTTGGAAGTTCTACCTGTCCACTTGTTTGGGGGTGGTAGGTAGTAGAGATCTTATGCACCACTGCATATTTTTTTAATCAAAGCCTTAAAAGAACGGTTGAAAAAATGTGTATCCCGATTACTAATGATAGCACGTGGTGCACCAAATCGAGATAACACATTCTCTTTGAGAAATTTAATTATCGTCCTAGTATCATTGCTCCTGCAAGCTGCTGCCTCTACCCATTTTGACACATAATCTACTGCCACAATAATATATTGATATCCAAAAGAAGGAAGAAATTGTCCCATAAAATCAATGCCCAACAATCGAAAATTTCAATCACTAAAATTGGGTTTAAGGGCATCATATTACGAAGGGATATAACTCCTAACTTTTGACACTTTTCACATGAGCGACAATAGATATTTGCATCCTTAAATATGGTGGGCCAATAAAATTCACATTGCAGAATTTTTGCAGCGGTTTTCTTCATTGAAAAGTGGCCCCCACAAGCTTGGGAGTGACAAAATTCCAAGACTCTAGCAATCTCTTCATCAGGGATGCAACGCCTTAAAATTTGGTCAGGGCAGTATTTGAAAAGAAAAGGATCATCCCAATAGAAATTATGTACCTTAGTTATCAACTTCCTCTTATCCTGAGCGCTCCAATCCACCGGTATCTCACTGGCAGCCAAATAATTCACAATATGAGCAAATCATGGTAGAGAAGTAATAGATAGTAAATGCTCACCGGGAAAATCATCTCTGATTGGCAGGTGATCAGAGGTGTCCTCAAATGTGAGCCTTGAGAAATGGTCAGCCACTATGTTCTCCACTCATTTCTTGTATTTGATGGTGATATTAAATTCCTGCAAAAGTAAAATCCATCGTATTAATCGTGCCTTAGCATCCTTCTTTGTAAGAAGGTACTTAAGGGCTGCATGATCTGTAAAAATAATAATAGGAGAACCAATCACGTAAGCACGAAACTTATCCAAAGCAAACATTACAGCTAGCAACTCTTTTTCAGTGGTGGAGTAATTCATCTGAGCACTATTTAGAGTTCTACTAGCATAGTAAATGACAAAAGGCTTTCCCTCCCTTCGCTGTCCAACTACAGCACCTACAGTAAAATCACTTGCATCACACATAATCTCAAAAGGTAAATTCCAATCAGGTGGTTGCATTATGGGTACTGAGGTAAGCTTGTCAATTAGAGTTTTAAAGGCCTCTTGACAATCTTGTGTCCACTCAAATGGGGCATCTTTAGATAGGAGGTCACATAGTGGTCTAGATATGGTGGAAAAATTCTGTAGGAACCTCCTATAAAAGCCCGCATGACCAAGAAAGGATCTCACGTCCTTTATTATCCTAGGTGTAGACAACTAAGAGATTAATTCAATCTTAGATTGATCTACCTTTATCCCCCTAGAAGAAATAATATGTCGTAACACAATACCTGAAGGTACCATAAAGTGACATTTTTCCCAATTCAAAACCAATTCCTTCTCCTCACAACGAGTCAACACCCTCTCTAAATTCAATAAGCATGCATCAAAAGTAGATCCAAAAATAGTCAAGTCATCCATAAAAACTTCCATGCAATTTTCAACCATGTCACTAAAAATGCTCATCATGCAACGTTGAAAAGTAGCAGGTACATTACACAATCCAATTGGCATAAGTACCAAAAGGACAAGTGAAAGTAGTTTTATCCTGGTGTTCTAATGCAATTTCAATTTGATAATAACCAAAATAACCATCCAAGAAATAATAGAAAGGATAACCAGCCACATGCTCAAGAATTTGATCAATAAAAGGGAGAGGAAAATGGTATTTCCAGGTGGCAGCATTCAATTTTTTATAATCAATGCACATCCACCACCTAGTCACAAGTTCTCCCAGGTCATTCTTCACCATAATAACACCTGACTTCTGAGGAATAACCTGTGTAGGACTTACCCATTTACTATCAGCAATAGGATATATGATTCCTGCATCTAATAGTTTCAATACTTCATTCTTCATCACTTCTTTCATAGTAAGATTAAGCATACGCTGGGGGTCTCTACGAGGGCTAGTTCCTTCCTCCAAATTAATTTTATGAGAACAGACTAGGGGACTAACACCTTTTATATCAGCAATGCTCCAACCTAAGGTTGACTTATGCTCACTTAGGATCCGAATTAATTTCTCACCTTGAGACTCAGACAATTTAGATGAGATAATAACAAGAAAAGTATCACCTGGACCAAGGAAAACATGCTTTAAACCCTTAGGCAGATATTTCAGTTCAACTTTGGGTGCTTCCACACTTGAAGGAATTTGTTTTTCCTTTTTCTCAAGCAACTTCTCAAACTTCGGTTGCCAGGCCCGAGTGCCATAATCCTGAGTTCTATCAAAGATAGCACAAATATCAACTACATCAGATGGATTATTCATAGAATCAAACTCAGAATTAACAAGAAAATACACAAGGGGGTCAAAATCATGAGCTATAGAAACTCCCCTTTCTATGAGTGAGTCAATCATATATGTCTGGTGGCTCTCGTCATCATCTTCTGGCTGTTTTGCAATATAGAAGATATTCACCTTGAGAGTCATGTTACCAAAAGAAAGCTTCATGAGCCAATTCCTACAATTAATAAGAGTATTAGAGTGGCAAGTAAAGGCCTACCTAAAATTACAAGAATTTTAGAATTAGCATCAACAACAGAGCTAGTGTCAAGGATTAGGAAATCAACAGGATAATAAAATTTATCAATTTGAATTAGAACATCCTCTACCACACCCCGGGGTACTTTGATTGAATGGTTAGCCAATTGTAATACCACAGTGGTTGGTTTGATTTCTCCTAACCCCAACTGCAACTAAATAGAATATGGCATTAGATTCACGCTAGCTCCTAAATCTAGCAAAGCTTGCCCAAACTCATGATTTCCAATGCTGCATGCAATGGTTGGGCAACCAGGATCCTTGTACTTGGGAGGAATCCACTGCTCAATTAGAGCACTAACTTGCTCTGTCAGAAATGTTGTCTTCTTAACATGGTGCTTCCTCTTAACTGTACACAAATCTTTAAGAACTTTTGCGTAAGTGAGAACTTGTTTAATAACATGCAAAAGAGGGAGGTTAATTTTTACCTGCTTGAGATTCTCCAAGATTTCATTATTAGGATCCAAAGTTTGCTTATTCAGTTTTAAAGCTTGAGGAAATGGTACCTTAATTGGTCTCTTTATTACCTCGGCTTCTTTGGGCAGCTCAGCACCACTATTGCTTTGATCCTCTTCCACATCCTTTAATTTGTTCGTTGTTGGGATGTGTAATGACTTACCACTTCATGTCACAATGGCATTCACATCCTTCAAATTCTCTTATGCCATGTGTTGACCATGGGGTATGGATTGAGTTTGAGAATGAAACTTACCTCGCTCATTCACACTCAAGGAGCTCATCAATTTGGACACTTGGCTCTTTATCTCCTTATTTTCTTCAACAATCTGCGTAATCAAAGATTCAAACTTTTGGTTAGTCTTACCCTGTGCCTCAATAAAAAGCATTCAAAGTGTCTTCTAAAGAACTCCTAGAAGACGAAGGTGCAGGATATGATCTAGGAGGTTGTGCACCAAAAGACTCTGCATGATTAGCCACGTGTGTTGGCTTTAAGTTTTTATTCTTCAACACCTCTAGCTCCCTAGTGAGCATCTCAACCTTAGCCTTTAGGTTATCTTCTTCCCTGATATGGTAAATTCCACCACCATTTAGGTTTCCTGTAGGTCGTGACCTATTTGTGCTCTCAGTAGCACTAGGTCCAGTCCAAGTGTGAGCTTTTTCAGCAAGCTCATTGAGGTATTATATGGCCTCATTAGGATCTTTCTATAAAAACTCACCATTACACATCATCTCCACAAATTGATGTTCTCTAGGTGTAAGTCTCTCATAAAAATAGCTCACTAAGTGCCAATTCTCATACCCATGGTGAGGACACATACTCAATAGCTCCTTAAATCTCTCCCAAGACTGATACAAAGTCTCACTATCCTTTTGTACAAAGGTGGAGATTTGCCTTGTTAAAGCGCTGGTCTTATTTTGGGGAAAGTATTTTTTAAAAAAGACTTGAGTCATCTCATTCCATGATCCAATAGATCATGGTCTCAATGAGTATAGCCAACTCTTAGCTCTATCATTCAAAGAGAAAGGAAAGAACTTAAGTCTCACAATGTCATCAGTTGCATTTTGACTATAAAAAGTCGCAACTACTTCCTCAAACTCCCTAATGTGCACATATGGATTTTCATTTTCCAAGCCATGAAAAGTAGGGAGTAACTGTATCATCCCCATTTTAAAATCCAATTGGCGAGTATTAGCTAAAAATATGATGCATGATGGTGTGGCTGTGCGTGTAGGGTGGAGGTAATCCTGAAGGGTCCTAATGGGTTGATCTTCGTGTTCACTCATTTTCTCAAAATTAGAAAAATTATCAAACAAATTATTAGAAAAATTAGGCTCTGACTCTAACTTTAACAAAGGTCTACAAGCAACCGACCCAAGGCGTCCCTATACTTGTGCATGCAAGGTAGAGAAAAATGCAACACTAAAAAAAACTACAAAAAGAAAAAGAAAATAAAATAAAGATGTAGCAAGCTAAAAGAGGGAACGAAGTTATCGCCTTTACAAGCTATTGAAAAGAAAAACTATTTCACAATTTTTCTACCGTCTCCCCGGCAACGGCGCCAAAATTTGATTACACCTAAAGAATAACGCTGTAGTTGTAGCACAGTTTTAGGGTGTCGATTCCACGGCGAGACAATTTAAAAGAATAGCAAGAGGAACAAAGAAACTAAAGAAAAATATTAAATAAGTATTGGAGAACAAAGATTAATTTTAAATGTAAATTAAAGTGAAGTAAAGTGATTAACAAAAAAGTACTCAAATTTGACGAACAGTAGAGCGTCGAGAATCCCTTGCACAAATCCGATATTTTAATTATTCTTAATTCATTTGATAACTCAATTAGGAACCCAATTCTCAAAATTCTCAATAAGAAGGTATAGATTTATAAATCAAAATTAAATCAAATGTAACCCTTTGAAAAATCATTCACCACTTTTAAAATACGTAAATTACTATCCATATTGAGAAAATCCAATGACGACAATATACTCAGGTTGCGATATTGCAGCAAAAAACTAAATCAATATAGATAAATAATTGATCCAAAAAAATCAAAGAACTAATCCATTCAATAGAAAAAGCATGACTGAATCCATAAACAGAATAAATTCTATGATTATTCAGAGAATAAAATATCAACGATGAATTGAGAATGATAAACAAAAGAGTTTTAGTAATTGAAGATCAAATACATAAATTAAAAATACCATCTAATGTGCAAGTTCATCCCTAGCCCTACTTGAGAATTTAGTTACTCATAAATATGCTGGACAACAAAAATATCCAAAGAAAACTGAAGCAAACGGTGGCCATGGAAGTGATTTTCTCATTTCTTCAAATCTGTCTCTTGTACCTCCTCATGTCTATTTCGTGCTAATGATATACTTATATATGGTAGGAAAGAAACCCTCATATTCTCTTAATTTCCGCAAAAAAAAAAAAAAAAAACAAAACAAAAAAAAAAAAAACCTAAATTTTAGAACTTATCTTGACAGCCACGTACGCCCTTCAAAAGTTCGAATTTGAAAATCCTTATTAGAGACAAAGTTATATCCCTTTAAGATAGCTTTCTAATGCATTAAGAATCATATCAATCTGATATGTGAGTAAAAAGATACAATCAAAAGACTAAAGTATGTCAAGACTATCTCCTAACGAATTTCAGACTTGGACTTCTTATGGTTTCATTTTGTGATTTTTTTTTTCTTTTCTTTGAAATTGCTTTCAAACCCCATGAATGTCCTCCTTTGAATTTGACTGGGCTTGACTTGCTCTTTTATAAACTCTAAAATTAAACATAAAAAAACTGTTTAGGAATATCCCAACGTAAAAAGAAACTCAATTTAAGAATACACATTAATTCCTATGATTTCTATTCACATTTTAGCATTTTAGTCTAATAATAGGGTATTTAGAGTGCACTTTCGCACACTCATCAATCACAAAGTGCATCTTCTAGGTAATTACCATATTTATGCTACTTTCAATATGATGTGAACTCCAATCGACTCGCTTTGAGACCTAACAACAATATTGGGAAAAACAAACCCGAGAAAGCCAAAATCAAGTCAATGAATGGAGAATCTAGATCCGATGAGAACCCGTTTCAAGAACCTAGATTATATTAAAATCTAGACCCGTTGAAGAACCCGTCTCAAGAACCCAGATTACAAGAAGGAACGCCACAAAGGCTGTGATTTACTTTTGATAAGTCAAAAGTTCAATAAAAAACAAAAGGAGTAAACTCAACTCACTAACAAAAACTCAATATTGTCTTACCTTCTCAAATGAGGCTACAGGTAGTTTAAATAAACAATCCTTAAAAATCCTAGTGAATAGTGCCACAGGTACTATACCGTAAACAGTGCTGTGCTACAATAACTTCTAAAACCCAAGTTCAAATAAAATAATAACTTTTCAAATAAGCTCTTGGCCAAAATATAAGATCTTCCCAAAAACCCTAATTCATTAGAAAAAGACATATGTGGTGGGCCAAGCATCCTCAAGCCCATTGATTCTAAACTAATAATACAAAACCTTTAGACAAATTAAAAGCCTTAATAACAACAGATCCTATCTCTAAGTCATGTCTTCCACAGCTTGTATCAAGTGGATCAAAACTAGTTCTCCTTCCTTCAAGTCCATCTTGAGTGTTGGGCTCTTCCTAATTTCATCCCAAGTGGATTGCACCAATTCTTACATTGCTTCATTGATCTTCTTGGATCTTGATTTTGTAATTGGCCCATCTGGAACTTGCAAGGATCTTTAAGGCTAGCTCCACCTTGGTTCCCATCATTCCCCCTCTCCTCAAAAGGATTCGACCTCGAATATTCACCTACATCAAAAGGAGAAATGGCAAAAACATTGAAGGTGGCAGAAACATTATACTCACCTAAAAGATCCACTTTATATGCATTGTCATTAATTTTTTCAAGAATTTGGAAATGTCCATCTTCTCGAGGATGCAACTTAGTCTGTCTTGAATCTTTCTTTACGCATGTGAACCCAAACCCAATCTCCTAGTTCAAAGATGACATGTCTTCGCCCTTTATTGGCTTGGGAAGCAACCCTTTCATTCTTTTGGGCAATTTGAAGCCATACCCTCTCATAAAGTGACTTCACCAACTCTGCCTTCTTTTGTCCATCCAAGCTACTCTTGCCATCAACAGGTAAATGCATCAAATCTAAAGGAGTAAGTGGATTAAAACCATAAGCAATTTTAAAAGGAAAGTAAGAAGTAGTAGTATGCATGGTTCTATTATATGCAAACTCTATAAATGGCAAATAATCTTCCTACGTCTTTAAATTCTTATGAACAACAGTGCGTAAAAGTTGAGTTAAAGTCCTATTAACTACTTAAAGAATTTAACATCCCTATCAGAAACAATGCTCCTGGGCACATCATGGAGTCGCACTATCTCCCTGAAAAACATTGCTATGTTCATGACATCATCCATTTTATGGCATGGAATGAAATGTGCCATATTACTAAATCTATCCACAACCACAAAAATAGAATCTCTATCCCTTTTTGTCCTAGGTAGCCCCAAAACAAAGTCCATAGATATGTCTACCCATGGCTCACTAGGAACAAGTAAGGGTATATATAACCCATGTGGCAAAACCTTAGAATTGGCCTTTCTACATGTGATGCACCTGCTACAAATGCGATTGACGTCTCTTTTCATCTTAGGCCAAAAGACATGTTCATGCAATATTTTTGAGGTTTACTTAACACCAAAGTGTCTCATTAATCCTCCGTCATGTGCCTCACGCACCAATAACTCAAGCATAGAACAACTAGGTACACACAGTTTGTTTTCTTTGAACAAGTAATCATCATGCTTGTAAAACTTACCAAATGCCGCCTTATCACATGTCATATATACATTAGAAAAGTCAGCATCATCGGCATAACATTTCTTTCACATTTTCAAACCCAAGTATTTTAGCACTCATAGAAGTAAGAAGTAAATACCTCCAGTATAAAGCATCAGCAACAATATTCTCCTTACCTTGCTTGTAACATATGACATATGGAAAGGTCTCAATGTATTCCATCCATCTAGCATGCCTCTTATTCAACTTACTTGACCCTTGAGATGCTTCAATGATTCATGATCGGTGTGGATCATAAATTCCCTAGGCCACAAGTAGTGCTACCAAGTCTCTAATGCACGAACAAGAGCATAAAGCTCTTTCTCATAAGTAGGGTACTTTAGGGATGCTCCACTTAGCTTCTCATTGAAGAAGGCGATGGGCCGCCTATCCTGCATCAAAACGGCTCCAATCCCTATTCCTGAGGCATCTTCAATTTCAATAGCTTTGTTAAAATTAGGTAATGCTAACATGAGAGCAGAGCACAACCTTTCTTTAATAGTGGCAAAAGCATTCTCTTGATTAACCCCCCAATGAAACCCAACATTCTTTTTAATGACTTCAATGAGTGGTGCAGTAATGGTGCTAAAGTCTTTAACAAAACGCTGATAAAAGCTAGCTAAACCATGAAAGCTTCTTACCTCATTGACGCTCTTTGGCATTGGCCACTCCCTGATGGCCTTGACTTTCTCTTCATCCATTTCAATACCCTTTGTACTAACAACATAACTAAGAAAAACAACTTTCTCCATGAAAAATGTACATTTCTTGAAATTAGCATACAACTTTTCACATCTCAACACATCAAACACATATATCAAATGCTTAATATGTTCATTTAAGTCCTTGTTGTACACTAGGATATCATCAAAGTAAACAACCACAAAGTTGCCTATGAGCATACGTAGGACATGGTTCATTAATCTCATGAAAGTACTGGGCGCATTTGTAAGTCCAAATGGCAAAACCAACCATTCATAAATCTCATACTTAGTCTTAAAAGCAATTTTCCATTCATCACCCTCTTTCATTCTAATTTGATGGTACCCACTTTTAAGATCAATCTTACTGAATATACATGAGCCATGCAATTCATCAAGCATATCATCTAATCTAGGAATGTGATGGTGATACTTTACTGTGATATTATTAACTACCCTACAATCAACGCACATCATGCTCTCCCTCATGTACCCCTTGCTCATCAAATTCTCAACTTGCTTCTGAAACTCCTTTGTCTCTTTTGGATTACTCCTATAAGCAGGTCGGTTTAGAATAGCAGCCCCGGGCACAAAATCAATCTGGTGCTCAATGCCTCTAATGGGTGGCAACTCTCATTAGGCATTTCCTCTGTGAATACATCCTCAAACTCCTGTAACAAAGAAACAGCCAAACTAGGAAGAGACTAGTTAGTTTCATCAAGATTAAGATAAGACTCTTTATAGACAAGAGATTTGCTAAGAAAGCCCTCTTAACCTCACCCTCTCTTGCATAGAAACTCACTTTTATTTTTCATTTCCTCTCAGCAGACTCTCTTTCTTTTTTGCTCATTTTCACTCTTAGTCTTTCTTTTTTGCTCAATCTTGTTTTCACTCTTTCTTTTTTGCTCAATCTCTTTTTAACTCTTTCTTTTTTGAGCAACCTCACTTTTCAGGTTCAATTGGTCCTCATAGACCTATCTTGGAGTTAAAGGAGCAAGTTTGATTGTTTTGCCCTCCTTTACAAAGCTGTACATGTTTTTGAATCCATCGTGTATCACTCTTTTATCATACTACCACGGCCTCCCCAACAAGATATGTCCAGTATGCATAGGCACAATATCACAAAGCACTTTGATGGGCCCCAAGGCGGACCAAGTCTTAAGGATCAATTACAGGATTAAGAGCCAAGAAGATCAAGGAAGCAATGCAAGAATTGGTGCAATCCAATTGGGATCAACCTAACAAGAGCCCAACACTCATGATGGGCTTGAAAGAAGGAGAACCAGTTTTGATCCACTTGATCCAAGCTATGGAAGACACGACTTGGGCCTATTGTTATTAAAGACCATGGATTTTTTTTATTTCATTAAAAGGGCTTATTTTATTAGTCAAATGGATTAATCAAGAATAATTGGGCTTGGGGGATGTCCAGCCCACACATCTTATTTCTAAGGAACTAGGGTTTTGGAGAAGGCCTTGTATTTTGGCCAAGGGTTTATTTGGAAAGTTATAATTTTATGTTTCACTAGGATTTCAAAAGTTACTATAGCGCGACGTATGGCACTGTTCACGCTACAGTACCCGAGGCATTGTTTACTTAGGGTTTTTGGGAATTGTTTATTTAAACTACTTGTAACCTCATTTGAGAGGCAGACTATATGGAATTGTCATTGAGAGTTGAGTTATCTCCTCTTGTTCTTCTTGAACTTCTGAACTTATCAAAGGTAAATCAAAACCTTTGTGGCATTCTTCCTTTGTAATTTAGGTTCTTAAGACGAGTTCTTCAATGGGTCTAGATTTTGATATAATCTATGTTCTTTGAACGAGTTCTCATCGGGTCTAAATTCTCCATCCATATACCTGAATTTGGCTTTCTTGGGGTTGTTTTTCCAATATTGTTGTTGGGTCTCAAAGCAAGTCTATTGGGGTTCACATCATTTGGTAATCAGAGCAAGGTTTCCAATCAGGTGTAATTCTATCTTTTATCTATTGCATCTTTAATTCTAGGGTTTCATTGTTCTAGGGTTGCAAAAAAAAAAAAAAGGTACAGAAATTTGTTTTTCCTAGGGCTTCCAAATTACTCTATCATTTTGGTTTCATGTTTATCAATATTGGGTGACTAAATTGCTTGTTTGAGGGCTGCCAAAATTTGCAGCATTTGTAGGGTTGGAAATTTCTAGGGTTTCTTGCATCTTTAAGTTTTTCAATTCCTTGGAGTGTCATTTTATTGATTCTTTTCTATTTACTTGCCAATTTTTATGTGTTTGAATTCAATTGTTTGATTGTTACAATTGAATATTGCTATTTGTGATTGAATCGGTGAGAAAAGAAAAGAAAAAGAAAGGAAAAGAAAAGAATAGAAAAGAAAAGAAAAGAAAAGAAAGGAAAGGAAACGAAAAGAAAAGAAAATTCGAGGAAAAAAAAAAGTTTAGGAATCCGAATTTTTTTATTATTGAGTCTTATCATCAAAGGGGCTGCATATATCATTATAGTTGATATATTTTCTTGTGATTACTCTTTCCCTCGTATCATTTCCTTGAGTCTTGTGTCATTTTATTCTTTCCGTATTTTTTTTCTTGTTAAGAGTTTCTTGGACCTAAATACTAGTTGGAATAAGACAGGATTGTATTGTCTTGATTTAGTTCAATTAGTTCTGAAAGAACTTGAGTGGGAAAACTCTTGAGGTAAAAGGCAAGAGAGTGTGAGATCATTATCTAAAAAAAAAATCACATTAAGAGTGAAACACGAGTGGAGTGC